>NC_052502.1:13587141-14187141 GCF_016617805.1 Bactrocera tryoni | reverse complement strand
AAATTGTGTTCTTTAAATATTTGTGTAATACTGTGAAATGTTTGGGGCTATTGAGAATCGCATTAAAATGTGTTGCTCTTATTATTGTGACTCATTTAGCACCAGTACGTTGATGTACATTTTATTTATTTTTGTGTAGCCGAATTCTATGTGCTTTCAATTTCAATGAAATTATTCTCGTATCTACAACACACTTTTTGGAGTAAAACCACTCATTTTAAATGAGCGTATATTTATTTCACTACTCACATTGCAAAAACAAATATTATTTTTTCACATTCTTCGCTATATCTTTATGGTTAATATAAACAAAATAAATGCAAAGAAATATCACTTTACAATTTTTATGCAAAAACAATAACAAAACAATTGTATATATGGATATAGTGAAATTAGAACCTTAAAATTGTCTTTATAGATTGAACGGTAGAAAATAAGTTCTTCCCAATGAAAAGTAATAAACTTACATATAAAGAACTTTTTAACTACATTTTCATATTAAACATCAAAAATACCATTCACAAATAAAAATATTTCCATACAAGAACTTGATTTTGATCGTTCAGTTTGAGTTATTTTTGTTGTGTTATTTGTGCTGTAGTGGTTCCATGCAGAAATTGGTGAAGTTATCTCATCTATAAAAGCAGTTATCTCGTCTATAAAAAAAGTTAACATTGATCGTTCAGTTTGCATGGCACCTATATGCTGTAGTGGTTCTATATAAAAAAATTGTTCGCAGATTATAGCGTTGATTAGACAATTTTTATCCGGCCAAGGATTGTCAACTTGGCATAATTCTGCTGCTACAACAACAACAACGATAATCCATGTCGTCGTCGTGAAGATACATATCTCCCCAAATAAAAATTTTTCTTTAAAAGAACTTGACTTTGATCGTTCAGTTATATGCTATAGTCGTCCGATATCGGCTGTTCCGATAAATGAGATGCTTCTTGGGCAGAAAAAAACGAATACAAAATTTTAGAACGATATTTTAAAAACTAGCAGAGACGGAGATAGCTACATCGACTCAGCTCGACGAACTCCGACGCTTCCTTTTTTCTCATAATTATATACTTCCATAGTACATAAATATTAACAATGCGTTACATTTCTTATAAATTATTATTTTTTTACTTAAAATCTAAATTTGTGGCATCGTCGTGCTTACATTTCAAAAATAAATGCAACAACTTTAAAACTTTACAATAAGCTAATGACAATGGCAATAACAACGAATTAAACTAAAATTTAATTTCATCACAAACGACAGACACAATTCACTGAGGATACTTTGAATTCGCTTTCTCCATCCCATTCTCCATAAAAGTGACCAACTCACTTTCCTTGGCTTCCTTTGCGTTTGCTTCGGCATCCACTGATTTCTCACGCTTGCGACAAAAGCACAATTTCAGAAAATAGATTAATAGCAGAGGCAGTGGTGTCAACATAGAATTGGCCATTGGCACTGCACTCGTCATATCGGCCTGCGGCTGTGGCAATGTGAAGTTCAACATGAAAATCGCAATGCCAATATTCTGTATGCCCGTCTCAATGGCAATGGTGATGGCGTCTTTAGGTGGCTGACGCAAAACTGTAGCTATAAGCCAGCCAATGACATAGCCCAACCATGGCAAAATGCAGCTGCCGATGAGGATCTGTGGAAGATAAATATAGTTAGAAATATATCTTTTTATATATGTATGTACATATGTGATTTGAGAGACAATCAGCAATTCGCTTACCTTCGTGGTGAACAGTTTCCACATATACGAATTGAGCACACAGCCGAAAATTGTTATCGCCAATATGAGCACCAACGAAATGGGTTTGAGCAGCTTGGACATCTTTTTAGTCACCTCCGGTGCATACTTCTGCAGCATAATGCCGATGGCGATGGGCACCACCAACGTGCAAGAGACCGAGGCTATCGATTTATAGGGAATCGCAAAATTACCATCGCGAAATATCAAAGCGCCCAATGTAAATATCCATAACGGCATCATGCCGAATGCCGCTAAATTGCTAATAGCGGTCATTGTGATGGACAAGCTGAGATTACCATTCAACAGCACCGCGAATATATTCGACGAACCGCCCGCCGGCGATACGCCCAAAAAGAACAAGCCCAAGCGTAATTCGATCATTTCGCGAAAGAGAAAGTAGCCGATGACAAAGCTGAGCACAGGCATCACCAAAAACTGACAAAACAAGCCGATCGCCGGTCCAACCGGTCGTATAACTATGCGCTTCAGATCCTCCAAATCCAAAACGGCGCCGAAGTTCACATAAATCACCATCACAAAGCAGGCAATCGAAATATTGAATATGATATCGGCCAAATTCAAGGAACGTGTCACAATAACTCTCAAAACCTCCGCTGAGCGTTGCGTTTCATAGCCAGCGCGTTGCAGCTCCACATAAACGTGCGTATAACCCAACAGCGTCGCATGCAAAGTGAAATTACCTTTGACCTTTGCAACGCCTTTCGCATTGCTTAACACCGTCGTCACTTCGTCTATATACGCTACATCGCCATTATCATTCAACATACGAAATTCGAAATCACTACCCAAAGCCGGTTCAACGGCCGTGATAACGAACGAAACTTTTTGCGCATGTCGCATTGTCATATTTAACTGTTCGTATTCAAATTGCACAGTCCAAAGTGGCGGCTGCAAGTGATCTGTATCAACTGTGTTCACCGCGCCGCTGACAATATGCGCCGCGCTGATTATGGCCAACACCACGTAACCCGGCCCGTAGTGCATTTTCACTTTTATTTGTTGTTGTTGTTGTTTTTCATAAATAATTTCGGTTTTTCGCGTGTACGCCAACGCAGCAAGCGCGATGCAAGTGCTCACCGTCGCAAGATCGCTTATGGAATAACCTGTTAATTGATCAGTTCAAATTATAGTACCGTTGATTCTTGTAGTCGGCACGCCGACCACAACCACCTTCTTGTATGTGATTGTATGTATGTATGTGTGGATTATTTAATCATTATTGTGGTTTAACTTTTTCCGATAACTTTTACCGACAGCATTGCCGATTTACCAGCTACCATTTGGCTCTTAGTTTATAAACACTCACAAATACATTTACCGTTATACGCGCACTTTGGTTGTATTCAAATATTTATAGCACTCTGTTTTGAATTTTTCCTGGATATTAGAGTTCAGTTTTTTATCAGCATGATTTTGCAAATTTGATCTGAAAATAAGGTGTTATAAATTTTAGTGCCAGTTTCGATATCAAATATTCAATTTTTAGTAATACATATATGTATGTATATATTTTTATACCCTGAACAGGGTATATTAAGTTTGTCACAAAGTTTGTAACACCCAGAAGAAAGCGTCGGAGACCCTATAAAGAATATATATAAATGATCAGTATTTTGAGCTGAGTCGATTTAGCCATGTCCGTCTGTCTGTCTGTCCTTCCGTCCGTCCGTCCGTCTGTATATACATATTTGTATATATATGTATGTTACTATTTTTGGATAGGAAAAATTTTTTTATTTCTGTTTCGAACAGATAAACAAATTTTCAGTTTTCCATAGTTTCAGACATTTGCGACATTTTTCGTGATTAATAATTATACCCTGAACAGGGTATATTAAGTTTGCCACGAAGATTGTAACACCCAGAAGGAAGCGTCGGAGACCCTATAAAGTATATATATAAATGATCAGTATGTTGAGCGGAGTTGGTTTAGTCATGTCCGACTGTCTGTCTGCCCGTCTGTATATATAAGAACTAGTCCCTTGTTTTTTTAAGGTATCGTTTTTAAATTTTGCAAACGTCATTTTCTCTTCAAGAAGCTGCTCATTTGTCGGAACTGCCGATATCGGACCACTATAACATATAGCTGTCATACAAACTGAACGATCGGAATCAAGTTCTTGTATGGAAAGCTTTAACATTTGACAATATATCTTCACAAAAGTTGGCACAGGTTATTTTTTAGGGCAACACTGTAATCTCCGAAGAAATTGTTTAGATCAGTTAAATAAAGCATATAGCTGCCATACAAACTGAACGATCGGAAAAAAGTTCTTGTATGGAAAACTTTTGCATTTGACAAGATATATTCACGAAAGTTCGTATAGAATATTTTCTAAAGCAACACTGTAATCTCCGAAGAAATTGTTCAGATCGGTTAACTATAGCATATAGCTGCCATACAAACTGAACGATCGGAAAAAAGTTCTTGTTTGGAAAACTTTTGCGTTTGATTGCATTTTGCTAAAAGATTTGCACCTGTGAAGGGTATATAAGCTTCGGTGTAGGCGAAGTTAATGTTTTTTCTTGTTTATAACTAAAAAATTCTTTTTCCTCTCCGAATCAAAATTTAAAAAAAGTTTTAGTTCTCTTTGCTCTTGGCTTTTATTAATGTTAACGGTTTCATTGTCACTCTCAACTAGTTTAAATTAATTGATAATGCTTATCAAATAATCTCGTCTACTTAGCCTTATCACTAAACAACATTCTTAAACAATATTAAAATGACTATTGCTTATTAGTTGCAAAAATAAGTTCAATAACGTTGAGAGAGCAATAGAAGCTTATCAAAACGTGATTGCACTATCTTCAAAAACCACAAAGTTTAGTCAAATGCTCCTATTCGGCGAAAATCTTAACCCTTTTTTCTTTGGTTAAAAAAAAAAAAACACTTTTTCAACTTTGTAATTCATTTGTAACTTATTCTATCATCTTATCAAATTTGAGGGGAACTGACAAAAAATTACAATTTTACGTCTTTGAAGACAAATATTTACTATAGCCTTCGCGTCTTTTAAAACAAATATTTACTAGATTCTTCAAATATCCCTTCAGTCAATTCAAGCTTGCCACAACCTTGTTAAAAGCCTCGGCGCTTTGTACCACTCGAGGACTTGTGTTCGTCATAAAGTAAACTCTCCAAAGAGCTGCTGCGACATTTGCAACACTTCCGTAGCCGTGATTCTATTAAAAACACAAAATCTTAACACTTGTTTCTTTACAAAAAAACACTTTTCCGGCATTATAATTCATTTGTAACTTAGTGTATCGTATGATCAAATTTGACCCGGACTCGTTAAAAACTACAACTCACGGTTTTAAGACAAGTTTTACTATAGTCTTCAAAATATTTGCTGAGTCAATACAAACTTGCCAACGGTTTTGCCTCGGAGCTTTGTGCCTGTACTTGTGTTCGTCATAAAGTAAGCTCTCCAAAGCGCTTCGGGAACATTTTCAACGATTCCGTAGCCGTGATTCCATTGAAAACACAAAATTGCCAGCAAACTCGTTAGACAGTTTTCTTTTCATGACAAAAATCGCCAGATAAACTTTTCGCGTGGTAAATAAACAGCTGTCAACTACACTCTAATTGACATATGGAGATCAAACTTAACACCAATATTAAATTTAAATTATCGTTTGATATTATCCGGGTCAAATTTGCGCATACGGAATATCTAAAAATACATCAGCTTTAAGAATCCTTAATTTTCCACAATTTTTTCTCAGTTTAGAAAGAAAACACAAATAAAGTACTAAATTTTATTATTTACTTCACTTCAACGTGTCCCTTTTTTATTGGACAGCGCTGTATCAAAAATTTAGACTTATTTTGTTCATCTTTCATATTAAAGTTTACTTGTTATGCAATAATTTTCACAATTTTATCCATTACGAAAAAAATCAATGAAAAAAATTATCGCAATTTTTACGCACGAAAACCACTTCATTACCTCTGTTGACACTATAAATGTGTTTAATTCGCATAATTTGAATGTAGATCGGTATCTCGTGAGTGCAGAACCAGACACCGCCGCGCTCAGTGCATTTTTGCAACTGTATATTAAACCTGTAAGTTTTCTATTTTAATCAAATCTGCAATAAAGTAAAGCTCAACTTAATTTTCTCACATGTGCTTGGATGAGCGTGAGTGGGTTTGTAAAGAAAGCTTAATAGAAATAAATATTAAAATTTATCACATTTTTGTTTATAAAATACATATGTACCTAGGTAAAAGTTAGCCCAGTTGGTGCGCACTTAGAATTATATGAAATGTATGCCTTATACACATATAGTCAATGACCCGAAAAAGAGACTAGAGATTTTCCGTTACTAATTGCAAGCATATTTGCCAAGTCGCCGCGTATTAATTGAAGGTTGAACTCTGCCCCAGCCGGCAAAAAACCATAAATAACAGGTTTCATAAATGCCGTACAGACCATATGAGCACTAACGACCATTGACTGGATGTCTAAAAGAGGCTATAACCGAAAAAAAACAACTGAAAAGTGCGGGAAATATGCTTGGATAGTTATGTAAAAATATTAGTTGACGATGTTAATCATCTTGTGCAGGTATATTTAGGTATGCGCAAGGTTTACTTAAGGTAGATGCGGCTCTGGGTCTCACTATCGACCGAATTGTTGTATGAGAAGGGCTACAAAATTGCATGAACACCCTTTGAATTGTTTCAGCATTATACGAATCTTTTTCCCAGCAGGTTTTCCTGTCATCAGAACTCAAGAGAAGAAACTGTAAGAAAATTTAGTAACAATGTTAGGTTAGTCACCGAAACTAAATCCTATTTTGAAACAATTAATCAATTCGAAGTTTGACAAAAAAATATGTTTTTCTCTAAAACGACTCCATCTGAGATCCCCACAGTATGATACATGAGAAGGTATCTATAGTGAGGCCGCAGAGTCTGTTAAAATTCGTGTCAAGCGCAGGCAACCTAAACCATGACTACTCTTGGACTTAGCAAGTGAACTCCATCTGATATCGCAACCAACCAAACTGTTCTATGCGTGGCTTATGGATCTACCAGATTAACCTAACCTAAAACGACTCCTACTTTTCCAGCGGCCTGATACAATTTATAAGAATTCATAATACAATCCCTTGCTTTTAGTTTTTGTATCACTAAAAGTAGAGCTATAGCTCTAACTTTCCTAAGTGACACATTTATTGCATACTTATGTCCCATGTGCACCTCGTAGATAAGCCGAACTAGCTATTTTATAAATTAATCAAGTTTATGCACCAGCTGATAATAAAAGAAAAGCTCGCCATTTTTATACTCTCGCAACAAAGTTGCTAACGAGAGTATTATAGTTTTGTTCACATAACGGTTGTTTGTAAGTCCTAAAACTAAAAGAGTCAGATATAGGGTTATATATACCAAAGTGATCAGGGTGACGAGTCCGTCCGTCCGTGCAAGCTGTAACTTGAGTAAAAATTGAGATATCATGAAGAAACTTGGTACACGTATTTCTTGGCTCCATAAGGCCCACTGCCACGCCCACAAAATGGCGAAAACCGAAAACCTATAAAGTGTCATAACTAAGACATAAATAAAGATATTAAAGTGAAATTTGGCACAAAGGATCGCATTAGGGAGGGGCATATTTGGACGTAATTTTTTTGGAAAAGTAGGCGTGGCCCCGCCTCCTACTAAGTTTTTTGCGCATATCTCAGAAACTACTATAGCTATGTCAACCAAACTCTATAGAGTCGTTTCCTTCAGACATTTCCATATACAGTTCAAAAATTTAAGAAATCGGATAATAACCACGCCCACCTCCCATACAAAGGTTATGTTGAAAACCACTAAAAGTGCGTTAACCGACTAACAAAAAACGTCAGAAACACTAAATTTTTCGGAAGAAATGGCAGAAGGAAGTCGCTCCCAGGCTTTTTTTAAAAATTGAAAAAAGGCATGGCGTCGCCCACTTATGGAACAAAAACCATATCTCAGGAACTACTAGACCGATTTCAATGAAATTCGGTATATAATATTTTCTTAATACCCTGATGACATGTACAAAATATGGGTGCAATTGGTGGACAACTACGCCTTCTTCCAATATAACGCTATTTTGAATTCCATCTGACGCCTTCTCTGTATAATACGAGTATAAACATTAGGAACAAGTGATGATAGCGGAATAAAACTTTACACTAATACGGTATTTGAAAAATATGTAAATGACTGATAATGAAATCTCGATTATCACTTTATCATGCGAGAGTATAAAATGTTCGGTGACACCCGAACTTAGCCCTTCCTTACTTGTTTTTGACAAGCTTGTTATATATTTTTACACCGTTGAATTGAAGTGCAAATAGACACATGTTTGTTTTTATAGAGCAAAAGCTTTTGAAAGGGTGCGGGAGCAGTTCAATAAATTAAAATTCATTTCTTTCTGGGAATGTTTGAAATCTAAACGTAGTGTATTTTACGTCACACAACTAAAACATGTATTAGAGGAGGGGCGCACGAAAGAGATTTTATGAGTATAAAAAAAAACTTTGACAAGGTTTAAGTTCAGGCAATAACTGTGTTTCCATAATTGTACCCTAAACCGGGTATATTGAGTTTGCCAGCAGGAAACGTGGGGGACCTATAAATACGATAAAAGACGAGCTAAGTCGATTTAGCCATGTTCGTCTTCACGAAATTCGCAACGGGTTATTGTCTACGGCAATAATGCAATCTTCGAGGAAATTCTTGCCATGCTGTTGCATGCCAAACTGAATGATCAAAATGTAGTTCTTGTTAATACCTTCGGTACTTGTGAAGGTTATTAGAGCTTCGTTAAAGTTGACATTTTTTTCTTGTTTTTATTTACCTTTTTTCAGTTAATTAATATTTTCTTCTACCATTTGCTTTCTAAAGTAGTTAATGAAGTAATTTCCAAGCAATAAGTATCGAACTTTTATCGTATCCCTCATTAATATGCATGTGAGTACTATGTGCGAGGGTAGCAATTTACATTTTTGGACTAACTAAGAAAAGATGTATACAAATATTTTAAAGTTTTATTGTTTTCTAAAGTTCCTTCATACAGATGTTCAAGACACATCGATATATAAAGATTAAGGAACCTAACAAAAATGCTTTAATGGGTTTTAAATTTGCCGAAAATCGTTTTGAAGTCGCTTCAAAGTGTTTCTGAGTGCATTTTGCAAATTTGACCCGGACTGAGAATATTTATATTTTATGGATTTCAAAATACAACTCTTTATTATCTGCTTCCAAATAAACTCTTGAGCCAATATCAGCAGCCCAAAGCTTAAACTAATTCTCTATACACTTGTACAGCTTCGGCTAGGATGACTTTTGGATGTTTGCTCATTTTTGGAATAATGCTAGATTTTTGGGCAGTTTCGACGAAATATTCGTAGGCCTACATACATATGTATGTATCTTCGACATCGTCTTTCAAAAGACTCAGATCTTTTAGTCCGAGTCTGGCATTTACATAAACCAAATTTGATGAATCGATCAATAACTGGTATTAAGATCCTCTGATATCTCTCTCAAGCCAACACGACGCTTTTAAAGCTCTGTTTTTCAAATTTTTCAATGTTATCAACATTAAGTAAGGCTGTTGGCCGACGCATCAGGCAAGTTTTTGATGGCTTACTTCTTGACCTTCACTGAATGCTTTTGTTCCTCAAATACTTGTCTTCATGCTAAAGGAGATTCCCCAAAACATTTATTCAACATTTTCAACGAATCTGTCGCCGTGGTTTCATTAGCAACACAACATTTTAAGCCAACTTGTTACATTATTTTTAAGGTAAAAATCGCCAGGCAAACTTTTTGCATCGTAAATAAACAGCTGTCAAAGACAAAATAATTTTTCATTGATTCGACTTGTAACTAGACCAGTCCGGGTCAAATTTGATCAGCTAATACAAATATTAAACTTCTCACCTAATAACGCTAAAGTTCCCATGAACAATAATATGGCAGGCCACCCTTGTATTTTGAAGCTCATTTTAGAAGCGAGAAATGTAAACAAATAGTAATTACATACTATTATGAATGTTAATTTGTTTCGTAGAAAATTTTTATAATTACTTTAAATGCATTTCCTTTAGTTTTTCTCATTTGCATACACATATGCTCTCAATTCACGGAACTAATGCACAGAACACACCAGTTAACTAGTATAAAGTTGTGCAAGCTATTAACAGTTAGATAAATATTTTTAATATAACTACTCTCAAATGTAAATTTAATGATTAAACAAAAAACTAAAATATCGTTCACAGTGCTAAAATGTTAATTTATTAATTCTATAATTTTTTGTTTACCTTTTTAATGTGGTGAGAGTGGTGTAATATTATAAATTAATATTACAAAAATATACGATAATGTGTAGAACAGTTCGATTCGCCATTTCTCACAATTTTATAGCAACAATAGAGTTGTCTCTCCTATATTCGATGACTTTGAGCTCTGCTCTGTTGTGATTCAGTTAAAATAAATGCAAGAGAGGATATGTACTATATATCTCAGTTGTACAACAAAGATGTTTTTCTCTCTATCTCTCTCCTCTATGATATATACCATTTGCACGTTCGATTCGCATTTTTTCAAGCTTTGATGAAGCGAAAACCTCCAATAAGCTATTAAGAACTTACAATCAGTAAGATCAATTAAGCGGTAACTACTGTATTGTTTTCATTGTCACTAATGTAAATTTGTAACACATATTTTCTAACTTAGCATTTATACTGGTTGTGCGAACATGATCACACCTCTTTTTAACATTTCTACTGAAAACACATGTTTTAGATCTTAATTACTTTATTATTGTTACTACAATATGCTGGCTTTATGTAATTTGTACGAGGGATAGCACTTAGCTCTAATGCACTAAATTCTTTACAATATAGTATAACAACAACCATTACAGCAAACTAGTCACTAAAAATTAGCCTCCTGGTATATTTGTGGTGAAAATTGTGCACCTATAGTGTTACTCTCCTTTGCCAGATATAAATATCGATCCGTAGTTTGTATAATAGGTTGTCAAAAAAGTCTTGCGGTATTTTCGCTAGTTGACGCTGAAAGCGCGTAGTTCTAGTTTTATTCGTCGCATCGCTATACCTTTTTGGAAAGCTCATTTCACGCGCTAACACGTGTTTGATTGATTGTCGTTTCTTTTAAGTTCGTGAGTTATAGCGTCGCAAACATGGAGCAAAATAAAGAGAATATTTTACAGTACTACTACGATTAAGGCAAAAATGCATCTCAAGCCGCCAATAAAATTTGTGCAGTTTATGAACCCGATACAATTTCCATTTCCACCGCACAACGATGGTTTCAACGTTTCCGTTCTGGTGTAGAGGTGGTCGAAGATGCACCACGCTCCGGAAGGCCTGTCTTCGAAAATTGCGATAAAATCGCCGAATTGGTCGAAAGTGACCGGCATAGTAGCAGCCGTAGCATCGGTCAAGAGCTGGGCATGAGTCATCAAAAATTCGTTTCAATTTCAATAAAAAAAAATCAATAAAAATACCGCAAGACTTTTTTGACAACCCATTATAAAGAGTGATCCATTTCGAGGTTTCCTACTTTTTTAAAGAAAAAACACAAAAACTTCAAATTTAATGAAGAATGTGTATTATCATTCGAAAGAACATTTTATTTATTTTTTGAAGGTTATTTCTTTCAAAAGTTGGCCGCGGCTACGTCTCAGATGGTGTATCCGTTGAGTCCAATTTTCAATGATATTCGAGCATTTCGACTGCTAACTGGTGAATGACACGCGTGATGTTTTGTTGCAAGGCCTGAATCGAGGTGAGATTGTGCGCATAGACTTTAGACTTTACATATCCCCACGGGAAAAAGTCTAACGGTGCGATATCACACGATCTTGACAACCAATCGACCGACCCAAAACGTGAAGTTATGTGCTCACCGAAGTGTTCTATCAATAAATCCATTGATTGATGCGATGTGTGGGAAGTGGCACCGTCGTTTATCATGGCGCGATAACAGTCGCCATTGCCGATTACGTTCTCATCGGTATCTTTTTTGAAGAAATATGGACCACCGGCCCACATACCCACACCAAACCGTTGTTTTTTCTGGATGACATGGCAGCTCTTGAATCGCTTCAGGTTGCTCTTCGTCCCAAATGCGGCAATTTTAAATGTTTACATACACATTGAGTCAGAAATGGGCCTCATCGCTGAACAAAATTTGGCTCGAAATTGTCGGGACTTCTTTTAACTTCTCAAGAGGGAAGGTCGAGCGGCTTCTATTTTTGCACAAGCTGTATTTTGTACTCTTTCAATTTAAGGTATCGACGCAAAATGCGTTAAGTCATTCCTACGACAAGTCCAAAAGGCACCGAATTTTCGTAATAAAGTTGAACTATTTGTAAACGTTGTTTAGGCGTGAGTCTTTCAATGATGAAATTCCACACAATACTGAACAAAAATAACATCACAGCTTAACACAACTTCTTCACCTTATTTTACTTTCAATTAGATAACTCGTGATAAGAAATCCGTACACCAATAAATAATTTTAATAAAAGTAGGTCAATATGCCAATAGGGGATTTTAGCTATTTTAAATCTCTGTTTTCCCTCCGATTTTCTAACTGAAACCTTCGCGAAACCCCCAATAGATTAGTTATGAGTTGGTGGATGATTACTTTTACATGATTAAATTTGCCTCGGACTAGTGCATTCATACTGCGCCGACAAGCTGAATCCATAAATTGGTTATCGTTTGAAGTTTGAACTCCAAACGATTTTCACCAAAGAACAATAAGTTTGCTGGAAACTTATGTTTCCTATGGAATCACGTCTACACTAACATTGAAGAAGTGTTTTGTGAAGCTCACTTTATCACGAACACAAGTATTTGAATGGCGGAAAGTATTAGAGAAAGTCGTGAACTATCGAAATCTTCCCTCTTGCGAGTTGTCCATCCAACGAATTTAATGATCATAACATCGAAAAAGTTCAAGAAAGGTTCTTAAAAATCGTCGTGTTGGCATCAGAGGGATAGCCGAGGATCCATATCTCTTATGTATAGACTCAACACATTTTGAGTATTGAAGCGTGTCAATGTTAGACTCTGGTATAATCACCTGAAGACCTGAAAACAACTTCGAGTAGAGGTCACAAAAGAGATGATTGACGACATAGCTGAGGACTCAGCATTCATCAAACGCATCATTACTGGTGACGAAGCATAGGTTTTTGCATATGACATCGAAACTGTACAGCAATTCAGCGAATGGTGCTTCAAATTTGAGCCGAAGCCGAAAATAACATTCCCTGAAAACACTGAAGGCCATCCCAGCCGAGGGTTCTAGCAAGTGTATGGAAAATTGCATTAGACACTGGTTAGCTTAGGAGAATATATTGAATACTGTAATAAATATTTGTAATAAAATGTGGGGAAAATAGTGTTTTTTCTGTCAGTCCGGTGCAAATTTAATCTATTGGTAGTTTTTGTTGAAATAGCTATAGGGAATTAATTTTTAATAAACTTATAGTCGATATTCTCCAAATTATAATATGTATATTAGGTTGTCAAATATGTATATATTATATATGTATATAATGGTGTTTTGGAGGACGTTACTTTATCACTTCGAACTGCGGAGGAATGGTTTCGATGATTCAGAGCGGATAAAAACGATACCATGGATAAGCCAGCCGGCGGAAGACCTGCGAGTTAGACCGGGATGTGGCATTTCGTGACATCGCCCAGAAGATGGGAGTTAGTCACCAAACCATTTTAAACCATCTGCAGAAGGCTAGATACACAAAAAAGCTTGATGTTTGGGTGCCGCATGATTTGATGCAAAAAATACCTTCTGGACCGAATCAACGCCTGCGATATGCCGCTGAAAGGGAACGAACTCAACCCATTTTTGAAGCGGATGCCGACTGGCGACGAAAAATGGATCACATACGATAGTATCAAGTGAAAACGGTTGTAGTCGAAGGCCGGTGAATCGTCCCACACAGAGGCCAAGCCGGGATTGACAGCCAGGAAGGTTTTTCTGTGTGTTTGGTGGGATTGGAAAGGAATCATTCACTATTAGCTGCTCCCATATGCCCAGACACTCAATTCTATCCTCTACTGCGAACAACTAGACCGCTTGAAGCAGGCGATCGACCAGAAGTGTCCAGAATTGGCCAACAGGCAGGGTGTAGTATTCCACCAGGACAACGTCAGACCACACACTTCGTTGATAACTCGTCAGAAGCTACGAGAGCTCGGATGGGAAGTTTTATCGCATCCACCATATAGCCCGGACATAGCGCCAAGTGACTACCACCTGTTCCTGTCCATGGCAAACGGCCTTGTTGGTGTAAAGTTGAACTCAAAAGAGGCTTGTGAAAAGTGGCTGTTCGAGTTCTTCACAAATTAGGAGGGGGGCTTCTACAAGGGGGTATTATGAAGTTGTCGTCTAAATGGAAACAGATTATCGAACGAAACGGCACATATTTGAACTAAATCCGATCACTGTCACACTTTTTATAAAGCATTGAATAAAGAGCAAAAAAGCGGGAGATATTTGACAACCTTATATGTATGGCACTCAAAATGTTTATAAAATATGTTTAATTTTTTTATTATTTTTGTTTTGTTTTAATCGTTTTCACTACTTAAGAGTTTTTGCGTATAAAAATCGATTATCGATACTTAAATTCTATACCAATTAATAGCTATAATTAAATAACTCGTATCTATGTTAATTTAATCTTATAAATATTGCCACAAACTGTCTGGGTCTCTTTTACGTCGTTTCAACTCAGACAAGTTTGATAAAAATCTCGACATTGGTTGCGTTGAATTGCCGTTCATTAGGGTGAGTCGATTGTTTTATACCGAACGGAAATCCAATCGTAAATTTTGAGCTCGCAAGTTATCGCAAGCTTCGTTTGTATAAATAAAAATTTCGATACGTAAATTGATTTGATTTGATAAGATTCTAAAAAATATATGATCTAACTTTTTCTACTGTTATAATGCGATTTTCTCATTTTGATATGATATATGCGAAACAATGATTTCCTCCTTAATATGTTCGTCGAAACTTATGAGCTCCACCTTCGACGCAAAAGCGTCACCATCAAGGTTCTTATTCCAGCCGAATATTCGACGTACGGTATAAATGACAACCATCATTGCCAAAGAGTTGAGAGCAGCCGTAATTGGCACGATAAGCGTCATGTCGGCTCTCACTTCGTCGAAGCAATGTTGCAGCAACATAATGGGCACGGTCATATTAAGGACACTCGTCTCGACGGAGATCGTCAACGCGTCTGCTGCGGAACAGCGCAGCAGCTTTGAAATGCCATACGAGAGAAAATAACCACAGATGGGCAAAAAGAGAGCCGCTAAGTAAATCTGCAAAAATAAGTCAACTTATTAGACGCCAAATAATTTAATGAAGTCTCTAATTGTATGCTTACCATTCCGGTTAGTTCTTTGAACGCAAACGCATTTATGCCCACAGTCATGGCAATCAGACCCAAACTGACGCACGCACAGAACGGTTTGAGGAATCGGAAAATATACGCTGTTGTCTTCGGTAAGAAAACGCGCGACAGCATACCCAAAGCGATGGCGCAGACCAATGCTAAAGCGCTGACGGCGAGATCCAAAAACGGCACATCCAGTTCGGTGTGTGTGAAGATTGTTCGCACCAGAATAAGTATCCACAGCGGGAACATCGCCAGCGACATAAGACTGTTGATCGTTGTGGTGGCAATCGAGAGATTCACATTGCCTTTGAGGAAAATCGCACAAATATTCGCCAAACCGCCGCTGGGCGACAGTGCTGTGAAGAAAAGCGCCAAATGCAGCTCTTGATGTTTGGCCAAGAAACAGTAGCCGATCGCAATAGCCAGCAGTGGCATTAAAATATAACTGGTACAAAAGCCGATGGTCACAGCAATCGGTCGCAACATAATCGCCTTTAAACGTTCCAAATCCAACACGCCGCCCAAATTCAGAAACATCAACAACAAGAGCGCCGAGGCGGTATAAGCGAAAATTTTCTCATCCAAACGGTCTTTGCGCGCTATGATAAGCGTTAGGTCGCCGGGCGAACGTTCCGCGTTGGCGCCGTCACTTGTGTTTAGTGTCACATAAATGCTTGTAAAGCCGAAGTGACGTGTTTGTACCGGCACAGGGCCCTGCCATGAAGCTGGCGTACCCGTTAACTCACTTCGTTCAATGCGTTTTTCGATTAACGCCAATTTCGGATCGCCAGCGTGGACTTCGAAATAAAAGTCTGCTCCAGAAGTTAGATCCACATTGAGTATTACTAAATTTACGTACTGTATGTCATTCGAAATAGTTAGCTGTTGCTCGTTGCCACCATCCTGATAGGTAATATTCCACGCGCCTGCCACTTGTCCATATTGTCCTTGAACCTCGCCGTGAGTCAAACAAATAACGACCATAAATATCAGTCGTGCGCAGTTAAAAGTAGCGACTTGTTTCATGTTGTTTTCACTTCGAAATGAGCTCTCACAATAAACGCAGACGTTTTGTATACCTTATCGAGCGTCAAAATCCTAAGAACCATTGAACTTTTTTGTATAAATGTATGTACATTAACTGACTTATATACGACATGCGTGGCTTGTCAATAAATATCTGCAAGAGGGGCCTTGATGGCTAAATGTTCCTCACTCTAATCGGCTACGGCTGTAGATTAGGCTTTGACTGATACGCCGCGATTTGTTGAAGAAGTGTTATTCCATCGCGTTTTTCTATTTATTAGCGTGGGATTAAGGCTTTTCTTTATCATTGCCGAATACTTAGAATAGTTTTCGCACTCGTTGTGACGTCGTAGAGCTGTGTGTCGTCTTAAAATGAGTCACTGGCTTGTTTAATGAGTTCCTACGAAAAAAATTTCAACTCTCTTTAAGACAGATGGATCGAAATCTTATGTGTTCTTATGTAGATCACATAAGAGATCGAACCAATTTATTAAGATTCAATTTTGTCCATACAAGAATAGTATTCCTGAAGCATGAAGTGCAGTTTCCTACCTGAAAAAGATACTCTTAAAAATCTGTTAATGCTAGGACGATTTGAACATTCCATAAAGCTATATTTTACTGGTGTATCTGGAATTCTAGAAATTCTAAAAATTTGTGTTACCGCATTCGTCTCCAAGTTTTCAAAAATAAAAGGATCACATTTCCTCTAACATCTAAACTATAACGGTCGAACGCCCATGTCTGGTTCCAAAGATAACCACGTTTCTTTATGTATCGCGTCTAGTTAGAAGATAGTAAATTCCAGTAGCAGGTATAAACATGTCACGGTATTTTTGTCTATACAGTATGTTACATGCATCCAATATTATATACATTCGTGGATACAGGTGTCTGTTTGTAAATGAATTTATCGCCGAGATTAATTTTTAAGTAATTTATTGCACTATTTTATCAATTCTACGTATGGGCGCAGATACGGATTGCTACCGTGAGTTATTTTCGTACTTGAGTACGAGGGTTACTCATGTCGACCGCCATTCGGTTTGTTTTTCAAAGTTTGTTTACAAAAATTGATCTTAGTAAGCAAAGGAATCTGAATCATAAATATCTCTTTCGAATTTGCGGACAAACAACCGGAAATGTTTATTGTTTTTTCTTGAAAATATCCGCCTCACTGATCCGCAACATATAATATACATACATATGTACATATTGTATATTCACTTTAAAAGCAAAACAGGTCTCGGCAGACATTGCACAGTATGTTTTTGACAATCAACGTAACCATAACTAGAAACAGTTTTTTTATGTTAAGTGGAACTAGTATTGAACCCAAGACCCACGGAGTAGTGCGGACCTCTAACTACTACTTCTCGATGGCCTCCTCCTGGCAAGGATGGGATCATATCAACCGTTCTTTTATATTATTATCTTACCGATGATTATTGTTGTTGTTATTTAAGTTATCCATTATTGTTGTTTTTTGTTTATTAATTTGGAGTTGACTACTTCATCTACGGGTGGACATACCATGAAGAGATGTGCTTCGAATCCGTTCCAGCGACAGTCGCTTGCATGTAACCGGAACGGACCCGGTTTTTAACCGAATAAGCATTGGATATTCGGCAACATTCTTAAAAATTATTCGAGGAATATATTAAGCTGCTACAACAGTCAGGTCTGCGTGGAGTTTTATTTAGAACTGATTATTGTCATAAAGAATCTAATCACAAGTTGAACCAATGAGTACTTAGCTTACGAAAGAACAATGAAAATGTTGGAAGATTTAATCCTCAACATAGCTTTTTAAAACGATACACTTGAACCATCGGTGGTCCAACTTCATTAATCCTTCTGATAACTACATTTTTTGGTGAACTGAAAGTGGTCCTCTGAGGCAGAAATAACATTCTCCCTGAACTCGACTTTTGGAGCTCGGAAACAAAAGGAAGTCGCACGGGGCTACATCTGGAGAATACGGTGGATGAAGTAGCAGTTTGCAGCCCATTTCTGTCAATTTGGAGGTACGAGACGGCATATTGTCGTGGTAGAAGAGTATTTTTTCCATGTAGTCAACGTAGACTTTATGTATTCCGTCACCTTTTCGGCCAATGGGAGAGTTTCCGCCTTCTTCGATGCAAGTTCGCCTATTGAAGTTCACTGTTTCAATTACTTCTTCACCTCTGGTGTGTTCCACTGGATTCTTGTATCGGCCACTGCCACGAAATGAGGTTGAAACTCATTAGAATTGCGCCAAATACTGAATTGAGTCAAATACTGCTGTGAAGGGACTAACGGTTACGATATCAGGATCTAGGAGTATTATTCTGCAATAATGGCGCCAACGGACGGTGAGACTAAGTAACTATCAGACTCGCTCGTACTTAGCACCTATATTATAGGTACACGTTTAGTTCTGTCTGGTTTAATGCTAGCTCAAGTACAAAATTTAAATTTAGTGATAATAAAAATACGTATAATAACAAAAACGTTATTATAAAAATGCGAATCATTACCTTAATTAATTTATATATGTATATTAATACTAATATAAAGAGCTCTTGTAATTAGTAAAATAACCCAAATATCAATACGTATGGCAACGCCATTGCCATTGCAACTCTGATTGAATTGTTTTGTGCAAATAACTTTTGCTTTCAACTGGCAACACTAAATTTTCATAAAAGCGGTGTGTATGACAGATCTTTCACAAAACGCCAGAAATTCGGCAGATAATCGTTTATTTTTCGTTGCTATTTCTAAAATAATTACGCAGCCATGGTGAGTTGTATATAAATCAATTGTAAATAAATCCAATTACAATGTTATCAATTTTTTGCAGACGATTGGAAAGAACAATAAAATGATCCAGCACCTTAACTATAGGGTGCGGATCATGCTGCAAGACTCGCGCACTTTCATTGGCACATTCAAAGCATTCGACAAACACATGAACTTAATACTTGGAGATTGTGAAGAATTTCGTAAAATTCGTTCGAAAAACTCAAAAGTGCCGGAACGTGAAGAGAAGCGTGTTTTAGGTTTCGTGCTATTGCGTGGTGATAATATAGTATCATTGACCGTCGAAGGACCACCACCACCAGAGGAGGGACTACCGCGTGTGCCGATGCCCGGTGCAGTTGCTGGCCCTGGGTTAGGACGTGCTGCTGGACGTGGTGTGCCGGTTAATATTGCTTCGGCACCGGCTGGTTTACAAGGACCTGTCAGAGGTGTAGGCGGTCCAGCTCAACAACATATGACTCCAATGGGTAGAGGCGTACCACGAAATCCCATGATTGGTGCACCCTTACCCGGTATGGTGCCCGGCGTGATGCCACCAATGCCTGGTGGTATGGGTCGTGGTGGCCCACCACTGCGTGGACCACCACCCGGCATGATGCGCGCTCCACCACCGGGACGTGGAGGTTATTAATTGTATTCATATGTATTTCCGATAAAGTCTATTTTACCTAAATAAATAAATAAAATGAATTATATAAACACTGTGGAATATTTTTATGATCATGTTGGTGTAAGGTTTCTGGCAACTCAAATAAACAAATCTTGAAGTTATTAATCGACTTAATTTTTTTTCGTTTTCAGCCTAATGCCTTGGGTGGTGAGTTTGGTGGCGCAGGACGTACATTCACCACATCGGTGACTTTGAGCCAGGCCGTGGCTAGCGTTCAGCGACACATTGGTCTCGATGTACATTTGTCATTGGGTATAAATCATAACCTAGAGACGCCAATTACTGTCGTAGCGGTTTGTGCTGGCTCTGGTGCATCTGTACTTAAAGGCTTCGAGGCGGATCTTTATATAACCGGCGAAATGTCTCATCACGATTTATTGGATGCAAGTCATCAAAACGTTTCCGTGATCTTGTGCAATCATAGCAACTCCGAACGCGGTTTTCTACGTAAATTCGAGACGAAACTGTACGATATGCTAAAGGGTGATTGTGAAGTGACTATTTCCGAAAAAGACAAAGACCCCTTAAAAACAATCGTTAAAACTTAAATTTCGACGATAATGATTCACATGGGCATTTACTTAAAAGTTGCATTTCTTGGTGATTTTCGATTGAAAGTTTATTTAAAAAGTCTAAAATTCATTTAATAAGTTTTTATTATTATTGTTTATATTATGCAAAGTCTAACAGTACAGCAGCTGTTGTGGTAGCGGCAGAATTCTGTCTAACAGTGTAGCAGCTGTTGCTTTATTTACTGCCTCGAAATAAAAATTTTTGCAAAGCATCATTTAATAATCATTCATAATCATTTTAATATTGTGTTTTTTTTATGAAAATGTGAAAAGTCGTTGCATTGCTATCGAGAAAGGATTCTGGAAAATTTATAGGCAATCTAAGAATAAAAATTAACAACTTTTCTTTTAGTACAACTATTTTGTAGAGTGTAAATCAAATCTACTTCGGCGACTAGTTATTAAAACTCTTACCATTTATTTTTGATTTTTTTTCCAATTAGTTAAGAAACAACCAATATCAGCTTAGATTAAATAAAAATATTTCATTTTTTATCTTTTAAATTATAGCAACAGTGAAAACTTGTTTTCGTGCTAAGTAGAATTGGCATACAATGGGATAGAAGTAGTAAGATTTTTACAGTTTACAGTACATTTAAACGGTTTTTCATAGCTTACGCACACAAAAATTAAATGCATTTTTTTCATTACCTTCCTACACAAAGCGTATATGTAAATAATATTTGTATCTTACGGCAATAGTGGCGAGCAAGTCATAAAAAACGAATGTTTACCATTTTATTTTAAAATAGAAAAAAAGGATTAGAAACTAGAAAGTTAAAAGCGTGTGAGGAATAATCAATTTCATAAATAGACGTTGTTAATATAGACTGTTTGAAAATTATTTATAGATAACAGTACTGTCTTGTCATTTTTTAACTTAAATATACATATTTGTAGTACTACAAGTTATAAAAACATAGTACAAAACGCAACTGTAGGTATAACTTGAATGCTAACAATATTAATTTTTTCCATAATTCTTTAGCCTTTGCTACTACTGTGTGCTCTTCGTAAGTTTTTGTAATACTTTGAGTCCTTGTTCTTGATACTCTTGTTTCGACATCCAAAAGCCATCGCGATCCTTTGTCACTTCAGCCAAAACAGCGCCACCAATGAAAACCATATCTTTTCGTCGTGGCGGATCTTCAATACGAATTTTGAATTTCTGCAAAGAAAAATATTTTTATAATTTTTTTCGTAAAATTAATTTTTTTTTTAATTTTTTATAGGTTTTCTGTTAAATTTTAATTTTTTCTTCCGATTTCTTTTTATTTATTTTTTTCATTTTTTTAATTACTTTTTATTTTTTTAATTTCTTTCTATTTTTTTAATTCCTTTTTATTTTTTTTTCTTTCAATTTTAATTTTTTTTTTTTAATTTCTTTTAATTAACATTTTTTCTGTTAAAGTTTTATATACATTTTTTTGTTTTTAATTTTACGTACCGCTAATTTATCTATATCGTTTTTGAGCACTCGTTCCAAATATAATTGCTTAATTTCACGCTCCAATCGACTAGGAAGACCTGGATACATGGTTGAACCTCCAGATAGCACGATATGCTTATACAATTCCGGGCGCATATCGATATCGGCAGCTTGTATCGTGTTAAACACTAACTCAGCTATGCCTTGCCCTTCCACATTTATTAAATGTGGTTGGAATAGCGCCTCGGGCGCCTCAAAGCGCTCACCGCCCACCTTTATCACACGACCATCGGGTAACTATAATTAGAAAAATTAATATATTGTTCAAAACAATTGGTGGATATTTCGCACCGTATATGACTCAACCAGCACAGTGGTTTCTAACGCCAAACGCTGTTCCATCTCGATGTCGTAGCCGATATAGCAGAGCTTCTCCTTCATCATGCGCACGGTTTCAAAGTCAGCGGAATGATTAAAAGCATAACCACGTAGCAGCAGTAACTGTAAGATACCAATTTAATAATTTTTAATTTTTTTAAACTTTAGCATTATATTAATATGTTCATGTAACTAACCTTAATCAGATATCGTGTGATATCGCGACCGGCTATGTCCAGTCGTCTGGTTAAATGTGGCAATGCGAATTCCTCGTACACTGGACAAATGTGAGTCACACCGTCGCCCGAGTCGATGACCACGCCCGAAATCAGACCTTGCGCGTAGAGCGTTAACACCGCTTGTATTGCAATATAAGCCGAATCGAAGCCGTACTTTTCAAACATCACCTGCGGAACATTTTAATGTTATTAAAATTCCATACATTGTAAAAGCCATTTTCAGTATACTTACTTCGATCATCTTTTCCCGATTCTTCAGTGGATTCATGGGCGGCTCTGTAAGCAGAATTTTTGTATTCTTTGGATCAATATTCATTTTTTTTGGTCCAAAAGTGTAGTCCCACACGTGACACATATCCTCCCAATTGCGTACCACACCATTTTCCATTGGATAGGACACCTCTAGGAGCGAACGTAGCTGTGACGCTTCATCACCCACCATAAGATCCTGTAAAAGTTTTGTTGTGCGACACCAATAATAGAAGCATTTAGTAAACCAAGCATGCGAATACAAAATTACAATTTATAGAACGCATAACAAATTAATCGGGAAATTGCTGAAACACTGTACAAACAATATTTATGTGTATTCTCTATCTAGACTAAATCGCGATTTCAGCTTCGGTTACTTGCAACTACAAATATATACAATCAGGTTCACTCCGATATGGCTAAGTGGCAGATTGGGGATCTAAACATAACAGCACACGGTGAAAATGTATTTTGGAAATTTTTACAACAACAAATATTTTGTGGGTTGTTAAATTTTAAGAGATTTTGAATTTTTATACTTCTGCTTGAAACACTAGCTCAAGATAGTTTAGATTGTCAGGAGCTTTTTAGAAAGTTCGCGTTTTATATATTCACTTGTATATATTCACTTATTAAGCTGAGAAATTTCAAATTATTCTTATCCAACAAAGGAAATGTTTCCAAATATTTATTTTCAGTCCAAAATATTAACATTTATAACTCAAGTAAAAAAAATATATTTTTTATTTCTTTCAAATTCAAACTGCGATTGAAAAACACTGACATGCGAAAAATGTTAGTATTAGCAACTTTGTTAGTACGAAGATTTCAACGCCTTTTTACACCATAAAGTAAAAGTGGAATATTTTAATGTAAACACGAAAAACATTCTGCATTGAAATAATAACAGTAGATAAATAAACTAGCATAATATTAGATTTTTTCGTACATTCAGAAAACAATAACAGATGCTTAGCTAGCAGCGGCTTTCTATGCAAGGTGGTCGAGTTAGTCAATAGGTATGCGTCAAATGTAGCCTCAACATTTGTCTAGCAAACAATTTTTACATGGGCTGCAGCTGTTTGCGAAGCGTTTACACTTGCATACATTTTTATATTTTAGTAGTTATCAAGACATTTTGCAATTATATAAACTGAAGGCATTGCTAAATTAAACAAATATCTCTAATTTGTTCACAATTTTAAGTTTAATGGTGTCACTAAAACTAGAGACTTACATCGACATGTAAATCCTGTAAAAATATTTATAAAAAAGTCAATGAAAAGAACAGAAAAATACGTAAGAATAGTCTTTTAATATAAATGTAATAGTTTTAACTTAGTAACTTTTAGTTACATTCAGTTTTTTATGCATGTTTGTATGTAATAAGAAAAAAGCACTATAGCACATTAACTAACCACATATTTTCAATCGAATCGAAGCTTTTATCAACAACTTATTTAAGTGGCATTTTAAATATTACTAACAAATTGTTGATAAAAACGTCACTTCTAAAAATATTGAAGACCTAAGTAAAATTAATTAAATTTTTTAATTTGTAAATATTGTAACTATTTCAAACTCACCTTCACTTCGATGTCACCAATTTTATTAACCGCGCGTATGATCGGTCTGCCCACCATGGAGGGAAATATGTGCGCGGGGAAGTTGCTGCCAGCATAACCGCATTTGACAAACTACAAAGAATTAAGAGTAAAAAATATGAGAGCGAGTAGCACAAATGTACACAAATTCATGTAAGTACATCAAAGCGAGTGTTTTCAATTCAAAGACTTTGGAACCGTGAAAGTTTAAAATTTTCAGGAAAAATTAATTAAACCCGTTTAAATATAAAACCAATAAGATAAACAACACACAACAAATGGCATATTTAAAATACAAAGCTTTGAAATTAAAATATTCGATTAATATTGCGAATTAGTGAACAATTTAATTTTCTAATAAATAACACCAGCATGTTACTAACAATTACCTCCAATATGTATTGTAAGCAAACTCAAAGTCATAGATAATAAAAAGCAGATAAAGAAAGCCCCATTTATGGTTGCTTTCAATAGCCACTTGGCGTGACTAATGCAACAGACCTTCTTTTTTACTAATTTCAAACATGGTATTAGCATGGTACTTGCATATGCAAGCATAAAGTTAAAAACGACATTTATTAGCACAGCACTAAATGCATTTTGGAGCCACACGTATCACGTATGTAATTATTTAAATTTGCTTTGGATAGCTTTGCATGTACATAGGGCCAAGTTGGCAAACAACCAACCAAACAAATACTTCAAAGCAAAGTGACATTATGCCAAACCTAATATTGATAAGGTAAACTTATATTGTAAGTATTTTAGAAACACTTCGCGTAAAAATGAAATCTGTATAGGTGTGGTCAGACCTATAAACCATAATACATACACCGGTTCCATTATCGCACACGATAACATTGCGTCCCTTGCTATCCATTTCCTCTGTTGGTAATGTTGACTTGTCCACCAACAATTACTGCTATCAAATTCTTCTCTTGCAGATCCAACCGCTGCTATATTTATGCTGTTTTTATACACTATTACACTTTTTCCTTCACAGTTAATAGATGAAAAAATAATATAATTATATTGTCAGCCGCGAATTTGTAACAATTGGAATTTCTTTACTTCTTTTCTGCGGCGATGACTAACGTCAAAATCCGTGGGGCCATTTCTTTTCAAGCGAACAGCACTTGTGTAGTCAGCATGGTTGCCATTACTTTATAACAAACGATTTTAAATGTAAAATTGAAACAATATTTATATAATTCCATTGAAATTTATAATTTAATGCGTAGTAAAAACAATGTAAATATTTTATATTCTCTTTTCAATATTTAGCTAAAAATGTCTATAGCTGCCGTCCCTAAATAAAAACAAATTACTGTCAAAAGTTCCTCACAATCAAAGATTTTGTACGGCACATACCTAAATGAACGCTGCGGCAACGCTGAGCGTTGAAAAATTCAATTTTGACTTTATGTGCTGTCAAAATTGAATTGTAAAAAGGAAGAAATTCTAATAAACATATAAAATTGGTTTCAGAAAACCAAAAAATTGTAATTTTTTGAATAATTTCTTGTCGCACGATGCTTATTACTTATACAAACGGAGTTTTTTTACGTTCACTGGCTCAACGCTTTTATTTAAGTACACCAGTAAATGTGGCAATAATGGATAATGTTCAAATCTAAAGCATGGACTTGAACCCAATAACAAGGTAACACAAATGAAAGATTGTAGTACCGAAAATTAATTTTTAATGCGGATTTTAAAAATTACGGTACACGCATCTACCTAAAATGTTGGTTAACAGCAAAGACTCTATATTAGAATGAATGGTAACATTTTATATAGGCGATTTCAATGAAATCCTATTACAGTTTAGTAGTCAAGTAACGAAGAAAGTGCGCTTGTCGATATTACAGCTCTTTGATACGAGCTCCTGTTTAATTTATTTTTGTTGTTGTTGTTCTAACGTATATCTAATCCCCGTTAGTATAACGGTTATATAGGTTGTCCTCGACGTCATCTAGTGGCAGGCCCAGGAAACGTGCTGTTTCGACGGAGTCGGACCAAAGGAGAAAAGGTGTTAGATGAGTGGGGTTGGCGGGGCACGCAAAGAGGTGGCCAGTGGCATGCGGAAACTCATTGCAGGCATACGTTGGATATGTCGGGGCGGTGGTAACATCCCAACGACCCCGAAGCCAAGGGCTGTTTTTTCGGCGATCCCCTTTTGGATCGGTAAGTGTTATTTATTTTTGCAAAAATAGCTGTTGTTGTTGTAACGGCTACCTCATTCTCATTAAGATACGTAGTAAGGATTAGATAAGTTGTCATCGAAGTAATCCAACAGTAGGCCCAGGAAACCTGCTGTTTCGACGGGGTCGGACCAAAGGGAGAAGGGTGTCAGATCTGTAGGGTTAGCAGGTCATGCAGAGAGGTGGCTATTGTCCTGCGGAGACTTATTGCACGCTGGACATATGTTTGATATTTCAGATAAGTAGTCGGGAGATAATTATGTGTAGATGGTCTGACGCGAGAGTCTACAAAGGTCGCCAGGTTATGCTATTTATCAGATCACCACTAGCAATGGTAATAATGAACTTGCTATTACATGTGCCCATAATTCTGACGGGCGCTTCGTAAAAATATTATCATTTGTTGTGGTGGCTTCTTTAGTTTTGAGGACTGCTGCTGATGAGTTGTTGTAGCGGCAGAAAACATTTACTAACATTTTTGCCGACTGCCGTGGGAACGGTTCGAATGAGTCTGCTCCATATGACCGATATGAGTCCAATCATTGGTTAATATAAATCCCAATCGTTCAGACTACATAGGCCTGACCATTTTGAGAATGACTGTAATGGAAGTTGTTGTAGGGCTTCAATGTTATTCCTGAAACAGCACAACAAGTATCGTAGGAACATCATTAATAATACTTACGATTACCATTGATTACATATTTAATTAAACACTTTGAAATTTAATTCCATAAAATGTGAAAACATTCACATATTTATTCAAATCGCGCTTACGCTTGCACTTGTTACAGATAAGAATTTTTTGTTTGCATGAAAAAAATAACACATACATATGTAAATGTGTAATTTTGTAAGTTCAGTAAGTATGTATGTAAGTATCTTATCTGCGGATATGCTTGTACATTTAAGTAATTTTTAATTTATTCCTTCTACAAAAATTCTTGATAATACTCCTTTTTCAACTTGTGGCTGATTTTCTTTCATAGATATTTTGCATTACAGCGATGTGTTGTTTACTTTTCTTATGTCATTTATTTTTTTAACTTTCAAATTTCAAATTTTTAATCGGTTTTTAATGTATGTAATTATATGTTTTAAGACTTAAGATTCGATGCACTTGAATGAGCCCTTTAAATATTTGAATCTTCTATATGCGTTTATATGTTTGTGTGTACGTATTTTTTGTTCTTATTTCTTAAGAGTATAAACGCTTTTTTTGCTAATTTGGCGACATTGCGTTGCAGAAAATAAAAATGCTTGCTTCGTTTTAGATGCCGAAAAAATGTGTGTTTTAATAAAAATCAATATGTAATTATAAAATGTAAATAGTGTATGTATGTATGGTATTAATGTAAAAGGAGTAATTCATAAGCTTAATCCTCGAATGGAAGCAGAAACTTAATACTATCGTAAATAAAGAATACGAACGAACTCATAATAAGAACGGTAGAGTCGACTTTAAAATGTTTGATTTTGTTTTGTTTTCATAATATTAGCTTATTAACAATCGGTGTCATACCAAGCGGCCAAGTTGTTGTTGTCATTTGGTGGAGTCGGCATTGCATCCAAATCAAAATTCAAGGCCCCAGCATCGATCTCTCCTACATCCATATCCATCGAATATGGTGAAGTTGGTGCACCACTTGGTGGCACACTGTTACCACCGCCGCCGCCACCACCAACTGGGCTGCTTATTTCCAAGCCTTGCATTGAATCTATTGGTAAAGTATCATATCCTGTGAAAAAAGTGGTGCAATAGTGAGTATTCAGTAATAATTGAGATTTATTTTAAACGTATTTTCACTTTTTTATACAAGTGGATTTGGTTTTGGTTACATAACGAAATCACATGCATAAATCAGGTGTCATTTGCGCAAAATATAATTCGATTTCAGCAAAAAACAAAAACAAAACAAATCGGATTTCAAGTATTTTCATGCAAATTTAAAACATCACTTTCCTATGAAGTCGTTTGTATGTTGATACCTGGAAGTTGTCTACCTTTATAAGATCGCAAGAATTGCAAAGTATTTTCATCCATGTAATTATTTTTTTGATCTCGGAAAGATTTAGTAGCAAATTCCTTGAGCTGGAAACTAGCAGCAATAATAATCACTTTTGCTATATATGGTAGTTGGATTGTGAGAAAATAAGAATATAAACGCGTTCTGCCCTAGTAATCGGAAGCAATATAACAATCTTAGGTGCGGAAATCACATTTTTTCTAAATTTATTATTTTCTCTAATGTTATGAAAGGATATCGCGTTATAGCAGTTGTAGTGTCAATTATCGAATATTAATCGATTAAACATCGGATGACAACAAATGTCAGTTTCTTTTTTTAAATGCATCTACTGAATTCTATTGGTTTTCATATTTTATAATTCAACATATACTCGAATACTAATGAAGTTTTTTTTTTTTAATTTGCTTCATTTAGTGTACATATTTTCCATAATCAAAAAAAAGTTCTATCGAAAACTTAAGAGAATGCAATAAAGCCATGCATAACATGAATGCACAAAAATTGCTACAATTTAAGCTCAAAGGGAATATACATCATATACATAATTTACATGAGTATATATATGTAAGAATGTACATAAATTTCATTTCAAAAATTTAACAATAACGTGTGCAAGAGTCAAATGTACAAAATTAGGCTGCAAAAGTACTAACGAAGAACCAAAATTGTATTGTATGCTAAATTCTAAATCAAAAGAAGTTAAAATTAAATTAAAATTCACGAAATAAATCTACTGCCAACTTACTACGCACTAAATTTAATTTAAATTACATACCGAAAGTCTATAAAATTGGTAAATTATAAAATGAAAGCAAAATCAAAATCTCATAACTGTACGGTAAAACAAAAGGCACAACAAATTCATTTTTAGTCACCTATATGGAGGAATTTGTCATTGCTTGTACGCGCGCAAAGCGAGTGCCATTCCTAAGCTGGCTGGCTTTTGGTTTGTTTGTTTGTTTCTTTGACTGGCTGGTGGTTTGGATTATTGATTTCGGATGAGTAATCTTAGCTTTAAAGCATTCAACGGGTACGCTACAGTTGCCTTTTTGTTTATTTTTTTATTTTCATTTTTACTTTCTTGCTTTTAGTTTCGAAATTCAGTGAGTAAGCTTGCTCGCAATGCAAAACTTGTAAATCTTAAATCTTATTGCCTACGAATACTTTGAGTAATGTATACATGTATACGTGTTACTACATTTTACTTATGCTTACTAATTTTTTTTTTTTGACTAAAATTTTTATCGCTTTAATATTTTGTTTTTAAATTAAATATTTTTTTAAATAATTTTATTTATTTGGTTTTGTTTCTTGCTTTAAATTCGTTTATCGTTCAGAGATTGTATTTATTTTTAGTGATGATATATGTTAGGCTGGCTTAACTGTTTATCATTAATTAATTTAACACAATTTAAGCATTATGTATGTATTTAGTTTACATTATTAACGAGCAAGCAAGCGATCCGTTGAAAAATAGCGAGTAGAGTAAACGAGCGAGAGATAAAGAGAGAGAAAGAGAGAGAACGTTTGGTTAATTTTTCGTTACGATATTTTTTGCACAATTTACGACTACATAGTATAGGTAATTGAATCGATTGCTTTACTTTGCTTTTGGATGAGTGAGTTGGTGAATGGATGGATGTTGGTTGGTTGTACTACTACTAGCTTTGTGAGCGTTCTTCTACATATCAATACATGGCATGGTAAAGCACGGCATGAGTGATTAATTGGCAAATGAATGGCTATTAAACCCCTACTAATTTATGCATACGCACTAATTGTTATATATATTGTAATTGCATTGTAATAACTAAAAAAATCGTGGAAATTAACTGAAAAAGCCGAAATAACGGAGATAACGCATTATTTAAAGTGAATGAACTTGTAGCGTTACTCTCAAATTCGTGGATTTCATAAAGGATTTTCAATACTACAACTTGCGGTGAGATTATTGTGACTTGGTTCAGGTTGCATGGATGTATGGTATTAAGCTATTAATTTTTTTTTTTCAAAAATATTTTTAGGGGTTTTAAAAAACAGCTAGCTGAAGTGAAATATTTTTGTTCTGATTAACTAGATTAGACTTTCGAACACAAAATTGTAGCGTTCGAAAAATTCTTAAATTAAGTACTAATTTCTATTACAATATTTAATTTTATAAATTGGTACATTTTCAAAACATATTTATTAATAATTTATATTACAAAATTTAATTTTAATAATTGGTAAATTTTCAAAATATGGTATGTATACAATATAGATACATATATGTATGTAAACCATACACATTCGAACTTAAAAATGTATAGTGCTCGACAAACGATTGGAAAACCAAGATAAATTAAATTTTAATGAACCATATATGTATGAAATAGACTTTTTAATTTTATTTTAACTGTTTTTAAATTTTGAACATACATATATTTCGAATTTTGTACGTTGAACGCCTCCATGTAGGCAACACTTAAATTTTGAATTTAATTTGAGATGGTAGCACTTTTTTTCAAAGAGTTGCTAGCTATTTTATGGATTACCAGTAATGTAAACAATGTTTGTCTTTAAAAAAAAAGTTTTATAACTAAAATATTTCACTTTATTGACACGGGATTAAAATAGGTGTATATTTATAAGGTTGAACGTGTATTTTAGCATCGGATTTATGTGCATTATTTTATGTTACTGTGCTTTGCCCAATTTCGGATGATGTGAAGCATTTTTCCAATTTATTTTTTGGATGATAAAACGTCAAACAGGCGTATACAACCTCATTTCAAGTGGTTTATATAACATTTAACTAAACAGGGTTGATGATTAAAGGGTAATTAGACGTTTACTTCAATCTGGCAGTGAAGGGCGATGTTTAATATGTGAGTTGAAGAAAATGTAAAAGAAACAATTTTAATGATTTAGCGTAATTATGGTATAATTTTGTTATGCAGCTCTCAATCGAAGTTACATACGTAATTACGCTGTTAATGAATTTTGATTTATTTATTTTTTTATTATGTTTTTTAGTTTTCGTTTTTTTATTAGTTTGACGAACGAACGCATCATGCTGTCGTAACGAGTTTACATATTTACGAAAACCGCAAGTTAACGGAAAATGTTTCAACTTGTATTTTTATTCAATTTTGTTATTTTTCTTTAACTGGCGAGAGTGGGTCTGGGAACTCAGCATACATACCTTGTTGGAATGCTCGACCTCCATGTGAGCTGTGCACACTCGGCGGGCCCTGCCCATATAAACCTTCATATGCTTGTTCGGGTCCAAGCATATCCTGTGTGTGACGTTGCGAAAATTGCAAAAAGTTGTTAGGATACAAATGATTTTCAAGGAAGTGCAAATGGACAGGTGTTGGGCAAGGTTTCAGTGGTGATATGGTGGTGGTTGTGGCATTTAAACGTTTAATGTTGTTTTTTTTTATTTCATTAATTGCAATTGAATTGTAGCGATAGTCGTTGTGATTTCGTGATAGTTTTGCGAATTGTTTAAATTTTCAACGTTTTAGCACAAATTTCGGTTTTTGGTCAACATAATTGCGACGGTGTTTATGGTAGTAAGGTGAACGGTTGTTTTTGTGATTGTGTTACAAACCAAGTACATAAAAAAGGAACAAAGAAAAAATTAAAATTGTAAGTTAATTAACAAAAATAATAACACAAATTAATAAACTTAAAGCTAATGAAAGAATAAAACTAAATAACGGTTGCAAAACCAACGAAAAACTACGCTATGCGAATACAAGTAAAGTGGTCCTCAAAGCTTATTTTTAGTGGCTCACCGTTAATTAATGTGCTTAAAGCTAACGCTGGATTAGTAGAGAAGTGTCAGGTTTAAAAATTTAGCCTCAAACCTTCTTTGTAGGAGTTAAGTGTCTATGTATACTATAGTGATCAGGTGTGCAAAATTTGTTCTGAAATTGTACTCTCGCGATTATTGTCCAACGCCAAATTACAAGAAGTTATCTTGTCAAACAAAAGAGTTTTCATACAAGAACTTCATTTTGAACGATCAGTTTGTAATGCAGCTATATGCTATAGTTATCTGATAATGGCGGTTTCGACAAATAAACAGCTTCTTGCGGAAAAAGGAGCATGTGCAAAATTTCAAAGCGATATCTCAAAAACTGAGAGGCTCGTTCGCGTAAATACAGACAAATAGACGGACATGGCTTAATCGACTTAGTTCCTCACGCTGATAATTTACATATGGTACATACATATATACTTTAAAGGGTCTCTGGCGTTTCCTTCTCAATATACTTTGTTTAAAGTATAAAAAATCCACTAAAAATTTCGACAATGGACCGCTTTGAGGACCATCTATAACTTGCGTGAGTAATTTATATAAATTTAATTAAATCTGTACTATCGTTTTATTAAATAAAAATTAATGTTTCCAAGCATAATAGCTGACATTATTTATATTTACAATTTCCGCTATGCTCTAAGTAAATAAAGGTAGTAACAAAATATAGGTTATGTTGAAGCGAAATAAAAATTGTAGACTAGGGTAATTTATTTATGTATGTATGTATGTACACAAGTAAACAGTTGGAATACTTTAAATACGCATACAGAGAGTTTTAGAGCAGACCAATTCGTTGATTTTTTCTTTTATGATTATTTACTTTTGCTAAGCTTACAAAGAGATAAGCGTCTAATTTACGCTACGCTAGCTTAGAGGATTTTTTCTTTACACGCTAAAAACTCACAAATAGTACTACAGTGCACTAAATTTACACTGATGACTCACCTGTAGATCCGGACCCATGCCTAAATCAGCATTTCCCCACATATTGTTGTCTTCGCGCAACAATGAATTGGTCAATTCAATAGAAAGACGCTTTTTGTAATCTTGTGGCTTATCCTCGCTCATGCGGAATAGCACGGCTGCTGCATAGGTGGCAACACCTTCGTTACGCGAGTGCAAGAGGTCAGTAAGCGGACCAGTAGCGCCTTCTTGCTCGATCATTTCGGCGCCCTCTTTATCGGCGGCCAACTCACAAAGTACGCCGGCGGCAACGCGCTGCAATAGACATTGTACATTTAACTAGAAACAAAATACTTTGAGCGTATGGCAAACTAACCTGTATATTTTCGATTTCGTTGAAAAGTAGACGCACAAATATCGGTATGACAGATTGTTGCCGTATCAAAGCGCGATTGTGCGATTCACGTGCTAATATGTGTAGAGCACCGACGGTGCCTTCGACGATCTCCTCCATACGTACGCCGTCGGCATAAGCGGATGGCTGCTGGGATCCGGTAGTGGCAACAGATGAACGTTGCTACAGTAAAATAAAAGAATTATTATTCAAATTTAATAAATTATTATATTTTTAACAAAATATTTGGCTACTTACGCGTTCAGTATCCTGGAATGCGCGCATTAAGAGGCGCACCAAATTGTGTATGGCGCCATGTTCGCGCAGTGGTGCATGGTTGGCCGAGCACAAGGCCAAGTTGCGTATCAAACCGATGACGGCCTTGATTAGCGGCCAACGTGATGGTGGATGCAAAAGCTTTACAATCACTGACAGTCCATAGTTGAGACGTACGGCGTTCTGTGCCGACTCCGAGTCCACATGACGTGAAGTCAAGTGACGCAATGCGCACACAGCCGGCTCGGTGATCTCTTCGCGGTCACCGGCATTTATAATGGTGCGTACCAGGGCATCGACACCACCAACTTGACAAACGATAGCTTTGTTGCGTTGGTTATTGCAAGTTAAATTCGAAAGTATGCCAGCGGCACAAGTGACAACATTCACGTCCGTCGAGGCTAATACCTGCACCAAGGATTGCAGTAGTGGTTCGAGACCATCTACCTTGGTGGCGGCATCGGATAGATTCCGCAATGTCCACAAACAGTTTTGCACTAAACGTGGTGATGGATTGGCTAAATGCATAGCCAAAGCCTGCATGCCACCAGCATCAACAATGGCTGGCTTATTGCTCGAGCATACGGAGAGTACCTTCAACACACGTGAAGTAGTCCAGAGTAACTTCTCATAGTCGTACGAGCGCATAATTCGTACCAGTTCATTGGGACCGCCCGAAGCCAGTATGATCAATTTGCTCTCCTGATTGCCATAGGCCAAAATTTGCAAGCAATCCGTAACGATGGCTAAGAATTTCACATTATTGCGCTGCAACAAAGTGACCATCTTCTGCAGGCCACCAGCCAGGCGTACGGCCATTTTCGATCCATCCTGATGCAACAACAAATTATGTAGTGTAGTAATGGCGTAGAAGAGCACACTCTCAACAGGTGATGACAGCAATTTCACCAAAGCCGGTATGCCACCACTCTTGAAGATAGCCAGCAGGCCCTGACGATGATGTGACAAATTGTGTAGCGTGCCCACGGCAGCTTTGGTGCTCTCCAAGTCATTGCTGTTGGAAATAGCACGCACTAAAGCGGCAACCATTTGTGGACTATTCATGATGGCATGGCGAGAAGCCTCTTTCTTCGACAATTGATGGACCATCATGGCGGCCTGTGAGACAACCACTTGATCTTCATCATTCAACAACTTAATCAATTCGGGTATGGCACGTGTGGCCAACTCGGCATCATCTTGATAGTTGATAAGATTTACTACGGCATGTTTCAACATTTGTGATGGTTCCGACAAGCGCTGCACTGCAGTGGGCTGTTGGGGATCGAACTGAGTCGATGGTATTTCGATGCCCTCCTCCAAAGTCTCGGGGAACATGGCGGCACGTACACGCTGTGAACGTGTCTGACTCAACTGTTGATTCATATCGTCCACCTGCTCTTGGGTGAAGTTCTGTGGAAAGCCAGTATCCAAATCGAACATAAGTGGGTCGTCCTCCATTTGTTCATCCTCTTTGCCCGACAACGATGGTACTTGTGTGACCGCACCGGAATGAATACCAGAATCGCCCAGATACGAATTCTGCTGCCACATTAACGTTTGCTCCTTGGCCGAGACCATGGGTGGCAGGTCCGGAGGATTGTATTGATTGTTATGCGACACTGAAATTTAATAACGATTATATTAAATCTAATACATATAGGTATTTTGTCTTATTTTTTTTAATTTTTACAATTAGTTCGAAGAATTTTCATAAATTATATTTTTTTTTTAATTTTATTTATATCTAATATGAAGAATTTTTATGGTAATTTTAGTTCAACTTTTTGGGTTAAAATAAGATTTCTATACTGATTTAATGCCAGGCATTCTTTATAAGTTAACGCATACGCCTAAATGTAGGCAACATATAATTAATTTATAGCAAAGTTTAGTACTTTTTCAGAAATATTGTTTGGGAAAGTATTTTGAAAAGCTGTCGAATGGGTGTGACTGTTCCATTCACACTTCAGTCAGAACATACTCGTAAATCGTATTCATCTCCATTTTCAATATCATTTTAATTTGATTAATTATTAATTTCACTTCAGAAAACCACCCAGCATCATCTATTGTTAAGGCATTAAATTTCTACTAAAAAAATAAAAACAACAAAAAGTCAGGAGAGTGGAAGCGCAGTCACTGACACTTCCTGAGCCAAGACTACGTAAATGGATACGTAAGCTCATAGGTAAAACTCAACGCATAGTGTGAATGAGAACATTATTTTAAAGTAAACTAAATGGCCAGAAGCGCCGACCACGGATATTACGACACATTGTCACAAAATGACAACGAAAAGAACAAAACCAGCATTGACATTAAAACATTACAAAGCAGTGACAAGAACTCGGATTACAAAGCGACACGAATGCAAACACAACAACGGTAACAGATATGTTGACAGCATAGCACATACATATGTACATATGTACCGGATTCTTAGGGAAAAAGTTAAGAAATATATAAAAATATGGTTTGTATGTAAATGTAAAAGTATAGCACTCCAAAGTGCATTGGTCAGGTTGGTTAGTATGTGTGTAGGTGTGTAAGCATAGCCGGCAGTCGAGTCGTCACACTTTGTTAGAGTGACAACAGTTGCATTGTGCTGACAAAGGTCTGGCAACCGCACCGCCTACTGGCAGCCCACACCAACCACGTTGGGAAATGGGGGTTGGTTGTTGGCGCGGCGAGCGTATAAAAAATTAATAGAAGTAGAAGATTTGGCAGTGTGAAGCTGAGTATATTTTTAACGGTTTCAAGTTAACAGCGCATAATTATTGCAATCATAATGATGACGATTTTGCTGTTGTTGATGATGATTTTTCGATATGCAAGGCCTTGTGGTGTTCAAACACTTGTTCAGTTACATTTATACATATTGAATTTCCATCAAAAGAACAATTTTGCTGATGCAAACCCATTTGTGTGCATAAAGTGTTTGATGATATTGATGCTGTCAGACTTAGTGGTCTGCTGTGCCAGACACTTGAAAGAAAGGAATTTTTTAAAGCCAGACAGTTTAAAATTCAACGATTCATACAAATCAACGGAATCACAACACTAAAAGGGACGCAGCGGTGTAGCAATGCTGTGTGTGTGTATGTGTGATCGAAGGCACGAAAGAAAAATGCGACCAAATTATGGCGATGGCGTTTTTTAATATACCCTAAAAGCTCAAAATTTATTTTGTTCCCCACTTTAATACTTCTTAAATATTATATTAAGTTTGCCAAGAAGTTTGTAACACACAGAAAGAAAAGCTACTCATTTTCGGAAACGTCTTTGTCTAGAAAGCTTTTGTTTTTGACGAGGCATATGTCAGGAATTTTGCATAGATAACTAGCCAAAGCAACTTTACAGTCTCCGAAAAAGTTCTCCAAATCGGACAACTATAACATATATGTAGCTGCCATAGTAACTGACCGGTCAAAAACGAGTTCTTGTATGGAGTATTTTGGATTTGTAAAGGGTTGTTGTTATTGATGTTGTTGTAGCAACAACATTAGAAGATTCCTGAAGTAGTTTGGGGGAAAGTCGGGATTTAACAGTCCTTGATCGGATAAAAATCTGGGTCCGTCCCGGTTATAGCCTTAACAGACGGCAGCGTTAATCCGGATTAATGCAGTAAAGAATTAGTGAAGCAAACTCCATTGCTAACTCATAACTAATCCTTAAAATTTTAGAGACTTATAGCATTGACAGACGGCAGCGTTAAACCAGATTAATTGCATTTTTCGGGATTAATTCAGAAGTTACCACAGCTAACTCCGTTGCTGAATCCAAAAATAACTCTCAAAATTTTAGGGAGTTTGTGAGATTTTCGTTGGCAACATTGTTAAAAATGGCCAATTTTCATCTATTGTGAATGAAATACAAGCAACCCTGACAGCTGTTTATCAAATTCTCAATATAGTATCAATAAAACTTATATGTTATGATGCAGTTTTAAAAATAATGTGTTGATATGCTTTTGTAATAAAAAATAGTTTGGTAAAAATTGGTCGGCTAACAACCGTAATGTTTATCTTCTATCAATTTTTATTGAAAATATTATAAAAAGGACAATGAGCTGTTTATGAGAGTTTCAAACTCGCATAGCTGCCGTCTGTCACCTACAAATTTGGATCTGATTAAGTGCGCAGTTAATCCGGATTAACGCTGCCGTCTGTCAAGATATTACGTAGACCCGACTATAGTAAAAACAGGAAGTGTTTTACAGCTTTCGTGCAACCGAAGTTAACGTTTTTCTTTAAGTGTACTTAAAGTTTAACGTTATTTCTTAAATTGACAAATTTAATGTATGGGTAAACTGTTTCCATATAGTATAATACTGCGTTAGACATATTGACTGTAAAATTGTCTTTAAATAACCAAACTGCTAAATATGCTTAAATTGACTTATCGCCACGAAAGGAGATGATATAAAGATGTTTTCCATGCGATAAGCTTTAAGTAGCGAATCGAACAAACGACCGGCTTATATCAAAGAGACCGGCATACTGATCAGCAACTGGTATAAGACCAATGTAACTACATAGGATAATCAAATAGAGATTGAATAAAAAAGAGAATACCAGCTCAAGTAGAATCACACATACACACTTATTTTGAATTAAATCGAATAATTTTGTTTGCAAATCGAACTCACATACATGTATTTACATAAAATTGTTAATTAATATGAGAAGAAGGAAAACATCTGAGGACATGCCAGTCAAATTACAAGCATTAGCTAAACAAATTTGTTCTCTTTATTTATTTAGAAGATTTGTATTTAACATATAATGGCTTACTGTGTATATACCCATACAAATAGAGTTTGCTAACTACCAAACAGAGGAGAAACGACAATTCATCATCAAATATGAACACCCTATATACATATATACATACATATATGTATGCACATACATATGTACATATATTGTTATATGCATCTCCAAAGGAGCAAAACTTTGGTTAATCAAAGCGTAAAAATCGTATTTTTATGTAAGTCAGCCTAAAAAAGTGGCAGTAAAAATCAAACACTGATGCATGTCAAAAGCGCAGACATTGCAGTGTGAATGGCCAACATGGATCTAAAGAGCAGCACAATGTAATATAGCATATATGAGCATAAGTTTTCTTTGTATACTCCAGTTGTTGCTGGCAGTGCGCCTTCATCAAATTACAGCATTACAAGAGCTCTTCAGCAGGCTTAATGATAGCTTGATAATAAAGAAAAATTTCCAACCGACATATGCCACCCAAAGCACTTTTAGATTCATATGCAAATATATACCAAGATTTCAGAAACGTACGCGTGCATGCGCATGCATTTCTCCCATTGACAGTGGTTAATTTAAAATGCCTGCTGGCAAAAGTCCGCATCAATTGCCTTTGAAATGAAGTATTGGCATAAAAACCCATCGAACTAAAATGGGGGTGGTTCGCATGCGTACATACATATGTATCCACTTGTGTACTCGTGTCAAGTATAAACACAGTTCCACCAAATGTCGTGAAAAGTCTACGGTTGCAATATTAACAAGTAGGCATACATACAAACATAATTTTAAGGACTCGATTTATTCATACTGCACTTTTTTTGATACGTGTATATACTACAAGTAATATGTGAACTTAAGAATTTCCGTTTTGTCGACAAAAATTTAATATTTTTCACACATAAATATTTTGGAACCGTATACGTACGTATTAAAGTAAATATATAAAAGCTGAGGAAAATAGCAACACATGTTGCCTTTAAAAATATATAAATTATCGATGTATAATTCTCAGGAATCAGGAATAAGGTTAAAGAAATATTTCTTGCTTGAAAATCGTTTTACTTCAATAACACTTTGGAAATACTGCACTTTGGACCTTACTCAAGACATGTTGCTAATTTCGTGAACACAACTGTGCATGTGGAAATAATATGGGTAGCATTATATACATATGTATGTACGTATGATTGCATTTTTAACTCCCGCAACCCTTCTTTTATAATCTTTTGGAAATGAAATTGAATGCGTAATCAATTTAACGACTTTCAAGTATATAATTTCAGCAATTTCTAAAATTACTATGGAGGAAATATAATTCATTTTACCGGAAAAGCACTTTAGTCTACAGACTGGGAAATGTCAACCATGAAAATTTAATAAAAATAAATAAAAAATGAATTTAATAAAATAAAATTATTAAAAATTTGTTACTATCAAAAACACATTTAGTAAATTTAAATATGTTGAACATGTGTTTTAAATACGTTTCCTACTGTAGTAATATTTAACTACACTTTAATTTTATTCCTATAAGTACTTTACTAAAATCATTCGACTATTTTTTGTTTACACTTGTTAATTTCTTCGTTATGTTTAATGATGAGTAAAACTCCATTTCCTTTAATTTTCAACTTACTTGTACGGTTTTGCGCTGGCATGTAACTCATCTTGGTGATTTAGGAAGAGCACACCACACCTAAAAAATAAATATAAAATATGTTTAATAATAAACTCTAAGATAATAAATAAATTTCTAAAAGCTAGGATGGTATATGTTTATTTCCCGAAGAAAAGCTTTTGTCCGAAGATAATTACTTGACTCCAATAAAGTACCAAACCTTATAACCAAAATTTGTACGGCAAGTCAACCAAATTGTGATTTTAATTAAATAATCAGTGCTGTAGACAATCTTAAGAGTACATGGATCACACAAAACTACAGAAATCTTTCACCCACTTAATGAATATGCGTATGCATTTCTACAAAAGGAACAAAAACAAACAAAAGATGTGTATTTTTCCTCGCTTTTACAGGTAAATATTTTTCAAAATAACATGTTAATTTGACTCACGTTTTACACTATACGACGTTTTAGCGATTTGTTTATTGATGTATGCAAGCCGACAACGAACAGTCGAGTAAAACAGAAAAACGCCAAAGAAGCCCAAACACAATCGGCCCTTGCAAGACAATGAAGCAGGCAAGAATTGTGCTCAAGCGCAGGTCAGTCAGTCAACGCAAGAGTTACCCGCAAAGCAATAGCATACATTTTTTTTAAATGTTAGTTAAGAAGTAATTCGTGGAATTGCATAACCTTTTATAAATAAATTTATGCATAAATGTGTATGTACATATAATAAAGGAATGCCCGGAAATGAACCTGCTTATCATAATCATATTGTGGCATATTATATTTTTGACCCATCTTAAAATAGATAGACGGCAACTCTATTTAATACGATTGGATTCAGGCATTTCTATTCTTACTTTTTTTTATAACCAGCAGGAAATAGTTCTCCGAGATTTTTCCATTATTTTATTCACTAATTAGACGTTGGTTACTCAAAGACTAAGAATACATCAATTTAAAACAATTATAAATGCACAATAATATGGGAATAGAGAAGTACGAGAAATATTTAAGAACATTTTAAACATATCTTCCACTTTAAAGATACCTTTAATTTTAAAACTATCAATTGCAAACAACATACCTTCTTGCAGATATGCTAGAACTGACAAGTTGTGTTAATAAGATGACACCAAGTTTCAAGATGGCTACTATGTAAATGCGGAAAGACTTGCCGCAGGTTAATTACTGTATGGACAGTGTTGTAGTAAAATTCAGGTAGAAATTGATATGGATATTTCTATTGCATTATAAATTACACTAGTATTTACAAATTGTTTCATGAAAACATTTACGATTTCGAAAAGTACACAGAATACTTGACAAAATACCTGAAACGTATATATATATATATATATATCGTAATATATTGACACAATTTCAGAAAGATACCATTATATCAATGTAAGAAAATTATAAACATGGATAATAATTATCCATGATTATAAATACGTACTGCAGTTCCCTCAAAAGAATTGGTTATGGAATGTGTAAGAAATGCTGAATGCAACGTTTTGACAAGTAAAAACAAATATATGACTACACATGTATACACACAAAGCATTGCACCAGCAGAAGCACCAACAACATCAAGTGCGAGACTTCGTACACCTCTTTTATGCACCACACCTCCAGAAAATACACTTCACTTCCAAACACCCAACTATTTACGAATCGATATTGCTCGAAAAAACATATATCTCTTTTCGCATTTATTAACTTACCGCTTAGTTTATGTAAGAAGACCCTTTTTCACACTTTTTAATTAATTTAATGCACTTTTTTATTATAAAAAAACAAATTTTCGCGGAGAAGAAAATTTTTAAGACAATACGAGTTCACGCAAATTACACGAATGCTTTGCTGAAATATTCAACACCACTCGTGAAAGTGCTGAATATGTAGAGCTGCATTTACAAAATTTGATTATGAATTCTTAACAATATCGATAACTAAAGAATTAATCGATTTGTAAAAGTTTTCGTATAAGAAATATTTTTAATTCCTTCTAATGTTAAAACTAAAATTTGAATTTTTGTTCTTACGTTCTGTTCTTATTGTTTTAATCTGTTACAATAATAAACAATTTTTGTACATATATACATGTATATAGGGTTACTATGTCTTTCCTTTTATTTCAGTAGTCTTTTTTACTGGTATATTTATTCCATTAGTTGATCAATTTTTTCTTTATATAATATCTTCAATAAATACAACAATTTTCAAGTGCACTCCGATAATTTAATCATTGTTTCTAACTTAACTTTGTCTCCATTAGTTCTTTCAAAAATTTCATAAAAAAATCTTAAAACCATATTTTATGTTCGATTTAGTTGCTTTAAAAATAGCACCACTAAAATTAAGGAACCCAAACAACCGATCAGTAGCATTGCAATTATGGTCAATATTACACCTTGAAATTAAAAAGATCATAAAATTTACTTTAAATGTCAGAAGATACAGGTGAGGGCGTATATACCTTCTAGAACCAAAAATCCGGTGAGTGTCATCAATAGAGTCGAAAGTCCAATACCCAACATTAACAAAAATGGCAGTAAAAAGGCCAAAAAAGCTGCAAATATACAAATGGCTTTATGAGGATTTCTAACACTCCATTGCACAAGCCTGTCGAGCAATTGATAACCGCCAAGGTCAACCATTACAAATGATGCTAGAAGCTTTAGTTGGACCCCTATAAATATAATATTACACAAATGCCAATGAGGGAAGAACATAAAATGTATCATACATAGTTTCCAGAAAGCATCCAAAATCGTTTTTATTAATATATCCGAATTTTCTTCAGGGCTTTCGGATCCACCAGCTCCTTCAGGACTGGGTGGTAACGTTTGAATTTTGCATTCAACTTCCTTTTGTGGTAGTTTCATACTGACCGTATTAAATCTACTACTTGAAAGAAGTATATTATTTTTGTTTAATTAATAAGTTAATTTTGTTTTTGACCCGGTGTCCCTTTTATCCTACATATGCTTCGATGCAATAACTCAATCACCGGTTTCAGCAAATAGACTTGAAGAATCGAAAACATTGAAATTCATATACCTGGACAACTAAAATTAATATAAACAAATGAGAAATTCAGGGTTGCATAAACAATCTTACCGCAGGTCTCTACTAGCAACAAATTACTAAAACTTCGATTGTATCAATAAATTTGATATTATTATTAAGCAAGGTAGAAATAAATTTTAATGGGTAATGAAATGGTTTAATAGGTCCTGTTGTCACTACACTGTTTCAAATCTACTTCTGCCATGACCAAAAACGATTCCACCAATTTAATCTCGAATATATTTGTGTCGTGACCTAGAAAATTTTCAAAAAACAATAGCAATTATATTCCAAGCAGAATTAACAATTAATATATTATTTAAGTAAAGATGTTTTCACATTGTTGATACATGCAATAACTAAGCCTTTTCATATTGTATTGAACAAAATACTTGCTGATAGCGATATGCTATATTTAAGCTCTGCCCTCAATTGGTAGCTTTGTCCATATTTTAAAGATGATTATTCCCATAATTAGCAAACCGATGCATATTTTTAAAGCTAACACTTGTCAAGATCGGTTTAGGTCTGTAAGCGGCACATACATAACACCCATAAGACGTGTTTCTTTTACTTTTCCGTCGGTGTCCTTATCATACTGAGTCATATACTGTTCTCCACCTTCTGGACCAACAGGAACAATTAACCGTCCTCCATGTGCCAATTGCTCTAAGAGTGCGTTTGGCGTTATAGCTGCAGCTGCACCGACATGAATGGCATCATAGGGAGCATATTGTGGGACACCTTTACGTCCATCGCCCTCTGAGTGCATTTGTAAAATATATGTTTAAAGAACAAATTTATTTACTCTTCTATTACTCTCACCAACAATAATCAACCTTCCCGATTCTAGCATTTTTGGATCATCTGTATTTAGGTTTTTTACACTTTGTTGTACGAGTTCAGGCTGATGTTCTATGCCTACAACTTTCGTATTGGGGTCATCTCCTTTTTCTTGAATATATCGCAGAAAGCAAGCTGTTAAGTAACCCGAACCACTGCCAACATCTAAGACACGAGCACCAGGATGTAGATGATCGCGCAGATATTCCAACGCGAAAGCATGCTGGTAAATAAAACAATAAACACTGGAAATCTTTCACAAATAAAATTTTTAGTTTACCATATGAGGAGCTGAAATAGTGACACCATATCCTATCGACTGCGGAGCATCCATATACGGGTTTCGAGGGGAATAATACTTTCTATCTGTCTTCATCATTGCCTGTGCTACAGTTTCAGATGCAATTATTCCAAAATCTGCAACAAGTAGATTGATACAAATGTATATCCTCTTTTCCAAATATTCGTGTTTACACTACCCCTCATTTTGCGAATGAGATCTGCATTGTCTGCACCAACTGAGCGCCAAGCCATTCTGCGAATTGCAGCGCGATGTTTTTCTATAAGTTTTTTTAGCACTTTAAATTTTAAATTTTAATTTTTGAAGAGAAAAGTTGAGAAATTTATTTGCTTGTTTACGGAAAAAAACAAAGATGATATTGACCTAGATTAAGGGCCTATGTATATCGATTGTAAAATTCAGTGATGCTCATTTTAACAATTTATTTATATAAAAAATAAGGCCCTTATTTAATCTAAAGGTCACATAGTTAATTATTTACGTTAAATGATACCTTAATCGTATTATTCTAATAATAATACCATAATTTAAGTTTAATATAACTATAATTTAAGTTTGTAAAGCAGACATTATATAGATAGAATTTTGTATCCATTATGTATATAGTTGGCTTAACATTTTTTAATGTTTTTAAATTGTTTTCGCTTTAAAATCAATATTATCAATATCAATATTATTCTAAATGTTAAATTTCATGTTTATTTTTATTTTTTAAAATTATTGTTCAACACTGAAATCAGCTGTGAATCATGATATTTTCATTTATTTTTATATGTTTCCTTTGCTGTTTCTTAATGAAACAATAACAACATTACAATTCGAATGTTACAATCGCAAATATATGCACTTTTCTGACATTTCAATTTTTATTATTCTACGCTTTGTCTGATTGCAATTTATATTAAGCCGGCAGGCGAAATTTGACGTGGTTTGTAAAATTAAATAAAAACATTTCAAGTGAATAATATGGAAGGAAAGGTGACCGTATTGACACCAAATTTTCGGAGACAAAATGTAAAAGTCACACCTAATACAACCATTCTACAGGTATATTGTTTGTAATCACATTCCTTTGGATCATTGCTCATTTAAAAATTATTTTAGATTTTGGAAGAGGTTTGCCTGAAGCATGGCTTAGACAGCCATGAATATTGTTTAAAGCATCATAATAAAGAGGTTGGTCTTACGCAAATGTTCCGATTTAGTGGATTACCCAACAATTGCTTATTGGAAATGTCACAAACTGAACGCAGAAGAACCGAGTCTGTGGTGAACATCTGCATTCAACTAGAAGATGGTTCTCGAGTTCAGGGAGAGTTTAAACCAAGCAATAGCCTTTGGCAGGTTATAGAAGAGCTTGACTCGGAGGTATTGAAAACTTACTCTAGCCCGGTCGCGATTTATATGCGTCAAGAAATTATTGGAAAGGAACGTATGACCGAAACTACACTGAAATCACTAGGTATCATTGAAGGACGTGCCATGGTGCGTGTTATAAATAAAACTGCTGAAGATTTGAAGTCGTATGTGTGTAACAGAATATATATATAATTGATTTATTGACATTTTCCACTTTAAAGTCAAGCTAACGTCTACGTACCACCAACGGTTAAAGAGAAGCCAAAGGAAGATGAAGAAAAGGGAATACTAACACAAAAAAATTCCATAAAAAATAGTGATAGCGGGAGTGGTGGTTTCAAAATTACAAAAGATTTGGTTCAATCTCTGAAGAAATCAACATCTAATGCAAACACTGAAAACGACGCTGCACTGGTAAATACGACTAGTACAGCGGCGACCAAGGAGAGTGAGCCGGAAAAGCCCAAATATGACTGGGGTTCAGGTGTGGGTTATTCCATACAAAGTTCAAGGCATGAGCAGGATTCCGCAAAGGACCTCAACAATTTGAATGAGGACGATGCAGGCGAAATGGATATTGAACCGGAAGTAAACATTGTAAGTTCTTCACATCATATGTTTATAACATCAATGTTAACTATGATTTTTTTTAATTTAGATCGGCGAACGAAACGCCGTACTATATTCGCTCGACGAGACCCAAACTCAGGCTGAAGAATTGCCTGATTCATTTTTCGATTTAACAGTTGAAGATCTTAAATTAGTATTAAGAGACTTAAAAAAAGCATCTCGAGGTGATGAAGATGCACCGTTACTTACGGAACGTTTGCGTCAATTAGAAGGACAGAAGACAATGCTAAATAAAATTGCGCAGTACAAGAATTGTGTGATAAGAATTCAGTTCCCAGATCGACTTGTCCTACAGGGTATCTTCAAGCCCATTGATAAAGTTTCCGATGTCATGGACTTTGTGCGAAAATTTCTACATGACGATCAAGCAGATTTTCATTTGTGTGAGTGAACGTTATACATTTTAACCTTTACGTTGAGGAACAAATGTTAATTATTACATTATTTTTACAGTTACTATACCGCCGAAATATATTTTACCCATGGATAAAACGCTCTTGGAATTGGATTTCGTACCTACAGCTGTTGTGCACTTTGTCTTCCAAGATAAAGAAGAAAATGCAACTGCAGCTGATGCAACGGTGGAGCCAAAATATTTAAGGTTGGAGTTGAAGGAAAAATTAACCACTGTAGAGGGCGCTTTTTATGCAGCAAATAAACTGCGGTAAGCATGTATGGGCTTTCGATTGCACTGTATTGCTTGTGGTATAGACTTTCTGCAGTTAAATCTAATATGTCTTTTTTTTAGGTCAACGGTTGCACGAGGCTCAAAACCTAACTCAAACGATGCTGTAAATGACGCATCACTGCAGGCGCAGAGTGAACGTCGAAACCCAGACACATCATTGGGCGCCATACCAAAAAAACAACGCAATGATAATATCAACAATATAATTTGATCAACATAAAAAATAAGAAACGATTTCTTTTATCGGACCAGGGATAATACTACTTGCTTATTTTGAATTTTATTAGTAAATCGATGTAATCTTTTTTTATATATACATTTTACATGCATTTTCAAAATAATCAAGAATAACTAATTTTCACACAATAATAATATACAATATGTAAAATCATGTTATACTGTATCAACTAAATCTGGCTTATTTATGGGATTGTATGGATACTTTTTTAATTGAAAGTTTACAGCAAAGTGCATTTTACCACTACACATAAATATATTTATATTACATGTAAATGTTATTTATTATATATATATTTTCTTTTTTTGTTTTTGTATAAGCAATGTTTTCAAAAAATACCACATTTTCTTTATATTTGACAATACCTCGCCCTCAGCATAGTTTATATATATTTTTTCTATATTACATCTTGTTCGCTTAGAAAAAAGTACACACGGAGTCATGAGGCACTTTCTGCTTTGTTCGATTTTGTCTTAATATTTTGCGCCTAATCTTAATTTATTATTATATATCAAAATACAAATCATAAACACGAATACAACTCTTTGATCTTCTCGTTATCAATATATAGTATGCTAAGCAAAATAGATCGCATTTATATAAACTTTAAATTATAACAAATATTAAAATAATTGAACAAGATAATAAAATACTTTACATATGTTGCAAGCGGTGAATCTCAGAAATTATTTATGAAAGCATCATTAACTTTGTGTACAAATTTTTGTGTAGCTAAAACTTACAGTTAATATTTATTATTATTTTTTTTTTGTTTTATATAAAATGGGGATATACAATAAAATTAAATAATATAGGTACAATGTAACTGGAAATTGCTTTTCGACCGATTTGGTGTGTATATATATATATAATCGTTCGTTAATTGGCATATTTCTTTTCAACCATTTACGAAATTTTCCTTAAGGATAAAGCTTTTATTATACGAATCTGTACAATCGTATGCATATATGTATTGCATACATAAAAAATGTATATGCGTTTCAATTTAGCGCGCAATATCACTTCCAGTCAGCAACATACCTTACGACTGCGACGCCGTTTACACAACCATCAAATATTTTCATTAATTAAAACCACACTCTGCTCTTGCGCAATCGCGGCCAACTCCTTCAGCCATTCGTCAAGTAGTACAGCACATAAAGCCAGATCACGTGTGCGCTCCGTGCCGCTTGTATTGGCTATAGCGCCCATGGATGAGAGCGAGTCCAAGGAGACGGGTTCCGAACCGGAGCCACCAAGCGTGGTCACACTACTATTCGATACGAGTAACGTGCCCGCACCGTGTGGTGTGTATGTTGTATGCGTATTGTGCGTGATGTTCGTAGAAAATGAACCGGACGGTGTTGTGCTGCTTGTCATTTGGCTACTGTGCGTTCCAGCGCCTTCGGCTGATTGTTCAGCAGAAGACGCCGTTGAGGATATGGTTGTTAAACTTGTTTCACGCGTGCTTGTGCCGCTTTGCTGTTGTGTTGTTGAGCTATTGCCGCTATTGGCGAAAGGAGATCCCGTTGAACCACCTAAAACAAAATCGGCAGGCGTTAAAATTATAAGATTCGTATGTAGTATATAGAGTATTGTAAAACACAGATTTGTGCAAAAAGTGGGCGAATTGCAAATTTTACGAAAGTGAATAGTTTACAAGTGCAATATGTAGTTTAAGGGTTATGCAACAGAGCGCTATCATAGTTATGATCAAAATAACAACAATAATATTTATATATTAAATTTGCCATGAAGTCTGAGCTCCTATAAAAAGTATTTACAAATGAACACCATGATGAGCTGAGTTGATTTAGCCGTTCGTCTGTCTGTTTGTATATACGTAAACTAGTTTCTCGTTTTTCAAGATATCTATATGAAGTTTTGCACATATCCTTTACACCCAAAAAGTTGCGCATTTGTTGAAACCGCCGATATTGGATCTATAGCATATATGTAGCTACCATACAAACATTACACGTCCTTGTTTGGAAAACTTTTTTCCTTGACGAGTTGTCTTCACGAAATTTGGCATGAACTAATGTCCAAGGAAACGGTATAAGCTCTGAAGAAATTGCTCAGATCGGACCACTATAAAATATAATTGCCACGCAGACTGATTGGTCAATATCCAGTCTTGTAAGGAAAACTTCTGTATTTGACAAGATACCTCGATAAAATTTAACATGGATTATTGTCTAAGATAACGGTACAATTTCCGAAAAAATGTTCTGATCGGACCACTATAGAATATAGCTGCCATACAAACTAACCGATCAAAAATTAAGATGAAGATCTTTATATACCCTTTTCTGCAATAAGAAATGTACACGTGAAAGGTGTTATAGCTTTAATGCAGTCAAAGTTAACTTTCTTTGTTTTTTGTTATTGAAAGCGTTCAAATAATTAATTTTGCTTCTGTACATAATCCCCATATAAATTTTTTGCAGTGTTGTTTGTTTATTCACAGCTAAAATATAGGGTATTCGTTTAGGAAGACATGCATTATTAAATATTTGGTTTATATACATACATGCATATATTAATAGCTAAATAGTTCAAGCAAAGTCTTTTCTATTTTTAAAAATTTAATGAAAATTACATTAAAAGCAGTTTTGAAGGTATTTAATTTGTTATTGTAAATTACCAAATATGCACCCTTGTTAAGTCTATATGTTAGAGCTTCTGGCTTAATAAGTAATAATTAATAAATATTTTACTTACTTTCAATAAACTTCTCTACCATCTACTTTATTATGATCTTTAAAAATATTTTTAATACAATAAAGAAGGAAAGAATCGAACTACCAACTCAGTAGGGATTTAAAAAGCACAAGTCATTAGTAAAATGTTTCGACAAAATTAAAAGCAATTACTAGACCCAATTATACAATGAAATATAAATCAATAAACTTAAAAAATATTTTTTCTTCAATGAAATATTCTAACGAAACTCGATAGAATTGTAAGTTGACTTCAAATGTTGAAGCAAACATTTCCTACAATTTGATCGGCACTGTATTAAAATGAAGTGTTTTGTGGTTTAAATTTCAATAATTTATCAATACAAAAATCACAAAAAAAAGCACAATATATAGCAACAACAATATATACAGCAATTCAAACTTGTGCTAAATAAAGATATCAACAAACATAAGTACATATGAAGCTATTGTAGTAACTACAAACGCATAAGAAGGTGAAAAGTATAAAATATCAAAATTGCGAACGTTTACATAGTATGCATATAGATAAATCACGTATTTTGTCACTGTGAAATATTTACCGGTGAAGAATGCGTAAATTTGTGATAAGCCAGATGAAGCTAGGAATTCAGAAAATACAAGAAATAATAAAAATAAGTATCTATTTTACCATTGGTCTTTTGCATTTTCAAAAGAGTCAAAACATCACTTATACATACATACATACATGTGTCACATAGTGGCCTTGACAAGATTCACAGCCAAATAAATATACAATTATTAAATTATTGTTAAAAAAAAAATAATTTACTGAGAATTTTGTCAAGACCCAAACTTAATATTCAAAGTGTGCAATGTGTTTAAAAATGCATTTGGAATATATGAAAAATTTATGAACTAATATTATAACGTAACAAAAACAAAACACCAAGCCATATGGTGAGACATTCAGTATTTGTAAATTATTTGTATGTAAAAAACTGCAAATAATACCATACATTGGAATCAATATGAAAATAAAAATTATGATTGTGAGCCATAACCAAAAAACAAAACAAAAACAAAAAAAAAAACGGTAAAAATTAATAGCGGTAATATGTAAAAATAAAATAAAAAATATTTAAATTCCCATTAACAGAAAGGTATTGCGCTGCTAATTAGTTCAATTGAGACGCGGACAACTTGTGATGTGTGTTGTCTATGTGTGGCAAATAGTATAACGGTTTATGTGGGGGCGTTTACAACTTACCGCTAGCTTTGCGACTAAACATATTCGTAATGGACTTGCTGATGCTTTTGCGCTTATTATCGTTACGACGGAAGGGATCATACGACGAGGAGGGCGTCACTTGTACTGGCGACGCTGACGATATGTTTGCGAATGTCGTTTGTTGACCTAGTCGTTGTTGCTGATGCTGCGGTGGCAGCGTATTTTTGGCAATGTGCACTGGTGAATTGTCACTCGCCTTGCGAGCGTTTATCAAACGAAATTCGCGATCAATGAGATAAGAGCGCGCCACGTCGACGATTTCAAGTGAATCCTCACACATGGGCAGTTCCGCATCGATTTGTTGCTTAAGTATGCGTAACATTTGGTGGAACGATGGTGTATCCGAAGTGATAACTATATCTGGACGCAATAGTATGGAGTGCAACAGCGGTAGCGGATAGCAGGAGAGGCGGGTAATCAGACCAGTGAGATGCAAATTTACATATAAGGTATTGCTGGTGAACGTTTGCAGTTTACCCCATATCGCATTCAAGAAGGGACCTGAACGAGAAACATTTTAATATTTTTTATATTTGTATAATTTATATAAGATTTAATGTAAATACCTAAGCTTACTGTCCCTTGCGCGAAAAGATCCTCCGAAAAATCCAAGTCGGTGAGCACTAATTCACTATGATTACTTGAGACGCGCCAAATTTCCTTTCTATATTGTTTTTGTAGCGTGCTCAAACTATTGCCATTGCCGCTACTACTGCCACTATGGTCCAACTCAACTTCGCCAGTGCTCGTGCTTACCATTTGCATAGTAGAATTGGCAGCAGAGTCATTACTTTCGCCGCTTTCATCTTCCACGGGACGCCATCTGAACGATTCATAGCCACTGGACTCACCAATGGACTGCAGGCTGTCCGGTTGCGCTGTTTTCTCCACAGCACTTCTTGTGCCCAACACAGTGTGCGTACTATCATATACATGCGACGCGTCCGCCAATGCGCCCACACTGAATTCATTGAAGAACTGTTTCACCAGCTCCAATGTTTGTGCTTGTTGAGCGCGTATATTCTTTGGCGGCCACTTTTGATATTTGTATACATTTGCCCATTTGGCACAGGCATTCTTGCATTGCGTGATGCGACAATGCGCCTCGAACAGATACGCATGGAAGTTGGCATAGAGACTGGTGCCCGTATGTAAGCCATAGTAGTTCCAATTTGCACCGATCGTTTTACTCATTGTAGACGTTGGCGACGGCAGCGTCGCGTGTGATGGTTGTGTGGTCACGGTGTCGCCAAGTGATTTGTGCTTGGTCAATTCGCGGGCGCGTTTCATTACGTCCGGCGTCAGGTCTAGAAAGAATTCGACGGTATTTACATAAGGATCGATTCTATTGATCTTGTGTCGATGCGAAATCGGTACATGCTTGCCGGGCAGTATGTACTTCAATAGCAGTTCCAGCATTAAATCCTCACAATGTAGGCCAATCAATGTGTCGAACAACGCCATTGTTACCATACACAAATTCGCGTCCGTGGCACCCAAACGGTCGATTAAGGTGTCCAAAATGCGTTCGCCATCGAATTTTTCAGTGTCCAGAAGGAATTTAACAAAAGCGCGCAGTAAACTGGGCTCAGTAACGGACCTGAGTATAAGGTCCAAATAGGACATGGCCGATATTTGTGACTCAATGTTTGTCTGGAAATGTTTGCCTTTCAATGTCTGTAAAAATTATTTATGAATTGTTTCGATTTTTCGCTTGGTGTTGATTAAACTTATATGGGTGAATAACAAACATACATAAGATCACAGAGAAGTTAGCAAAATAGAAAAATGATTACAAATTAAAATATAAGCAATGAAGTAGTAATGATTAAAACATTTTACATTGAAATAAAAAAAAAAAAACTTAAACAAAAAATTAGGTAATAAAAAATAGTTTTTGTCCGTTTTTCTTAGTAAAAAACTCAGAGTCGACATTATAAATCAATGGTATTAAAATTTATTGCTAACGATATCTTCGAATCGGTGAATCACATTCAACGAATAATGTGTTACAAATTTTTATAACAAATGCTTACATATACTTATGTTTGTATGTATGTACAGCCTTAGGTGATTCGAGTTCTTAAATATTTACTTAGAGAGAGATAATATTTTGCACATAAAGGGTTACCTAGCATAAATTAAAAATAATAAAATTGTTCATGAACCAACACCACAGACAAATCGAAGACAATTCGACAAATGTGAAAAGAGCACGCAAATGCTTACCTGTAATATTGCCGGCCCCAGTACCGGGACAATAAAACCCTGATATAGAAAATCTAATAACTGATTCTTTATCATTTCATGCGCCACTTGCACCACAGCATTGCAGAACTCCAAAGCATTCATAAATAATGTCAGTTCGGGTATTTCCGTCACATCGTCCGGGGTTATGCGATGCCAATCTATCGATGTTAATTCTATAGAGTTCGGTAGGCGTGAATACAAGCCGCCTAGGCCGGTTACCAAAAGCGGGCACATGGATGAATACTGCGCAATGTAGGTGCCGACATTAGAATTTTTCTGCGACAGCGACATGCAGAGTAATAGCGCATCTCGCGCCTGATGCCCGATGCTTCCTTCACGATGCACGTACGGTATAAGAAGGGAGAATATGATGAAACTGTAAACAAATATGATAGCAATAAATATTTAAAAAAACAAACTACAATATGTGAATAATTACTTGGTGCCAGAACTGTTTCTGCTTGAGCGTTGTATTTCGTCACTGTTTGTTGTTTGCTTGTGTTGCTCCTGCTCCGCCGAAAAGAAGAATAGATCAAGTAGATGCACATTTTGCATTAATACTACGCAGAGTTGGTTGAGCAATATTACTAAACGTTTTTCCAAATCTGCTTGGAAAATTTCACCTTGGCTTGATGCTAGTATTTTCAAAAGTGGCCTTAAAAAAGGCTCATGACAAAGTAATTGATGTCGCGAGTGACTAACAAGTAGTTCATACAATTTAAGTTGTTCTAGACGTACGGCATCAGCATAACGCCCCGTTGTACGACCCCATTCATAGAGTTTATCTAGCAGATTTTCACTAAGCATATATTCCAAACATGGCGCAGGTGGCGGTGCAGCATCAGTGGTAGGTAGTGCAACTTTATTGCAATGATGTAGTTCCACCAGGAGCAATGTCACCATAAAGTCCAAATGTGATACCACACCTAATACATCGTCGTGAGACGGCAGTCGTTGTGGTGGCTCTGAACGTTGTATGATTTCGTAGGCTTGTTGCCAATGTTTACAAAAGCTATCATAGCATGCTCGCGGATCACAATCTGTCGCAGCGTCGATTGGCCTTTGCCTGAGAGCTGTTGCTGTACTGGAGACACCAGTACCATTGCCATTGGTTGAAGAAAGAAACGATATACCGTTTCCGCTGTTGCGTGTTAAACTCTGCCGCAGGGGGCTAGAACGCAGCCAACTCATTTAGTATGTATGTATTTAAAAGTTATAGATAATTGAACGCAGTAGTTGTGGTTGGCTTAAGATAGCAACTTAGCCTCTGGGTAGAATTTGCTATCAATGTAACATTAGTCACAAATGCGAATAAAAATGTGCACTGGTGTATTTAGCGAACTATACATTTAAAAAAGATAATTTAAATCTAAAAATAAAAATATATTAAAACCATACAATTTAGGATAACAATATAAAAATACACTTGTCAAGGTAGCATAAACAATTACACAAACACAGATACATACCTTTACGCATATTATTATCATCCAATATTATCATTTACTTCGATGTCGATGTGGCCAGTAACGAAAATGGATAGTACACCTTATTTTGATATCTATTTACAGTGTCACTACAGATATTTGCACTTTGAAATAGTAGTTACATTTGAGTGTAGCTCCATGAAGCAGCGAACTAAATTTGTACACCCTTCCTCCACAAGCCCCTCTTGTTGTATCAAAATACTCCACCTCTATTATTCGCACTATACTATGTGTGTTGTTTTCTATAGCAGCATAACAATTTTTCGTTTATATTTTCACTTGAGCAATTTCAAATATTTGTGCATTTTCGAGAACAGATATAGGATTTTGTACGAACAATGTTAAAATATAGTTTCAAAATTTAATTAAAGTACGTTTTAAAACCATATTTAATACGAGCAAATTTTTAATCAACCATCCGAATAGAGGAAAAAGAAAGTCCGTGACTAAAATCACACGTTCACAATAGTCAGAAATGATTGATTCTCGCTAGTGATGCACAAATTTTATAGCAAAAATTTTATTAGATAAAAGTGTTTGAATTAAGAAAGTTGTTTAAGAAAAATAAATTTTAATTTAAATACGATTATCTCATTGGTTTCACAACAACAAGTTCCAGCAGGTCATAAAAATATAAATGGTAAACAAATTTATTCGATACGTACTTAAACAACCTATCGATTAGTTCTCGATTTAATGTACTAAACAGCTGATTTACTTGTGATTTTGCAATTAAACGCCCACATACAATTAATTGTTATTTACTTCTGAATAAATGTGTTTGGTTTTTTAATTTTAGCCATTTAATATATTTATAAGTTAGAGGCGAGTACTGTGAGATATAGGAAAATGTCCAATCCGTTCGGGGAACCAGATGATGACGAATCTTGTGAGATTTTGGAAGGTTTTCTCTGTCCAATATGTAGAGAAGATCTCAAATCAGCTGAATTCTTAACTGTGCATTTCGAAAGGTCTCATGCAGAACAGCAGGATGCTCTCAAATCAGTTTTTAAAGACATAATATCAAAAGCTAAAAATAAAATCCTTAATTTCGACGAAACATTTGACCTCTCCAGAAGCTTCGATAAAAATGCGACTATTAGCGGAGCCGCTAGTAGTGGAGGAACATCAGGTAATGTGACGACAAATGCCACTTCGGGAGCGGATAATAATGGGTTAAAAATGAGTAATGCGCGAACACGTATGAATGTCTTCAATTTTATGGATCGACAAGAAGTTGGCGCCGAATATAACCATTTGGAGTATTTTCAATCGATAAGAAACCCACGACTGGAGCGATATGCAAGTGAAACAAATAAATTGATTATTCGGCTGCATAAATTATTAACCAATTTACCAATGGATCCCGTACTGCGAAAACAACATGAACGCAATGTGAGATCTGAATTTAAACCGTATATATTGTTTATTTACTTGTCTTTAATTATGAATTCGCAGATTGTAACATGGTTGGATGGTAGCTCAGTGAAATTATGTCCTAGTTGCGCTAAAAACTTTCACATTGCTCGCCGTCAACATCACTGCCGTTTGTGTGGAAGCATTATGTGCAATGATTGTTCAAAGTTCCTTCCAATCGAAACTGCATGTAAGTAATTTAATTGTCTCCTGTTCTTATGTCATAATAAATATTGTATTCATAACTTAGTGCAACTTGCCAGTTTGGCTACATCACAAAGCGAAGCTATCAAGGAAATGCAAAGTTCTTCCGATGCGAATAAATCAAATCCACAGCACCATGGTATCCGTTCCTGTGACCATTGTTTGTGGCTTTTAGAAACTCGGCAAGAAATGCATGAGAGTCGAACATACCGTCCGCTTATTTCACAAATTTATGCAGATATACAAAAATTGCGCAAGGATGTATTACCCGATATAGAAATGTATTTAAAGATAGTTGGTAGTCTTTACGATGGCGAGTCTATTTTCACCATTGCCGACGCAAGTGCGTTAAGGGGAAAAATTGGTCATGTGGCTGAAGCTATCGATTTGCGGAGTAAACGTATATTAGCTATACCTTGTCAAGAAGGTAGTCGAGAAGGGGCCCTAAAAAAAGCCATACGTTTATCATGCAGCCAACTAATCAAAGACAAAATTCTATCAATACCACCCCTACCTGAGGAAGAAGATATACGAAAAATTCAAGACCGTAAAAGAATGGAGGCAGAACAACGTATTGAAACCGAACGCCGTCAAGCAATGGAGGCATATGAACGACAAGCATTAGCCAATAATGCTAGTGGCGGTCAAACCAGAGTAAATAATGAGAACGATTACGCTTACGGGGTAATTTTTTTTAAATATTATTTCGTGGTATGTAACTGTTATTGTATTTTTTTTTTTGCAGTCTGACTTGCGATCTTTAGATAATTGGTCGGCGCAACCAGTAAATATATCTCAAAGTGAAGATCCACTTATTGAGCAAATAAATATTATTAAGGGCTATATAAAACAAGCGCGCCAAGAAATGAATTTCGAAGTAGTGGAGACATTAGAACTCAATTTACGAGAACTGCAAAGAGAATTCTACGAAAGGCAAAGAGCTTCTAGAGAACTGAATCAGGACGCGGGAAGAAGCAAACAAGCAACTTAGAGGAGAACTTACAAAACAAATATTGTATACATTATAATAGGGATAATTGTAAGTGAACATTGTTTGACAAAAGAAAGTATCCAAACTTGGCTTAAAAAAACTTATAATTGGCTATAGCTTAAATTTTAGCAAATAAGAAAACGAGTCATGGTACTCGTATTAGAAATTTCTCAATGTTTTCTTAATTATATGACAAAGAATGTTCACCCTAATTGGTATTTTTACACCTAAGGTGTAATATATTATAGTATATACCCTACATGAGCATTGCGTGTCAATTAAAGTGGCATTTTCATCAATACTATGAGATTGTTATTCATATAATGAAAATATATTCCTACATTCCGCATCCAACAACTTCTTGCTTTAAATATTTTCAGAGAAATGTATACGTAAATTGTTTTTTCATCGTTGCCTTTATTATAATTTACTAAAGAATACAAAGATTTATAAATCTATTTTCATGTTAATAATCTATAAAAAATTGTGCATTAAAGTGCGTTTGAAAATAGACGGCTTTTTTCTTAGAGTTTATAATATTTGCAAGATTTAAATACCAATTTATAGCAAATACAATATTGCTAAAATGATTAAACTGCTATGCAATATTTTGCATATTTTTTGGTTCTAAATTTCAGATGTATATTAGTATATAATATTCTTAGGCTTTTAGCCCATGAGTTTCTACTAAAGCCTTAACCTTCTCCACATAAGCAGTTTTGGCTTCATCCTGGGATGTGCCTTTGCGAGTGTTCCATGCTTCCCACTTAGCTTTGCCCTTGAAGTCCAAGAAACCAGGCTTATCTGAAAGTCAATATAAATAGAAACATCGTATTAGTAGTAAGAATCAAATATAGTTTTATATGCGCGGAAATTTTGTATACTAATAACAGATAACACTTTAGTAAAAACATTGAGTCACGTTATATGGCTTTGAGTTTAACAAATTTTACAAGTACGAGTGAAATAAATAAAAGCTATCAATTCTCTACTTTAATCATAATCGCATTAAAATAATAAAATCATATATAAAAATTATCAATTCATCAGTTTAATCATAATCGCATTAAAATTATAAAAAGATAAGAAGCAATTATGGTAAACTTCCATGAATGGCACTAGTTACTGAGTTAATGATATACCTGTATTGCAATCTCCTACAGTAGCCTGTTTAAATAAACTGTAAAGTTCCAATAAATCATTATCGGATGGTGTAGAGTTTAGATTCTTTACATTTTCAGCGGCTTTATCAAATTCCTGCGAAGAAAGAGACAAGGTCAAAGTTTAAGCTATGTTAAAACAGGCCATGGGTGGCCGCACCCTGCTACCCGTTAGCTAGATGAAAAATGTATACATATTTACCTCTTGGCTGGCCATTTTGTAGATTGTTAAATTCTTTGTAGAGCTATAAGTGCAAATAAATATTTCCAATTGTTAGAAAAACTACCGTATATATATTTTGTCTTAAATTAGTATACGTATAAAAAAATGTACCTGCTGTGAGCTTAACGCCTGATGTATAATTGATAAGTGAAATTAGCCGGTGTGTTTTTTCCCATGTGTGTGAACTGGACAATGGAGCCAGATTAGCTTGAATATAATTTACAATTTTTCACAGTGAAGGGAAGTAAAGTCATTAAATTGACGTCAATTGAAAATCAGCGATAAATGGTTGTATATTAAGTATATACTTCTTAAAATTAAAAAAAAAAAATCAATCCTAAATTTTACATAGTATTCGGTAATATCAGTAATTTATCGAAATATCGGTTTGAATTCATTTACAGAACAAATTGCAACACTGTCGCTGAGCGAGAAAACTATATAAGCTACGAATGAACTCGATAAGCAAATGAATGGCAGAAAAGAAAAACATTTATTTGGAGAAAAAAGAAGTAAACGAGTGATTATTGAATGAAGAGTGGTGAATAGGCATGTAATCTGTATTATTAATAAATTAAAAGTAATTTGTGGCGGAATTGATTACAAAGATTGATTGTGAAGAATTATAAGATAAAACAGAAATATTTCCTTTAAAAGATAAGATACTCATACATGTAAGAATACCTAGAATTTGCGGAGTATTATTGAGTGCCAGCGATTTTGAATCAATTAAAAGAAAAGCAAAATTGCAGTTAAGTGCTCCACAAATTGCACCTTTGTCCGGGTAGAGTTCAGTTTAAGAGAGTGGAAAACATTCCATAACTGCTGAAGGTTAATAGGCACCAATTGTTCTACTAAATCGCAGTTGCAACGAATTCAGTGGTATATAATCAAACCTTGAAAGAAAGTACGTGGTCCACAAAATATACACAGCCATTGGCCAGGTGCGCAAACATGTGGAATTTGATGTATTCTTCATGTGTTTTAATTCATTTAACAATTGTTTTTTTACAGATTTTGAGTGCTAAAAAACTTGAGCAAGTAAAGATCCGGAAAATTAAGACTCAATACTTTCAAATTTAATTATGACCACAATAAATATAAATTCACGAAAAAGTCCAATGCTGAAAAAGCAGGGCACGGACCAATGGGTGAAGCTCAATGTGGGTGGCACATATTTCCTTACAACAAAGACTACGTTATCCCGTGACCCAAATTCGTTTCTATCGCGTCTAATACAAGAAGATTGTGATTTAATATCAGATCGGGTAAGCAGCCAAACTCATCATATTAGTGATAAAATAGTCAACCATAAAATTTCGTGTGCAAAAAAGATTAATACATCTAATGCTGATAGTGACCATAATGCTTATTGATTTAAATTCAATTCCTTGACAATTCGAAAAACTGCACGCCATTAATAACACCACTTAGATATGTGTGCAGTTATGTGAGCCAAAGCAGGTCATTATATTCAGGGCAAAAGTGGGGGTGGCGAATATGTACCAGCACACATAAACAAAAATGCGCCCCAATTTGCTATTTAGTTCAAAGTCAAACGAAATATGCTAAAATAATGATTTTGATTACCTCTGTTTTGGTTTTTTACTTCACCTGAACGCGAGATATATATTCACATACATATATAGTGATAGTGTTCATTCAATGCACTTTTACCACTGCATTAAGGCTATTTCGTTAGTTCATTTCTTTCATATTTATTTACTGTGTATTTCATCTGTTGGTCTGTTTTTAGGATGAAACAGGTGCCTACTTGATTGATAGGGACCCAAAATACTTTGCGCCTGTGTTGAACTACTTGCGACATGGTAAACTCGTCTTAGACGGTGTATCCGAGGAAGGCGTTCTAGAGGAAGCCGAATTTTATAATGTCACACAACTCATAACGTTATTGAAAGAGTGTATAAATCATAGAGATCAGGTAGGTGTCACTAAAATTTATTTATTTACATAGCAGCGATGCAATGATTATATGTAATGATTTTTATTACTCATTTTAGCGACCACAAGCCGATAAAAAGCGTGTATATCGCGTATTACAGTGTCGTGAGCAAGAGTTAACACAGGTAAATGCAAGCGTACAGCACAAGTTTATATATTAATTTGCAATTAATTTTCTTGCTAATAGATGATCTCAACATTATCGGATGGTTGGCGTTTTGAGCAATTAATTAGTGTGGGAATGCAATATACGAATTATGGACCATTCGAAAATAATGAATTTTTATGCGTAGTCTCAAAAGAATGCGGCACAACGTCAGGTCGTGAATTGGAACTGAACGATCGTGCCAAAGTGCTACAGCAGAAAGGATCTAGAATGTAAGAATTTGTGTATTCAAACTAATAATTCATCACTGCAGTCGTATATATATATATATATATATATATTTATTAAGTAAACAATTTTTTTTATATATTGTACATACATACATACATGTTATGTGTGTAGTATTGGGTAGTCGATAAAACAAGATTATTAAATGCAAAACTTATATAGGAAACCTGTCGTGCGTGGAAGATAATACTTTCAATCATATATTTTAGTGACTAGCGCGAATTTGTATTTACCGTTATAATGACGGGTACATGCTGCTTATAAAGTAGATTGTCACTTCATCACACTTTTATAGTTTCTTAAGTTAATTTTTCACTAACAGAGTCACTACATGGGTTAGGTATTTGTTCTTTGCTTAAATTAACTTCTTTTAGTTTTTGTATTAATTTTTACACAAGTAATTAACTTTTGTCATTAATCATTATTATTTAAAATTAAAAAAAAATCGTATGCTGATTGAAAATACAAATATAGGTTATTTTTTATCACATCATTTGAAAGCATTTGAAAAAAAAACATTTATTCTTCGGAAATTCAAATATATGTAGGTTATGTTTTACCACATTGTCATAGTTAAATGTATAAGATAAAATAGATAATTTATCTTGTTTGTAACACTGAAAACGTAGCCTTAGCACCCCGTTGCAATCATCGCTTTTGATATTCGAAAAATGTGGACTGAAAAACTTTAAACTCAATACGCAGCAAAAATAATTAAATTCTGAATACGATTAATGCCACCAAAATTAGTTCCCCACCGATGATGTGGTGAAAAAATTCTATGTTGGATCAACTGGAAACAGTCAGAAACTATCCAGAGCGCATTTTTAAAAGTGAATGCGTTAGGTGGGCTATTATTAATAAGTAGGGAATCTGTGAAAAATATATAAATAACCTTTTGTTACAAATCAAATCAAATTAGAAAATTACTGATACACTTATTTTTTTGCATATTTGAAGTGAAGTAAGAGAATCAAAGATAATAAGATAACCGTAAATTCTCTGAAAAGTTCTTATAAAAGTTACAGATGGCACTTAAGTCGCCGTGTTTGCCACTTTTAGCCCTTATTTTATTTATAAAAGACTAATGTAATAAATGATTGTACCGCGGGGAAGGTAGTGAATGTAGTACGCACAAAAATCCAAGTAAATGCCTCGTTTACGAAAATGTTTTTCTTATACAAGTAAAAAACTAGCAATGAATAATAATTATTAAAAAAAAACCAAGAGAGATATTCTCTTGCTATAATAAGTTAGGTCATGTCCACATGAAAATATTCAAATAATCTATATAACAAAATAATATACTCAAATAGTAAGATGTATGTATATTTAAGGCAATAATGAAATTTTCTGTTGCATAGTGTTTGCATAAGATACATAATTTCTAAAGCGCAATTATGCAAGTGTACAGCGTACTTATTGTAGCGTATATATAAGTATATATATTTATACGCAATCACTTTATTGTAACTAGTATACGTTGTTAAATCTGGCAACCAGCAGCTTTTATCCACGTATATGCGCGATGAAAATCTTGAAACCCGCTTTAAACACTAAAAATATTTATATTTGAGAACACACTTAGCAAGATTTGTATAGCAAAATGCGAAAATATTATTTTTCGATTAGCAACTTCAAAATAATTTTCATAAAAGCAATAATTTGAAGACTAAATTTACGTACATACATACATATATTTGTGTATATATATATTGTATGTTGTATATTTTATATATGTATAGTTAGTTGTGTGAGCGATTTATAGCTTTTTGTATGTGTGTGTGTATGTTTGAGAGCATGTGTGCGCAGTATTAGTAGTACTCACCGCTTCTTAGTTTGGAAAACCTTAATGTTTACAGCTTTTCAATGAAAGCATATGCCCGTGAGGCAAATGTGTATATTTTGTGCTTTTTAGTTTGTAGTAATTAGACAAGTGCAGGCTTTTTTTTTGAAAATTTAACACTGGGAAACAGTTTGTGGAGTATAGCTATTAGTTATATTGTTATATAACTATAAGTTTTCGAGCTTTTTTGGCAAAGCAGTTTAAATTTAAAAGATACGGAGCAATATAATGTAATTATCCAAATCAAAGCTCAAGAAAACAGAATTCTACATTTATTTATTTTTTTGCCTATGTTATAAAAGTTGTACACTAGCAGCAATTTTCCATACTATTAAAAAATATTAGTGTTCAAATGGCAAACATTAAAGAAAGCCAGAAAAAAGATCTCAAGCAAATACTTGAAGACTCCTTGCTTTTAATATACATATAACTAATATTTCTTAAAAAAATACAGAAACGAACTAAACCAATTAGTTCACATTTCGTTTATGAATAAAAGGATTAAAATCGTCTTGAAAAAACACTACATTCTACTTGCATTTAAATCATCATCACTGCTTAGATTTCAGCATTCAAGTGTCCTAATATTTATTTTATTATTTATGCCCTGATCTATGTATATATTCACAAACTAGTCCCTCCGTTTTTGAGATATCGATCTCAACTCTTTCAAGTCCTTTTTTCTTCGAAAAGCTGCGGAAACGCCGATATATGTAGGACTATTATAGCATATAGTTGTCATATAAACTGATCGATCGAATCAAGTTCTTGTATGGAAAACTTTTTCATTTAACCAGATATCATCACGAAATTTGGCAGGTATTATTTTTTAACGCGAGAATACAATCTCTGAACAAATTGTTCAAATCGGATTATTATAGCATATAGTTGACATACAAACAACATTGAACAAATCAAGTTCTTTTATAGATGGATTATGTATTTGTGAGGGGTATACAGCTTTGACGCAATTCTTTTATTTTTATAGATCGGAAGAGCACATTTTTTTTTAATTTTTTTTTTTTTTTTTATTTATTTATTTTTTATTTATTTTTTTTATTTATTATTTCCGATCTTTATTTATTTTATTTTTATTTATTTTATTTTTATTTATTTTTTTCCAAATAAAAACGTAAGTTCTTCATCATTTTAAAAAACCTCAATTGAATTTAATTATAATAGTTCGTTCACTGTTGAAATTATAGCACATCCATACATACCTCCAGTCATGCTGGGCCTTTCATCTACTTCATATTAACGGGTGCTTGTGTTGTAGTATATTCGTATGTGAGTTTATACGTGACGTTTGTGCTTGTGCATAAAATTGTAGTATTTAGTAAACATACAATTATAAATATATCACCACAATTTTTTCTTATTGAAATTTAATGCATTTTCTTATTTACTTTACTTGTTTTTTTCTTTAATTGCAGTCTCGGAATTTAAAGTAGAAAGAAAGCGAATTCTCACACCACCTCCAACATCCTCCCACACCACCACCCTAGAAACTGTATAGCGAAAGCCTTTGCGTAATAGTGTGTGCCCCCCTCACAATGCTTACCACCTACCACCAACACCACAACCACCGCCCGCAAGCGCCAACACCATATAGCCACCATCATCATCACCAAAATACACACATACATGTTAACACGCCCATCAGCATTGTCACCTTAGGTTCACCAAGTAATACTTTCGACATAACAGACGGCAATCACCGCTAACACCAAGCAACACCACCAATGATTCAATGATTGTACTGCTTTAAGAGTGCAAAAACAAAGCAATGCGTAGTTAACCACGTGCTCAGTAGTCGCTCACAATGACACACATTTATATTTATATTAATATATACTTGAATAACTGCAAACTTATAGAAAAAAAGTAACGATATTATAACAGTACATGTTTCATAATTCTACTTACTCACACATGCAAATTATTATCATTAAGTTGTGATTAACTCATTAATTCATCAGAAGCGCAAAACTGCAAAAAAAATATTGTGAAATTTTTAAAATTTATTTAAGTAATAGAAAACGTATTAAGCATTGGTGTAAGCAGTATGTCAGCAACGTTGAAACGCGTTAAATGTGAAGCTGTCGGGTGATTAAAACCACTTTGTTTCCTTAATAATAATAAAAAATATAATTACAAGAAAAAATAAATAAAAATAAAAAACAATACTGTAAATCCTTACATATATAACGAAAATGCAAATGTAAAAGAAATTGCACGTCAAGTTGCCGTTAGGAAAAGCTATAGCTTAGTTGCAGCTCCAAATCCCGTCAGAAGTTACATACAAACACACATAAAGTGCATATTAGGCGAAAAATTGAAAAAAATTGAGAGAAAAACTGAAAACAATAATCAGCAACTGTTATATACAATATTTTGCTATTAAAACGATATTAAAGTTTTTGAATATGTATTTCTTAAGTTATTTAACTTTGCGTGAAATGCAAAAAACATATATACTTTATTTTGGTATTAATGAACAAAAAATCGCAAAAGTATATTGAAGCTGTAAATCACTATATAAACAAACCCACATAACTGCAAATATGTATAAGCACAATTGTCGAAAAAAATTAATAATAATATTTTTGGCTTTTAAACATTGCTGCTCAATGTGCATAAATTGTTAAAATTTCGTTGAAAATTAATATTAGATATTGGCTCAAAATATTATTTTCATATTTTAGCTTTTGATGATGTATTTGATTATTAAATGCAATAATAGAAAATTTGATCGAGTTTGAGGGTTTATATTTTTTTTCACAACTATAATAAAGGCTATTACCCAAAAAATATTAAGGTAATCCTATTATGTTTTACAAATCGAAAATATTCAGTACTCACTAAATCAAAATTGAAAAAAAATTATATCAAAAAAATAAAATTTTGGAAAAAAATTTATATTTAAAAAAAATTTAAGTTTTAAAGAAAACATTAAATTTGAAAAAAAATAAAATTTGAAAAAAAATAAGTTTTGTAAAAAAAATCAAAAATATATTACTCGTATCTGCAAAACAAATTTTCCTTATATTGGTTATATTCTGAATCAGTTTCTTTTAAATTAACTTTGTCGTATAAATATTTAACTAACAAGAGTATATTTTATGAATATTTCACAGTTCGTTGTAAAAGGACTAAAAAGAGAATACCTTGTCTGAAAAAATAAAAAAACAATTGTTTCAGAATTAGAAGAAATTTGATTTTGAAATAAAAACTGTAAAAAATTAAAACATTAAAAATTAATTTAAAAATAAAATTAAATATTAAATAAATTTTTAAGTTGAATTATAAATTGAATTTCAATAATTATACTTTACAAATTTTAAATCAAATTAAAAATTTGAAATTTAAAATTAATGAAAATTAAAATTTCAAAAGTTAATTTTAAAACCTAAAATTTTAATTTTATAATAATATAATTAAAATATTAATATTATTAAATTTTAAAATTTTAATTCTTTGATTAAATTAATATTTGTTATTTTTATGTAATATAATGCTTTAATTTTTTAAAGTTTTTTTTTAATTACAGAAAATAATATTCAAAAAGAAATCATTAAAATTTTGTGTAGAGTCATAAAATATTTAACTAATAATTGTACTGAAATTTTCCAACTTTTGTTTTTTGTTTGCAATAAAATACACATTACTTTATACATATATGTATACATTTTTGTATGAAACTAACCTCAAACTAAACGATGTTTTCAAATATTTTAAAGTGAATAGTTGCAATAATTAAAAAACAAAATTTTGAAAAACAATCTAAAACGCAAATAATCAAATACTGCGGGAAATTAATGCAAAATTCAATAATAAAACAATTTCAAATAATTGTTAACCACAAAATACATATTTATATTTTCTACTTATACACTTTTTTCATCATGCAATAATAATTGGAAATATTGGGTAGTCGAAAAAGTCTTTTCTTATTTCTAATCAAACTTCAACTTATTTTTATATATTTTAAATAATAAATAAATAAACTGTCCAATATTATAATTATAGTTAAATTAAACTTCTCCAAAAATTTGAATATTAAACTTTCATAAAATTAAAATTGAACTGTATAAATTTAGTATTTTCGTACATATGTACATACCTATCTATACACATATAAAATTGCACTAGCTGAGCAGCAATGTTACATATAAAAGCACCGTGTGAAAACCAATAAACTTTATGCAAAAACATCTTATTCACAACAATGAACCGTTAGAATTAAAACATTAACATTTATACACACACATACATACATATGTAAGCAAAAAAAAAATACCAACACTCATACATACATACATACATGAAATTGCAAAAGTGAAACAATGAAAACTTTCCGTTATGCATAGCAACTGTAAAATTAGGCGCGAAACTCTTTAAGACACACACACACACATACACAGATAAAATGTTGCAACACATAGAAAACGCTACGAATGCGAATTTATTAAATTAAACATCTAATTATAAGTTGAAAGATTTTGCACTCATTCTTACGCAACGTTCGTGCAACATAAGCTTTTCTTATGTTTCGTTCCGTTATGCCGCGTCTTGTATTCACTGAAGTTTTATATGCTATAGTCTAAATAAAGCAAATGTAGAATTTACTCGTAAATAATTCCGACTGACTTAAAAACAAAAAAAAAAAAAACAAAAATAAAAAACACGTAAAAATTATAAACAAATGCTGCGCATGCGCTCCCCACACCCCCGCAGCGATATGGCGTTACTTTGTGCGGGCTGGTGGGGCAGCAGTAGCAGCCAAGTGAAATACATAAACAAATTAAAATTTTAATTAGATATGCAATGAAACAAACAGAAATTTACATTTAACAAAAATAAATAATTGAAAATTATTTAAAGTGAAATTGTGACACTCATAATTAGCAAAAACAAAATGCATTGCGTTTGTTCGAATATTTAAGATTTTTCGTTTTATTTACAGACTCACATACAGACATACATACATATATAAAAAAAAACAATTGCCTCTACATAAAAAACAAAACAGATATTTGTGTAACGTTATAAGCTGCATGAGCTTGTATAAATGATATATTGATTCAATAAAACAAAATCCTTTTTTCTAAAAAAAATATATGCATTTTTTTAACTATTCTACACTGTGAAACAAATTGAAAGCGTCACTCAATTTTTTATAATGTTCGGGAGGTTTGTGGGTTTCAGAGCCAGGCTGTCTAAAAGCTGGTTCACAGTTATATCTTAGACCCTTGAAATATGGCCCCTACAAAAGGTATTTGTCAAGTTTTTCTGCGCGACAGCAAAGGGCAGTATCACCGTCAAACCGTGCTTTGATCCAGTTATGTTAGATGGCTGATCAAAGATCGTACGGGGACTGCTATATGCAGTTCTTTGTTCCTTGACCCCCCAAAAGGATACGGGAGCACTGACCAGCTGCCAGTCTACCGAAAGCGGTGCTAGGGTGCCTTTCCTTGCTAGCCCATCAGCTTTGCAATTTCCTGTGATTCCGCTATGGTCTGGCACTCATACCAGTCATCACAAATACACTCTTTGCTATTGATAGTGAGGTTAGGCACTACTCGACTAAACTTGAACGCACTGCTAATGAGTTCAAGACTAATATCGCCGCTCTGCTATCTGAGTGAATGGTCACTTCTATGAAGGAGGCCGCATTTTGGAGCTGTAGTCTACTGCTACCTCTATGGCTGCAAGCTCGGCTAGAGTTCGGCTTGGCGACTTCATGATCCAAGTTATCGGCTATGAAGCCAAAATGTGTGAGGATATCCGAGGGTTCAGATAGGTGTTCTTTTAAAAACCCGAATTCTCTGAGTCTGATAGTAACTTTTGTAGCCATACATCTTTCGTCGATTTTTACGGGCACTATGTGCAAGATGGCGTTAAGTTGGGCTGAACCTTAGTGCACTACACATGATGATGAGCATCGCCCGTTGAACGCTTTCGTGTTTCTTTGCAAGTGTTGTCTTTTCTAGAGCCCTCCATCACATGAAGACTCCATAGAACATAATGGCTTTGCAAACGGAGGTTCCCATTTGCGACAGCGCTGCTACTGGGATCTTATATCTACTAGTAAATAAATCTACATCTTTTGCATATACAATCACCCGGCAGCCACGATCCTCAAGTTTCTTAAGCAGGTCGTTAACGATCAGGATCCATAGAAGAGGAGAGAGGAGACCTTGTGGCGTTTCCCTACTCACATTTCGTGGAGCGCGTGCGTTGCCCCATTTCGTTTCAATCACTCTGTCGTACAGAAGACTGAGAATGATATATTTGAGATTTGATTCAAGCACAGGACCGTTCAGAGCAGCAAGGGTAGGGCTCAACAGCGAACTTCTTAATCCTAATGGCTTCCTCAAGCCATGACACAATAGTATGCAGGGCAGTATTTACTGACTTATCTTTACAATAAGCATGTTGTGCTCCTAATAGATAGTCCCTCGGAATGTTCCTCCTTATGTACCAGTACAGCAGTTTTTAGTAACAAAAGGAGAGGCTGATGGGCCTAAAGTCCTTGGCCGTAACTTGGGAGCCTCTACCAGCCTTCGAGATGAATGTAACTCTGACTTGTCTCCAGGCTCCCGCGATGTAACACAGTCTTATGCAGTTCACATAGATAGGTGCCAATCGGCTGAATGACACCTTAAGCCTGCTGTGGCGTGGTGTCGTTCTTACCTATAAAGTACACCAAATACATTTAAAAACTTTTCTGAAAGTCAAACCAGGTTATACCAACGACTGTCGACAATAAGACTTCCAGAGCGTGGTGTATCTTTGACCATAAACACTATCCACAAGACTTCATCTAATAAGACATCAGTGATCACCATCTGTGAATCGTTCGAACATTAGCAGACTCATTATAGACGGTATCAAACAACAGAACGAGATTTGTTACTGCAAAGTTGGCTACGAGCTGTGAGGTATTCCACACATGCATATTTCTGCACCAGAGCGGCGACTACCAGAAGGTTTCAAGACTCTTGTAGAACCCCCAGAGGTGACACAGTCATTGATGCCCAGAGTATATTGAAATTATGGATGGAAACCTTCTCCTGCCTGCTGAATGGCAGTGAAAGCATAACAACAGGAGATGGTGATGGATGGATTGTCGGCCGAGCTATTCAAATACGGCGGCGAAGAACTGATAAGAAGCATGCATTAGCTTCGTGGTAGAATATGGTCGGACGAAAGCATGCCCGATGATTGAAATTTAAGTGTGCTTTGGCCCATTCACAAAAAGGAGTCTCCGCAATCTGCGCCAACTAAGATAAGCCTCCTCAACATCGCATATAAGGTTCCATCGAGCGTACTGTGTGAAAGACTGAAGCTCACCTTCAACAAACTGATTGGACCTTATCAGTGTGGCTTTAGACTTGAAAAATCTACAACCGATCAGATTTTTGCCATGTACCAAATATTGAAAAATATCCGTGAGAGAAAGATCGACACACACCACCTCTTGTGTAAGCTGACGTTAATCAACACCAAAAGCTCAGTCAGGATCGAGAAATACCTCTCGGAGTCGTTCGATACCAAGCGATGTTTCAGACAAGGAGGCTCTCTATCGTGCGACTTCTTCAATCTGTTGCTGGAGAAAATAATAAAAGTACGCCAATGATATTTATAGCATTGCCATCAACAACCTTGCGTTAGCTCTGCTTTCTACAAACTGGATATGGAAGCGAAGCGTATGGGTCATAACTTTGTAGTCGTAGAGAATTGTGTGCATCATGAAACCAGCATTAACACCAACAAAAAGATCAGCTTCAAAATCAAACGCATAATAACTCTTGCTAACAGGTGCTACTTCGGACAAAGTAGGCAATTGAGAAGTAAAGTCCTCTCTCGACGAATAAAGACCAAACTCTACGAGTCACTCATCATCCTAGTCTTGCTATATGGTGCAAAAGCATGGTCGATGGCAACATCTGATGAGTCCGCGTTACGAGTTTACGAGGGAAGGTTCTGTGGAAGATTTATAGTCCTGAGGCATGTTATATGCTAAGATGACGTTCAGATGTCCAAGAAGCATGTTCTACCATTTTAACTGGTTCTATCCAACCCGTCCAAAAACTACAAAACTCACACCCATTCTGGAAATAGCTGATTTGGGGGGAAACAGTGCAGTAACAACAATATATGATGCAAAATTATATAATCGGCTAATTAGCTTGAACTGGGTAATATTGGTTCATCTGGCTATGTTCGTAAATTCACTTGCACATAAGCAATAGTTTTTGAAGATAATTTCACGTATAGTACTAAAATGGAAATTTTCTGACTCTAACATTTAGACGAAATTTGTGAGCAAAGAAATTGGATAGATTGGTCTTTAAATTTAGAAAAAGATAATTTCATTTAAATGTTGACCGCGGCTGCGTCTTAGGTGGTCCATTCGGAAAGTCCAATTTTGGGCAACTTTTTCGAGCATTTCGGCCGGAATATTTTATCGACAAATTTTGTTCAGCGATGAGGCTTATTTCTGGTTGAATGGCTAAGTAAATAAGCAAAATTGCCGCATTTGGGGTGAAGAGCAACCAGAAGCCGTTCAAGAACTGCCCATGCATCCCGAAAAATGCACTGTTTGGTGTGGTTTGTACGCTGGTGGAATCATTGGACCGTATTTTTTCAAAGATGCTGTTGGACGCAACGTTACGGTGAATGGCGATCGCTATCGTTCGATGCTAACAAACTTTTGTTGCCAAAAATGGAAGAACTGAACTTGGTTGACATGTGGTTTCAACAAGATGGCGCTACATGCCACACAGCTCGCGATTCTATGGCCATTTTGAGGGAAAACTTCGGAAATTCATCTCAAGAAATGGACCCGTAAGTTGGCCACCAAGATCATGCGATTTAACGCCTTTAGACTATTTTTTGTGGGGCTACGTCAAGTCTAAAGTCTACAGAAATAAGCCAGCAACTATTCCAGCTTTGGAAGACAACATTTCCGAAGAAATTCGGGCTATTCCGCCGAAATGCTCGAAAAAGTTGCCCAAAATTGGACTTTCCGAATGGACCACCTAAGACGCAGCCGCGGTCAACATTTAAATGAAATTATCTTCAAAAGTAAATGTCATGAACCAATCTAACGTTTCAAATAAAGAACCGATGAGATTTTGCAAATTTTATGCGTTTTTTTTTTTTAAAAAAAAGTTATCAAGCTCTTAAAAAATCACAATTTAAACTTAACATTTAAACTTTAAAAAAGTTGTAAGCAAATTTTTATTGAACAGTGTCTTTTGTGTCGCGCTATCATATTTTACGATTTTCAACAAGCTACCAATAAGTTTAGCAAAACGTGAGAGAACACTGGTACTCCCACAACGAACTGCATAGGAAATTGCAGCAGTTAGCGCCACAGTGGCTTCAAAACGTCGATATACAACAGGTGAGTTCAGCTCTTGCACTTACTGTACCATACTCACACATATATACTCGCTCTCTCTCGCTAGCTGGCTCCCGATTAAGCGATGAAAACTCACCTGGTGGGTAACTTTACGTGCACGGCTTTAATTCAACTGACATTTCACCACAGTTAAGACGACAAGCTAAACAATTCGGTTTAGTTTTTAACGAATCAGCGACAATTGCGGACGTGAAAATTCGATACGGCGGCGGTTGTATCAACATATAACCTTTTCATACCCAAACTCACTTCATATTTCGTATCATTTATTTACAAGTGGTTGTCAAACAGAGCTGCGGGCGCACTGCTCTGTGCCGAGTCGGTATCAAATTCCACGATTGAGTCGTGTTACAGTTTCGGTTCAAAAAAAAAAAACAAACAAAAAAAGTAATTACATTATGCTTATGGCTTTTTATATAAAATTCAAATACTTGCAATAAACGTTGGTATAATAAAAGCAATAACAACAATAACTGTTAGTGGCGACAAGTATAGCGTGGCTATAACTAGACGTGGCAAATAGCGCAACAACAAACAATAAAATATACATATACGCGTGAAATAACTGTGAACGGTTGGGAAGAGTTATTTAACTCACCGGAAGGTAAATAAATATATATATTAACAGTTGTACATAAGCATGTGTGTCATGTAAATGAATATCAATGCAAATGCAGCCCACTGAATCGTAGTGAAAATAGGCTGCAATTATACAAACATAATAAACATATCCAACATAAAATAAATCAGGCCTAATACATATGTATGTATGTATGTAATATATAAGATAATATATGCATATATGCACCAAAACATACCGACATTCATCGTTTAAGGCGCGTTCTGTGCAAATAACTGAGTTGTGGGTGTGAATTGATCCCCAGTGTTGTGGAATGTTGCTGGTTAGACTACAACAACAATATAGCAACAGCAATAAAGTGGAAGTTTGTTTGTACATGTGTATGATTTATTCAAATTTTAGCGCATTAAGCGGTGCTTGTTAATGATATTTATGAGAAATCGTGTGGAAAACTTTTGAGTGTGTGTTTTTTAAGGAAAATTTTAATTAAATCGTGAAAATGTACATATCGCTCATTTGCTGCAAGACCGGCATAGATCAAAAAACGTGATTTTTAGTTAATGATGCAGAATTGTTCGTTATATCATACTTCATGTTGAGTGAAAAATTCATATGAATACCTCTTATATGCTCCGCTTGAGAAGAGAATATGATTGCTGTTTTCCGTGTAAGGTTGGAGTCAGTTGAAAACTTTTAACGCGTTTTCTGGTAAATCGATTTTTTTGACTTAAGCCGGTCTTGCAGCAAATGAGCGATATGTATGTATATAAAATGGAAGCTGGAAAAATATGTATGTCATAAATAATAATTATAAAAGAAAATGTCAAGACAAAAAACAGGTTTGATTGAAAAATTATTGCTTTTACAAGGTGCGTTCCAAAGTAAACAGGACAGGAACAGGAAAAAAAGCACAAATGGTTTTTCGGCAAAATTAATTTATTTTATTCAAAATAGTCTCCTTCTGCTTCAATACAGCTTTTTGCACGGTCCAAAAGCATGTCGAACCAGTGTTTTAGCTCGTTGGCCGGTATGCCCACCTGTATGCCGGTGCAAGCCTTTTGAATGGGCTCTACGTCCGCATAACGCTTTCCTTTCATGGGCAAATGCATTTTTCCGAAAAGAAGGGAGTCGCACGGTGCCATATCAGGTGAATACGGAGTTAAGGGTTAAAAGGTGCTTTTTGGTCAAATAAACGCCCTTCGAATGTTGGATTCTGAGCATTTTTTGGTTGTCACCTTTCGTAAGCCCAAATGTTCGTTCAAATTCGATAAATCGATGTTTTGTTCAATTCCATTTCCATGAATTTCAATGATGATTTCGGCTCATTTTTGATGAATTCACGCACAGTTTCGATGGAATTTCCGGTGATCACGGATTTTGATTGACCCACATGTTGATCGTCATTTATGTCCTTACGACCACTTTGAAAACGTTGAAACCACTCGTGCACTCTATTGCGGGATAGGCAATCATCGCCATAAACTTTTTTCATCAATTGAAACATTTCAGTAAAAGTTTTACCTATTTTAAAACAAAATTTAATGTTGGCTCTTTGTTCGAAACTCATTTTCGCACCGATAACACAAACATACTGACACTTAAAACGCAATAACTTCACTTCCAATCAATGAAATGTTATGAAATTCTCACTGGACAATTGATAAATGTAGCAGATTCTAACGCACTAGTTGACATATAGATGGCGCCACTAGGGGGCGCTAGATTCAAAAAGTCCTTTTTACTTTGGAAAACATCTTGTATATGTATATATAAACATTTTGTCCGGAGTAAACTCCTAAACTACTGAACCGATTTTAATAAAATTTAGCGACCCACATTCAGTTTAATCCAACGTAAAAGATAGGATAGTTTATATCTCAATGATAAAAGTGAAAACAAATTTATAAATAAAAAAATAATAATAAAAATTCAAAAATAAAAAAATTGATATAATAATTATTATAATTTTAAGTAAAATATCAAATAGTAATTTGAATATTTTTTCCTTTGACAACTATTTAAATCAACTATTTTCAAAAATAAAAATCTAATGTTATATTATATAGTCACCAATCTGTTTTTCTGCTGGAATTTTACGTAAAAATTGAGAGCGATAGCTTGAGTTTAGACTACCCTGTTGTCTTGTTTTGTGGGTAATTTGGAGCGCATTTAATTGTTGGATGATCATCTTTGATCGGGTACATTAAAATTTGAAAATCGTATGCCTTGGCTTTAGGTCTACGAGAAAAGCCTTGATAAAGATTTCAGACTGTTGAAGCTAAAAAAATTGGGATGCGATGTCGTTTGTCGCACTCTTATGCATAGCTTTCCCTTTTCACTACTTATATCGTCACTTACAATGCATAACAACGTATCATCACAAAGAAAGAATCGAAAATCGCTGATACGATAACCTATATATACCCAAATTATGTGTTATGATAACCTATATATAACCATTTTATAACCAAAACTCAAATTATGTTTCAATATGAGTGGTTTCTATTATAACGTTTTTCCTTTGCATGTAAACTTATGAAAAGTGATATTTATTTGTTTATTTTGCATTTTAGGAGACGATACATATAATACAACTTGTATAATATTTATTGCATGACCTTGAGTTTTTACCAGGGCCCAGCGCTTACCTATAAATAATTTAGAGCTGATCTTGATTTTTCTAGCAACTTTCGTTGTAAAAACTGTGTTTTTTCAGCATCGAGGAATGTCTTGCGAGACTCTCAACTCTTTGTTGAAAGCAACTGCACCGAAGCTTAGATGTCTTGGTTGTGTTCATAAATTCTCTATTCTTTAATCCATTACCAAAATAACTATTATTATGATTATTTCACAATTAGGGAAATTTTCGAAAATATTTGTTCATAATTACACATCATTCCATTCATATTATAAAGAGATAAGCATTGTTGATAATGCTTACATAAAAGATAGTGAGTATGATAATGTAGTAGGAGTGTTTATTTATTTATTGTATAAATGCGGCTAAAATATAAATAGTGAGTCATTGTGAAAGTGTATTAAATATACTACTATATTTGGACTTAAATTTATCGTCAAGTGAAACACTTGTCATTAAAGGAATTTTGAGACACGAAAAAGTTAATAAAGTTGAAGTCTAGATAGAACGTAAGCTATTATTTACACTATCACTGATAATCAGGACCGTAGATAGAAAAGTGGTTTCCGGTGAGGCTATATGATGCGGGTCCCCTGCTTTATTAACTGTTGGAGAAAAAATCCGCAAAAAATTAGTGGAATTATTTCCAATTTCTCCCCTCCCTTGATTACTGATGATATCCATATAATTCCTACATTCAGAGTTGGAGATCCCTAAAAGGAAAAAATAAAAACCACAACTATCATAAAATCCAAAATCTTCAGTTTGGTTGCCCTTTGAGCTCTTATAAATTGCTTTTAATACTGCACCTAACGAATTTTGAAACACTAACATATTCAGTTTAAGCCTATATTAGTAGTTTGCTCTGCTAAAAAGCTGCTTCGATGACAGACAGTTTATCCCGAAAACTCTACAGAGCTTAGATATTGGACCGAATTGTTCAAAGTCTGAAAAAAACTGAAATATTGATAGAAATTTATAAGATAAGTGGATCTTAACGTGGGAGCAGCTGCTTCAAGTTCATAAAAACCTATTTGGTTTAGAAGGCTTTCAAAAAACTGAAAGAATTTGTGTTGCTTAAAAACCATTTTTTTTCAAAAGTAGTCTACAGGCGATCAAATGATCAAGCGAACCTTTATACTCATCTCTCTGTGTTCCTAAGCTCTTATCCTTTTAGCAATAAAAATGCTTTACTACTTATGCTCTAAAAAAGTGCCTCAAGACATTTTTCAAAATTTTTTTGATTCGCACACCTACATACTATAAATTTATCTCAGAAAAATCAACGCTTTCGCTCTATCACCGTTGGCTTCGAGCCATAACAGCGACACTGCTTTGGTGGTCACTAAAAAAAAAATTTTGTTTGAAACATATTTACATAAAATGGTTGGTGTGAATCGGTGCAAATTATTTGAGTGTTAATTTGATTCGTCAGAAATTGCATGACGACACCACAAAAATATCTGAAGAAGGGTTGGCGCCCGTAGCTATCATAAATTTTTTAAGTAAACTTAATGTAGGTACAAGCAAATACATCAAAATAAACACACTCACACACACACATACATGCGCAATGATGCTTGAAAATAGCTTTAAGAAGAATTTAATCTCCAACGTAAAGTTTGGCCAGCGATCGGCCGCGAGATATAATATCTTCAAAGAAAGATTTAAACTTCGTATGTAAATATAAATATATATACATATATATGTATATATACATGAGTGTATGTTTGTGTAATTAAATGGACGTAAGTTTTTGACGCATCAAATTTTAGGCAAGTTCAAGGCGACTTAACAACAACTTAACTTAGGCTTAAGGCATATCAAATTGACACGTTCACAACAAATATTTCCTCACACGGAGCTTTCGATGGCTGGGAACTAGCTACCTGCCTATTGGAAATGCTTCTACTATTATTCATGCTAATCGCATACATACACACACATATATATATTGTATTTTATTTTATTTTTCTGCGCTTGGTTTTCAGCTGAATTAAAACGCCTTTATAGTTGGTGGGTGTGGTCCACTGCGGATGAGTAGTTCGCCGCATCTTTGTTTTGCTTGTTGTGATTTATCATCAATACTTAATGTGAGGTGGTTGGACTTTTAATTGTTGATTGATTGTTGGGAAATCGTTAAATAAATTTTATACTCATCTATTATTTCTAGTAGATATTCGTATCTTTTATTTGTAATTAGTCTTTGTGCGTTTAATGTGTAAACGGTCATTTTAATGACAATTAAAGTGATTGCGCCATTGATCTGAAGTTTATGTTCGTATTATTTACTATTAAGGAGCGATAACCGACAGCATGGTTCAAGTACCTGAGTAGTAGTTTTTGTAGAGGTTAATGCTTGTTTCGAAATTCGTTGTCATTCACTCGGTTATCTCGTGATAAGAATATTTCATGAATGCACTTAATAGTAGACATCAGTGTTCATATTAACTACAGGTGGCTTAAGATAAACGTTGGTAATTGAATTTTAAATATAAAGGTGGCAACTCTTCTCAACTTTTTTTTATCAACTACTTTGATGCTCATATTCTAATTTCACTCGAAATAGTTTGGTTTGTTCGAAAACATTTTTTAAAACAACCTTAGAATAGGTGGCAACTCTTCTAAAGTACCTAAATACTTTGATGCTCATATTCTAATTTCACTCGAAATAGTACAACTTCATCGAATTTTTTTTTAATAATGTTCGAACAGGTGGCAACTCTTATCAAGTTTTTATTTACCTAAAAACTTTGCTAACTTTTAATTATTTTGTAATAATTTGTTTATCTCTTAAATTTAATTTAATCGAGATTTTCGAACAGGTGGCAACTCATTTTAAAATACTCCCGACAATTTTACCTAAATACTTTGATGCTCACATTCTCATTTCAATCAAAATAGTTCAATTTGTTCGAAAACATTATTTAAAACTATACTCGAACAGGTGGCAACTCTTCACAAGTTTTTTTGCACCTAAATACTTTGATGCACATATTCTAGTTTCGCTCAATAAATAGTGCAATTTGTTCGAAAAAAGTTAACAGTTGGCAACCCTAATTAAGAATGTTTTCAAATTAACTTTAGTATATAGTATGTATGTATGTGTTCAGAATGAAATGTTTTCTTAACTTAGTTTCGCTTTGAATTACATTTTCAAAAGTGTACAATCCTCTATTCGATTTTACTAAAGTATTTAACTTAAAAAGGTAAACAAATTTTGACCAGCAAAGTAAATTGTTTGCCTTGTCTGTGGTAAATATTAAATTTGTTGTTTTAACATCGGAATATTTGGTATATGATAAGAAATTAATAACAACAACCTTGACGTTTATCGCTGCATTTATTTATATATTTGCGTTGTGTACCTTGTTCGATAATCAATTGTCTTATTTTTAGCCTTTCTCGTATTTTCCTGATTAAATTAAACATTTTAAGGAATGCCAGGTTGTTTTTCTTTGCTATACTTCTATGTTTATTAAACCTTGTCCTACGAATTTCTAGGCTCTTATCTCTATTTAACCAATATTTAAAAGAAAATAATTTTTAGGTAAGGCGATTATCATTATAAACTCTAATTAAACTAATTTGTAAATGTTTTAAGACACGCATTTTTTAGAGAGGTATTCGTGCGTACACATCACGGTGTCGGCAATTGCCCTTCGTTAAAGTCCTATTAAATTTCGAAACGAGCATTGAGTTAAAATTTATATATGTATGTATTTAGGTGGCCTAGAGCATGAACTTCAACATCGCCCTGCATATTACATTAGATACTTTGGTTCTTTGTTGTGGCACACAGCTTTCAATGAGGGTCTAGAAGTCGTCGAAAACTGAAACTGAGTGAGGGACTTCTCTTGTATTTTGAAAAATTGTACACAAGTTCTAGCTTTTCAGAGGCAGCTCATGGCTCCTCCTAAAATATTCTGGTTGATGATTTGGTATGAAGAGCGACGCAGCCATATTCGTATTCAAGTTTTCACTTCTTACCAATATGAATATTATGTAGCGGACGAAAAAATAAAAAAGAGAGAAATATAGAAGAAATTTTTATAATAACACGACTGTCGTTCTTCCTTTTTGCCTACTCAGTCCGAAGTAGCATCTGTTGGCAAAGTTATTCTGCGTTGGATTTCGAGGCTGACATTGTGGTTGCTGTTAGACGAAATTATCTACAACTTCGAAGTTATTACTGTCAACAGTGACGTGGACACCTGTATATTCCTATAGAAGATTGTGCCTTCTCTATTTAGATCTGCAGCTTGAATTATTTTTTCCAAGAGTAGATTGAAGAAGTCGCACGAAAGGGAGTCGCCTTAAACCTCGTTTGGTATCGAACAGCTAGGATGGGTCCTTCCCGATCCTGACGGAGCTTTTGGTATTACTCAACGTCAGTTTACACAGCCGTATTAGTTTTGCGGGGATACCAAATTCAGACATAGCGGCATAAAAGCAGCTACATTTCGTGCTGTCAAAAGCAGCTTTAAAATCGACGTTAGAGGTGGTGTGTGTCGATCCTCTTTTCACGGGTCTTTTCCAAGATTTGGCGCATGGTGAATATCTGGTCAGTTGTTGATTTGCCAGGCCTAAAGCCACACTGATTTGACATTTTGTTGACGGTGGGCTTTAATATTTAACACAATACGCTCAATAGAACCTTATATGCGATGTCGAGGAGACTTATCCCACGGTAGTTGGCGCAGATTGTGGGGTCTGCCTTTGTGTGGATTGGGTAGAGCACACCTAAATTCCAATCTTCGGGCATGCTCCGGCCTATTCTATAAAGAAGCTGATATATGCTTCTTATCAGTTCTTCGCCTCCGTATTTGAATAGCCTTCAGACGAGTACTGCCATTCGAACTTCTTCATGGTCGGGCAATGGAGCGTCAGTTTTATCAAAATCGATTGGGGAATCGGGTTCACCATCTCCTGGTGTTATGATTTCACTGCTTCTCAGAAGGTGGGAGAATTGTCAATCATTGTGAATCATCTTTTCGAAGAATTTTCGAGCATGACTCCTGTCGGTTACTAAGTTATGTTAAGTTTATATGCATTGTACAAGCATAATGCTCCCAAAAAAATCATTTGTATATACCTACATATGTACATATATACGTATGCATGTCTACATATGTACACATCAACATAAAGAAAGAGTTTTTGTCACTCTTTTTGTGACTCAATTATTAGTATAAGATTAATCATTGTGCCTAATTATATTTATATTACATTAACTAATTCAGTCTATTGTTGACCACCAAGGCGATAAAGCTTTATTTGTTCCTTCCTCTTTCAATTTAATTACGCAGCCCAACTACTCAGTTAAATCATTGTTGTTTCGTTGAACTAACGCGGTCGGCAATTTATTTTTGCTTATGTAGCTTAAAATATTAGTTATGTATATAAGGAGTATATACTTTATATTAATTTTTTTTATAACAAACATTCTATAAGTAAATATATGTATATATATATATATATATTTTATTTAATCTAATTAAATTCTTTTTATTTTATTTTCCAACTCAGGCAATAAGAACAAACATCCGCTTGTGTTTCAGCTTAAAACATGAAATACCGTTGCTATTAATTCCAATCGGAAGAAATTAACAAATTGGCAAACAAGAAAAGCCGCAAAACAACAAAATTTTCAAAAGTCTCACGCAACACTATCGTGTTTAGACCGCTTCGTGCGAGTTTCCGCGGTTCCACAGCATGTTTTTCGGTCTTCCAGAGCTCAGCTCTTGTGTTTGTGCTTGATTTTGTGCAAATTAATGGAAAGTAATTAAAAATCGGTGCATGTGTACATATTAATGAAAATTAGAAATAACAAAAAAAAAATACAAAATCGAAAACGAGAATTAAGTGAGTTTTCAGTGCAGAAATAAGCAAGTAACAGTTGTTTTGCTTTTCTAACGGCAAAGCAAAGAAAGCTGAAAAAATTGCAACTGCTGTGCAACACGCTGAAAGTGAATATTTTTATCGCTCAACACATACCCAAGCATGCATTTGCCAGCGGCTGCTGAATGTACATATGTGTGTGTGTGAGTAGCTGTGAAAGTGTGCGTGCGTGTGCATGAAATACTTGCAGTAACGAGGAAGCCGTGAACAGGTGCGCGAGTGAGAGTGAAAAACCAACGTCCATTGCGGAACTTCGAGGTATCTGCTTTCGCACAACACGAAAAACAAAAGAAATATAAAATTAACAACAACAACAACTTAAGCTAAATACGCGCAGTTACTTGCTTCTGCACGCGATTTTTTTGTTTTTGTTTGTACGAGTATTGGCTCTTTAATACTTCATAGCGCCAACAGAACAACATAACTGTGTTGGTGCGCAGATAACAGCATCTTCGCCAACCGTACTGTGCGAGCGTACTAACAAACACAAAAACAGCAGTAACATGGATAACACATCTTCAAGCAGCACCGCCGATACGGCCAACAGTAGCGGCAGCGGCAGCAGCGCCAACAGCAACAGCAACAACTCAGATGCCAATTTATCTTTCAGTTTCGTACGGGTGAGTTTCACTTTTTAAACATACTCAATGCTGTATATGTGCATATGTATGTATTTGAGTTTTGGGAAAGGAATTTTTTGCTTAAACCCATATGTGTGTGAGTGTTTGTAATTTGAATAGCAATTAAACTGCAGGAAGAACAATAATAATCGATTGAATGTATTTCGATTAGAAAAAGTTTTTCGTAATTATCGTTCATTAATCATTATTAAAAAGTGATTGCAATCACATATGAAAAAGTTTACGTACAATTTATAAGAAATAGTGGCAAAATGATTGTAGAGCGTAGTAAGTGGGTTAACCACCCATTTTTTATTTTTTTGGTCTTGGACTAAATTTTAATTTCATATTTGATTTTTAAACAAATTCTAAATATATTGAAATTAAAAAAAAAATATTTGATTAAAAATTATGAACGAGGAAGCATGCATGTTGTATAATAAACAAATTATACTTCATTTCATTCTTCGACGATTTCTAAATTAATTTATTAATTTTCTAAAGTAAATATTTCATACTTCATTTTACTATCAGCAAGTGCATCGAGACTATTTCAAGTTGAGTAATTTCATTTTAGACTACAGAAATATAATTACAATTGCGTATGTGAAATTCTCTAAGTACTTTCAGTTGAAGTATAAATGTGCATCGTACATCTATGAGCAGTCTGCCTAAATCTAAAACTAACTGCTTTAACATTCGAGTGAATATTGGAAAACCACAGCTAACTTCATTCTCATTGGAAAGGGAACAAATCGAGAATAGATTGACACCATCCCTTGAGAACCACATGTAAATAGTTAGTCAAAGTGCGTCGAAATATATATTCTGAACATTATTATAACCTCTAATGTACAACAGTTCGTAACTCTCCCGGACAATTTGATTAACTAAGGTCCATTGGAGCTGTTATCTTAAGAATTTTGACCTTGTGCTCAAGCCTAGTAGATTTTTTGGGGTAAAGACGCGCTGTCACTTTTAATAGAAAAGTTTCCGGCGATAAAAAATATACATGATAACAATATACATAGTTCTATATATCTGTGGGCAAAAAATAGTAAGACTTTGTTCATAATTTTAAAATTCTTAATTTATTCTTCAAAATCTATGTCGTCCCCAGTACAATTGTGAAAATGTTTTTCCAATTCTCGAAACAGTTTTTAAAGTCAATTTCCGGAATAACCATCAATGCGCGTAGCGATTTACGTTTAATGTTTTCAATAGCCTCAAACCGGTTTCCCCGGAGCGGTCGTTTGAGTTTGCTGAATAGCTAGAAGTTTTACGGAGCTAAATTAGGCGACGGTGCATTATCGTGGTACAAAACCAAGAGTTTACGGCCCATAATACCAGCTTCTTTTTACAAATAGCTGCGCGCAAACGACGCATAACACTCAAATAGGATTCCCTGTTGACAGTTTGGCCAGTCGGAAGGAATTCGGAGTGCTCCGCATCTCGATAATCAAAGAAAACTGTCTACATAACCGTCATTGTTGACCTGTTTTGACGTCTTTTTTTGGGTTTCGGCTCACCTTTGCTATGATATTCGACCGATTGATCGTCTGTTTCCGGGTTGTAACCATAGATCCAAGACTCATAGCAAGTAACAATGTGTTCGGTAGTGGGAAAACACTGTTTCACGACGTTAATGCGACTCTGTTTTTCGTAAAAAATTTAGTGATTTTGAAATCAATCGTGCTTCCACTTTTCTTCTTAGGCCCAAATGATCTTTCAAAATGGTTTTCACTGATCCTTCCGATATTCCAACGATGCCAGCATCAGCTTTGACTGTTAATCGTCGGTTCTCAGATATCAAATCTTTTATTTTATTATATTGACGTATTGATTATCAGTTGATGTTGATGACCGCCCTGGACGTGGTCTCCCGTCAACGCGTTCTCGACTCTCTTTGAATAGTTTGTACCAATCAAAAACACTTGGTGGCAACAAACAATTATCACCGAAGGCCTTTTCTAACATTCTGAAGATTAAAGGACCAGAAATTTAATTCCGCACAAAATAATTTAATGGAATTTCTATGTTGAATAATTTCATTCATCGTAAAAAATCGACGAATGCACTTAATGTACTTCAGAATGCGTATACTAAGCACTAATTATTTTGAACTGACATTTGGCATAGATGTCCCTGACTGACATATGTACCTAACTAAAAAAAAAATTGTTTGATGAATGGGTTTCCGTGCGTAATTTAAATTAAAGTGTCTTACTATTTTTTGCCCACATAATTATACCAGGATTTTGTAAATGAAACGTTAAGAACTGATTATATAAAATTTAGTATACAAATTTGTACACACTTTCATTAACATTAAAAATATATTTACACACAAAGCATATGCTTGCCTTCTCACTCCAACCCATTGGTGAGTGTCTCCGCGTAAAATTCGCAAAAGTGCCATGTGCTAACTACTTGTTCTAGCCTATTTCCTATACTCACTTAAGTCTAAGTCTACATTATACAATTGAAATAAAATAAAAGAAAAACATTAACAGTACTAATAATAGTAATAATCGCACTTTCCCTTTCACTAAACACCAATAAACGTAATACGCGAGGAATCGAGAGTTGTACACTTCATTCATTCACCGTTTTCAGCTCCACATTTTATGCGCTTTTGGTGGCAGCAGGCGATTGAAGTTTTGATGTGTGCAACAACAAAAAATGTGCCACTCACTATTTTTCCGCCATGAACGCGCATTTTGTTTTTATTATTGTTATTTTAAATTCATTTCAGTTTCCAATGGCGAGCTGAGTCTAAAAGTATTGGTTGGTACGCTTGGCCTGCGAGCCAGCCTGCCAGTCAGCCAGTCTGTGGGGCTTTTTATCTCCACCGAAAAACCAGTCTTTGTGATTGTACTGAACATTCACATGTCAAGTATATACTTTTGTGCATACATACATATATATATATATATATAGTATTTTGTGTGTTTGTATATAAGGTATGCAGGTTCATGTATACTGTATTTATGTTTTTGTTGTTCATTGGTGGCTTTGTTTTTATTGTTAGCTATTTTGTTCAGCAGCAAATGATTTTGATCTGACGAACCATATACACCATAAATATATTTAAGAATCAAGTATGTATATATTTATATATTTAATGTTGTGGTTTCGCGTCCGCCCGATTAACAGCCGCATGAATGATTTTGGGGTATTTACAGATTTGATAGTCGGCAGTGCACTTTTGTATATAAATGTGTAATTAAAATACTTGAGGTGGTTTTTAGGCAACACCAAACAGGTTGTAGCAGTTGATTTTGGAAAAAAACTTGTTTAGAGAATAAAATATATTTCATTTATTTATTTTTTGTGAATAAAATAATTTTTGATAAAGCACACTTTTATCAGCTGTCTTAAATACTGTTGCCGTTTTCCAAGAGTGTGACGATGTTATGAAAAGATGTGGTATAAATATACTTCAGTTCTATGTTTAATTGAAATATATGAATCCATAAGCTTATGTATATCTTTTATAACTTGTTACTTCCTTGGTGATTTGAATTGAATAATATTTTTCTAAGATATTTGTACTATTTTTGATTTGATATTATGGTTTCCTGTATGGAAATGTGTCTTTAAATAATTTTATGAGTACAAAAGCCGCTGAAGTATATTTTAGGAAATAATTTTCTATTAATGAAACATAAAATGCAATATTCTTGAGATAATTCGCTCATATGACCCAGCAAAGCAACTGTTATCGCCCATTAACACTAAAATATTATCCATAAGTCAAGATAAAATTTTGTGTTTTAATTTAAAAACATTCATTTTAAACCTAGTATTTCAATGTAGGTATTTCTTTTCGATATTTCATAAAAGGTTATCGATAACAATCTTAACTTGAACGATTTTTCTAGTCGGGTTCCATTCCGATGATTGCTGACTTGTTTGCTCATGTCTCTTCTCCAGTTATAAAGCTCTCTATGAATGTGGGATCGGAATTCGCACGAGCAAGCATGTCCAAAGGGACCTGTTTGCGGTACACTTTTTGAAAAAAGTCGGCTTTGTCGGAACGAGTCCAGCAAGAACACGTTTCATACACAAAATATCCACCAAAATCATTGGACCGGACTCGCGATAGATGCCGAGCTCTCTTGCCCTATAATTTCTGTGTGTATATATATTTATACTTTATAAGGTCTTCACTGTTTTCTTTTAGGATCCACAACCTTCGTGTAAATTTAATATTAGGTAGTCGAAAAAGTCTTTTCGTATTTCTAGTCAAACTTCAACTTATCTCGTTTTCATTTTTAATGAACTTGAATGAATCAATTATGTACCACTTTTTGCCATTTTTCTGCTAGAGACATTATTCCATTAGTGTAAAAATTTTCTGGTTTCTCGGCGAAAAACTGTGGCAAGTAATTTTCACATGCTTCTCTTGAAGCCAACTTTACTCCATTAAGGAGTTCTGCATTGACCGTAACAAATGGTAGTCCGATGGTGCAAGGTCAGGGCTATATGGTGGATCATCGACACTTTCCAGCCAAGCTCTCCCAGTTTTTGCCTAGTCATCAAAGATGTGTGTGATCTAGCGTTCCTGATGGAAGACGAAACCCTTTCTGTTGAAAAGTTCTAGCCTTTTTTTTGATTGCTTGCTTCAATCTCATTAGTTGTTGACAGTAAAATGTAGAATCAATCGTTTGACCAGGTTGGAGCAGCTCATAGAGGATGATTCCTTTCCGATCCCACCAAGCACTCAGCATAACCTCTCTAGTCCTCAATCCTGGATTTGCGACCATTTGTTGAGCTTCACCACGCTTGGACTATAATCTTTTTCGCACATTATTGTCGTATTTTATCCGCTTTTTATCTTCTTTTACCATTCACTTCAGAAATGGTTCGATTTCATTTCGTTTCAGCAAAGAATTGCAGATGTTAATTCGGTCCATTACATTTTTCACAGACGATTCATGTGGTACCCAAACATTGAGCTTCTGTTTGTAGCCAACCTTTTTTAAATGGTTCAAAACCGTTTGATGATGAATGTTAAGTTCTTTAGCGATGTCATAGCTGCTTATGTGACGGTCCTGGTCAATATGTTCCATAATTTCATCGACCCTTTCAACGATAGGTCGACCAGAGTGAGCTGCATCTTTCCCATCGAAATTTCGAGAACGGAAGCGAGCAAACCATTGTAGTGCTATACGAACTGATACAGCATCATCTCCGAAAACTTCACAAATTTCGTTGTGTGGCATTCTTCCCTTTTTTATACAAAAACTTCAAAATATAGCGAATTTCTTCACCATTTTTACTTATTTTTGAACAGCTGTAACTTTTTTTCAACTTCACCGAATTTCATCTTGATCGCGATATAAAAAGCTAGAATTTTCAAAAAATATTTATTTGAATTTTTTGTATTAAAAACATAAGTATCTCTGAATTAAAATATTTAATTTATTTATAATGAAGATGAGGTAAAGACAAATTTTTCCATCGACAACAAATATAATATGATGAATAAAATATTGGAAAATTTATTGCAAAAAAAAAAATACATTTTTGAATTTTAATTTTAAAGAAAATTCTTAATTTTACCTATAGATATTTTTTTTTCAATATTAAGTGCCATGAAACCATTCGTTAAGAGCTTAGACACTCAAGACGATAATACTTGCGCTTCTGTGTTATTCTTTGCAAAACTTTTTTTTTCACTTAAAATGACTTTAAATGTTTTTCTTGGACATTTCATAGTAATTTCGCAAAAAGGTTCCCTTTTTTATATAGTACGGATGAACGCTTCAGCGCAAACGCTGCCAAGCATAACCGCAGACAATTAAATCTAGAAAAACACTTACAAGAAATGCATGCTGGGTGTTTTAGGGATATATCTGTATGAAGACAAGTACTAGAAAGTATGAGTACGATTGTTTCAGAACATGAAAACATAATTATGCACTTGCAAACTTTATTTACACTCGTACACGCCAAGAGGGAATCATATATTACATATGCTAATGACGAGTTCCGTCTGCGCATGCGCGCAATTGCCGGTAAGGCACCACCCAATACTAATTATAAAGTTTTAAAATGCACATTGTTGCTCTTCCGAGTTATTTATACACTTATTAAGCATTTCCTTAATTTTAAGAAGCACCAACGGGCGCTGAAGCGTAAGAACTGGCAAGTGAAAAGAATCGCACTTGTTGCAAGTAAGAAAACGCAATTAAATAAAAATACGAAAATACAAAACAAACATGAAAACAATACTGTAGGTGTCTTCCTGCTGCCGCGGAGACAGTTTGGAGGGAGAGTGTGTGAGTGTGTGTGTGAGCTGGTGAAGTGCTTTCAAGTGTGGCACCCACTTGACGGCCAACGGGTAACTTCAGAACTCATTCACTGTCTCGGTTACGGTGATGGGCATAAGAACAGTAGCGCAACAACAACAATAAACGCCAACAACCAGCAGTCAACAGACAACTACTTTGCCTGCTGCCTATTCGTATAACTCCTATAAGGGTCTTAAACACTTTTGTGAGCCGCATCGCTGCTATTAACGCAGCTGGTGTTCGTGTTGCTGTTGGTGTTGATGCCCGGCGACAAACTACATGATTCATTGACCCTTTTGTGAAAAGCCAAACTGCGTCATTATGCGTGTGCCTCTTGGCAGTTAAAATTCTGAAAAATAAAAAAAATTCTCTGAGTCAAATTACTAGCACATTTTTCCCGTATTTGATGCGTCCAGAAAACAAAGCCGAGTTAAATCCATGCCGGTATATAAATCTCTGTGGCATTTATGGTTTGGTTATGTGCGTGTTGGAGAGTTAACCTGTAGGAACATACAATGTCTATATGAAGTTTTTGGTAGTGGGTTCAGGTTATCGTTAGTGAAACACAAACTGATCGTTCGAAATCAAGTCTTTGTATGAACAACTTTTTGACTTGATGAGATATCTTCACGAAATTCGGCAAGGGTTATTGTCCAAGACAAGGAAGCAATCTCCACACAAATTATTCAGATAGGACTATTATAATCAATTTTTTTATGCTTTTTTTTATTTTTGAAGTGTATTTGTTTTATATTCAATCCACTGAATTGCAACTTCTTTCAAAAAAGTTAGGTGTGTGACTTGGCTAAATTTTAAATATGAATCCTAAATGTAGGCAACAATGTTTCAGTACATTTTTAACCACAAGCAACTCAATGGTGCTTACATCTAAGAAACTGTCGAATGATCATTGCAAAAATCGGAGAAAATTTAATTAAATACTGACGATTTAAATCAAGGGAAAATTGTGAATTTGAAGGTCGTCATTTACGTAGTGCTCTCTCATAATAATATAGCTGCTATACAAACTGATCATTCAAAATCAACTCCTTGCATAAAGAAATTATTGATTTGACTAGATATTTTCACGATATTTGGCATGGGTTATTGTCCAAAGTAACAGTGATAACTCCAATTTCAGATCAAATCACTATATAATATAGTTGTTATACAAACTGATCTATCCAAATCAAGTTTTTTATGCTTTTTTTTTATTTGTGAAGAGTATTTTTTTTATATTCAACCCTCTGCAATGTAACTTCTTCTAAAAATAGGTATGTGACTTGGCTAAAATCTGCATATGTGCCTAAATGTAGGCAACAATGATACAGTACCTTTTTTCAAACAACTCAATAGTGTCTACATCTAAGAAATTGTCGACTGATCATTGTAAAAATCGGCGCAAATAAAAATTGTGATAATTTTAAAATCGGCGCAAATTTAAATAAAATACTGACGATTTATATCAAGGAAAATTTGTGAATTTGAAGCTCATCATTTACGTAGTACTTTTTCTTAATTTTCCAAAATTATTCCAGGTTGCCTTGCGGGTCTACTCTTACCGCCAGGTCAATGCTTCAACATCACCTTCAAGCACATTTCACCCTCTTCTTAAGTATTATTAATGCTAAGCACCTCCGTGTGTATGTATGTATGTAACTCGGTTATTGACACTAATTTACTTATGCGCAGTTGACCAGCGTACCCAATACACACACACACGCACATATGTACATGTATTTTCCCAGTATATCTGGTGTCTTCTCAAAATCTTCTCAAATTCGCCGGCAATCTTTTTGACCATTTTACTGCTTTTGGGAAAAATATTGCATTGCTTTTAATTTTCTTATTGTTTTTGCTCTCCGAAACGCTGCTCCTCTGCAACGCATCACCAACTTTGAGCGACTTCACACCGTAATTATGATAACATAAACACCGCGCACCGAACACCGAAATTACGTGATGCCCACTTTCGTGTGCGTGCAGCAAGCGACGCGTAGCACAACAACAAACACACAACTGCACTAATTGTCTTGCATTAGCCACTAAGTTTGGTAGTTGTGGTTATTGTTGTTTTTAACAAATTTTTGGTAGTTGCTTTGGCGTTTGCGGGCGACTTGCAGACCGTCGTGCTGCCATTAAATCATAATTTTTGGTTGGTATATGAAATTGTTGTTGCTCATTCTTTATCACTTTGTAAATGTATTTGTGTGTGTGATTCTTATATTTTCACTGTGTCGCTACTTTTTACGACAAACACTTTGTAGTTGGCCACTCTTTATTCTTTGGCAATGCTATATAGAATATGTTTGTGTGAAATATTTTTTTATGATTTTTTAGCGCAATTTCGCTTTGTTCTTTATTCGTCGTTGCGTGACAAAATTATTAACAGAAATAACGCTAAAAAATATGAAAACAACACAGTACTCATTAAATAGTTAAAAATACTTGTGATATTTGCTTTTGTTCTTGTAGTTGTACTGTGCTTCAGCGCTAAACTAAAATGTCTTTATGTCGCTTTAATTAATTTGCGCGGCTTTAGAACTTTCTTCTGCTGCTTATTTTCTCATTTTGTCATTTCGTTATTTCTTTATTAACAAATTAGCTACTTGAAATAACTGTAATTACAATTAACATATTTAATAGAGACTATTTTGATAATCAAAAGAGTAAACCAAAGAGCACAAAAAATTTTAGAAAGCATTTTTGTAAACTTTTAATAAAATATGAAAACCGTATATTCAAACTTATTCCAGTACTGGAGGTAGCTTTAGAAAAAAAGTTTCTGAAATTATAATTAAGATTGAGACTAAGCTAGAGGTAAGAGAGAGTTCAACTTTCCAAATTATATGCAGGGTTTGTCCGGAAAGTAATAGAACTGAGTCTAATTAAAGAAAAATATTGAAACAATCGTTACAATTCCTTAAAAACTTTCAAAATCAAAAAATTCTGCGGCGATGCAGTGCTGCCAGCTCGATTTCCAAGCATTGAACGCGTCGCGGAAGGCATTCTCCGGAATAGCCTTGAGAGCCGAGTTGCATACTACTTGTATCCCCTCTGTCCTCTCAAAATGCTTGCCATTCATCGGGATAATACTCAAAGATTCATGACACGTCCCCTGTGGTTACGTGATTCAAAAATTGGGGGTCACTTTCACACATGTTCAAATTTTCTTGGCACACTTCCGCTCGCCGCAATTTCTGGTCGTCAGTGACCACTTTTGGGACCATCTTCGCTTACACCTTGCGTATGTTTAAATGCTCCTTCACAATGTCCTGATAAATTTAGATCTGGACAATTAAACTAATACTTAGTCAACGGTCTGAGTTCAAAACTTTGCGTACACTAGTCACATTGTCGGTATTTGTCGAAGTCGCAGGTCTCCCAGCACGGTCTTCATCAACAAACTCTTCTCGGCCCTCCAAAAAGGCCTGGTTCCACCAAAACGCACTACAACATCTGACTAAGCCACAGATTTACCGAGTTTTACATAGAATTTAATCGCATATCTCTGCTCTAACGAATGCTGCATTTTCGGCTTGCACTACTGACAGAAACACGTCGAGCGAAAATGTTTGTACTAACTCTCCAGGTGCTAGGAACGCCCTCCACAAATCCAGACGGTGCGCGCACGCTCCGAAGTACAGTCGCGGCGGAAGAAAATCAGTCGTATTACTTTCCGGACAAACCATGTAGTATATTTCAAAGGTCAAAAGAAAGTTTGCAGAATACAGCGAAACCTGAAAATCTTCGTCAAACATAATTGACTAATACTGGCCTCATATCGCTTCGGCCATAAAACTAAATGTTCGAACATTTTATATCCGGCAGTAATCAGTGTATCTGACTAATGCCACTACTTTAGTATGGTTCGAAGGCCTACATCTCTCTCCTGCTACGTATTATAATATAATCATCAATTACTATACCGATGATGGCCCAGAGCTGACCAACCTTCCGCGAAGCCCATTAAACCTTATAAAGTATATATCAGCCTGACAAGCTCAGTCGATGTAGTTATGTTCGTCTATCTGTCTGTATATACGCGAACTAGTGTTTTAGTTTTTGAGATATCGATATGAAATTTTGCAGTTCTCCAAGAAGCTGCTTATTTGTCGGAATCGCTGATATTGGACTACTATAATCTCCATCATATTGTGTATGGGGAATTGTTCTACGAATCATTTTGAGCAACTTTGCTTAAGAGACTATGGATCTAAAACCGGTTTCGAGCCAGTGATTTTTAAGGCGTAAGTTTTTAGGGATTGTAAGAATTTTTTCGTCAGTTTTTGAGATATCCGATTGAAAGTTAATATGTTCGCGCGTTTTGATATTCTGTTGTTGTTGTAACGGGTACCTAATCCCGGTTTGCATAGTAAGGATTAGATAAGTTGTTCGATATTCTATTGATCATTTGTCGGAATCGGTTATATATATCACATATCTCCTATACCATCTCTTATTCACTTTAAGAACTTTAAGCTTCACTTTAAAAATTAAAACCCGCTTTTGACACAATTGGTAAGCAAAGTTATTCAGAATGAGCCGTAGAATATTTCCCACATTAGCGATTTTATAGAAAAAATCGACCCACTCTAAAATCACCATATAGTTCCTAAAAGAAATACACTTATGAAGAATTATAGCTTCGTTGCACCCAGAGTGGTCTCTTTTTTTTTTTTTTTGAACAAAAAATTCGGGGTTACTTCTAAGTATGTCTCAGGCGACATTTCGGCAAAACTCTTTGGAATCTAGTGAGCGAGAACCTTTCGTTTATCAGAGTAAGCATAACTTTGAAATGCTCTAAAGAATTATGAAGTATCAGTATACTTTCAAATTCAAATTGTAGAGATGTCTTCGAAGACTCAAATGTAGAAAAAAGTTCAATAATTCCAGTTGGTGTCAGTAATTTCACTAGGATCATTGGAAGATCATTGATCTACACTAACTATAGAATAGGTATATAATACCGGTACGCAAATATTGCGTATTTCCTGCTAATACTACTTCCTATAATTGTAAGCGTCTTAAAATATTGTATAGTTTGCTCAATAACTCGAACTTAAAACAACATTTTTCAAAAATCCGTATTTTTGTAATAAATAAAGCTGAGGCAAGCCCTTCAATATGCGTCGCTCTTAATGCAGTTATGGGTTTGCATTGAAGATGCAGTCTTAGAGAAATTTTTGGATAATATTTACACATTTCACCATTGGAATCCATACAAATAAAAAACAACAACAAACTGTTATCACAGTGAAAAATGTCGACAAAAGCTCGTGGAACAATAGTCTCGTCACACACGGCGACAGCCGAGACTGCTGCTTGATGTTAAGTGATTTCGAAAAAGCGGCCAAACAGGCCAAGAAAAGCAGCCACCACTATGCGGTCCTAAGCATAAATGAGCAGCAAAACGGGTTGTGAAAAAATGCAAATGCAAAGCGGAGGGTCCAAGCGAGTGCGCTCAGACCAAAATTTATATGCATATGAGGCAAATGTTTGTATGTATTTATATCTGTAGGTATGTTTGTGCGTGGCGCATGTATCTTGAAATACAGGTGAGATTTGCATATAACTGCGCGGGGCGACGGTTGCGTCGCATATGCTTAAGCCGTTTTGTTTGAAAAATAATTGTTTGAAGAAATAAGCACAGTAGGCAACAACAATAAACAAAACACAGGCGAAAGAGTTTTTAAGCAATTTTCTGTTGGTTTTGCTTGCAGCATAAAAATAAAACGAAAACTAAGTTATGACATGGCAACAACAATAAAACACTCACACACACGTATACAAATATTAAAATACAGCAGTTAGTTGTTGTGAAAAAAATAATTGCCACACTGCAGAGGTACTCATTTATCAGATAACAAATTTTCACTTGTTCGCCCAAAACAAAAACAAAAAAAATTATAATAATAAAGGAAAGATAAGCCATTTTAGGGCAGGTTCTCTTCCTGTTGTCTAGCCTAGCCGGTGACTGACTTTTGCAGATTTTTTATGCGTGATTAATTGTATAAATAAGTGTTTATCAGCAAATTTTAGCGCCGACTCAGCTTTTTTCTGATGAAAGATATTAAAAAAATCATAGTAATATACATATCGTTACCTAAAATGCAGAATAACGTAACATCATTTTTCATAAGTTTATAGGTGAAGGAATACTGATATAATAAAACCACTCATATTGAAAAAAAAAATTGAGTTTTGGTTATATAATGGTTATGTATTGGTTATATCTGATAGCGAAAATGGTTATATAGGTTATATGTTGGTTATATCTGATAGCGAAAATGGTTATATAGATTATATATTGGTTATATCTGACAGCGGAAGCTGAAATTGAATGCTACATATATTTAATGTGATGTAGTGGATCGTAAACAACAAAAAACTTAATTTCGATTTTTTTGATGATACGTTATTTTGCATTTTAGGTGCCGATATACACTTCTATAAATAAATCAAATCGGTTTTCATTCAACCATCAGCAATAAATCACCACGATTTGTTGAATGAAATTTAATTCTACGACTGTGTGGCCTAAACCAAGCGCTTGCATTTCATAACCATAAGTGAATTTGTAGAAAAATTACCGTTATCAATCCATATATATAAAAAGTGGTATCTACATATATATTCGGCGAAATTATTTTTAATTGTTTTTGCCTTTAATGCCGGCATACTACAACAAAACTTGTTGTCTCCACTCCGCCACACATTCTTGCTACATTGCAACTACGCTGCTGCAACTTGTTGCATTTTGTGAAAGCTACTCACATTTGTTAAAAACATTGTTTGTGGCGCTTTTTAGTGCTATATTTTCGCATTTTTATGTTTATGTTTTGTTTTTGTTTTACAACTTTAACTTGCGTCTGTGGCACTGTTTGTGAAGCGAGTGTTTTTCACTCGCACTTTTATTGGCAATTTGCTGGCGAATTGTTTTTGCAAAATGTTGTTAATTTGTTTGGTTTATGTAGAAAAATGTTTTATTATTTGCTGTAAGTCATACTAAAGAAAATAATGTAAATGGTTAGGGCAGTGCAGTGGCGTGACGTAGGCTAATGGCTGGAGGGGTACGGTGCTGGTGTGTGCGGATTTTATGACAAGATATGCCGAGCACTAACGAGATGTGATTAAAATGTCCGGTTTTGGATTTTTTTTATAGAAGTAAACAACAGTTTTGCTTTTCATTGGGGCGGTTTCTTACATGGCGGGTCCCAAACTCAGGGTACAACCCTGGGGAGGGATGGTTTGCCTTCTCATTTTAGCTCGCCTTCAAACGAATGTTCTTTAGCCTGAAAAAATTTCTTAGAACAAAATTTAATACATACATAGCTGCATTTCGATATTCTATTGGTGATTTATCGTAATCGCCGAGATCGAATAATTATAGCACATATCTCCCTTAAAACCGATTATTCAGATTTTTGAAATTTACCGGAGTAGCCGGCGATTACCAGATTGATGGAAGGATGAGTTGCTCCGCATGGAGGAGATTGGGGAGCGAACGGTACTGGCAACAGGCAGCAGGAATGTGCCAAGCCAAGCTACTACTGGGAGGGTACAACCTTGCAAGGTTTAGCGATATGTTCAACCTCCCCCGAGGTAAATTCCGTCTCCTTTCCCGCGCAATAATGACCACTGCAGGCTCAGGAAGCACTTATCCAACATGGGCATAGTCTCTTGCCCAAATTGCCGCTTCTGCGACATGGAACAGGAAACTCCAAAACATTAGATTGTAGATTGCCCAATTTGTAGAAACAGGCTCAAGGCCCTCGATTCCATCTACGTGAACCAGGATCACATCACCTCAGTCGCGCCCAGCAAACTCCTGGAATTGTTCAGAGTGCTGGATCTTTGTGACCATATGTGATATAGCACAGGGAACAATAGACCATAGAACGCAGAGCAAAGCCTCAATTATTTTCTATGCATCTATATAGCTTTATAGATTCTTTTACGAGTTCTAATACTTCATTTTGTTGTTGCTTCATATAGAGAGTAAATTGGCTGATTAGAACTTGAAATAGCATTAGGACCGCGTTCAAAAAGTAGTTTGGAGAAAAACGAGTTTCGTTCACAACTCAAACCGGTCCAGTTGACAAGTCACTAAAACGGCTAGAACTTTGGAAACAATTTGAGTTTTGGAAAACCTTTTTAGAGAATCTTAAATATCGAATTATGAAAAAATTATAGAGTTTTTCAAATTTCTAGACTAGAATTCCTTTTAAATAAAATTTGTAAACATCGTGACACGTTTAGAAATTATTTCATATAGGGCATTTTTGTAGATGGATTTTATATTTTTATAAAAAAAAAATATGGATAATGCAAAAGTTTTTTGAACTAATATTGTTCGAAAAGTTCACCACATTTTACTAGTTCACAAAATTTTTTTAATAATAAGCCAAAAACACTTAATTTTTTTTTTAATTTTTAGCTTTTTTATTTTAGTTCAAGTCAACTAGTGTTTTTTTGATTTCTTTTGCTTTTCTCAATTCGAATATTTCCATTTCTATTTATTTTAGAAACATCTTAGATTGCGTGCCGGAATTCGAAACACCTGTTTAGCCAGTCAAATGTTTGACACTTACACGCACTGTAAATACACCTGACACGCTCGCATAGCTACACATACACCAATCTGACCAAAATTTCCATGCTCACTCCCCTGCAGTCACTCGACATTGCGTAGATTGACTCTGTAAATAGAAAACGTTACAAGCATAGTTGGCGCGGTGGCGTCTCAGCTCCACCACTTTGACGTATTGGCACTTTGGATGCGCATGTGTCCGAAGCGTGGCTTCAAAAGGTATAGTTTTATGTTTTAGAATTGTGGCTAAAAATAAGAAGAAGGCTCATACGGTAAAGCGCAGCAATCTGTCGGCTTCGTGAGTATAAATTTCCTTCGAAAGAGATTTTTAACTCTATATGGAACTTTCTATAAAAACAGTATCTAAAAGATTTAGTCATCGACTAAGCAGCTGTTTTTTTTTATCAGAAGAGATGTGTTGTTGTTGTTTTAATCCTATATTTTTTGTGGTCTGCATTGTTAAGTAAGTTTGTTATTGCTGTTATTGTAGCGAACTTTACCAGATGAATATCGTGGTATTTGTGGTAACGTAGACAATCGTAAGAACGGATTTTAAACTACTCAATTCACTAGGTCGGACGTTACCCACAATCTACAGCCTGCCTAAAATAGTTTTCTAAAGAGCCTAGAAACAACGATTTGACCTTTAGTCTAAATCTTAATTGATCATAACAATCTGTTTTAGATTATTTCAAACCTCAACAAGGTTGAAAAGCTCCTTTCACATATTGCCAACCATAACTGTTGTTTGTTGTTATGGAGGGGTGTGAGTCTCTTTTTGTTATAGTAGGAGGAACCATAGAAAGCCGGAGTGCGGCACTTTAATCCGCTAAACCTAACCTACTCCCACCTCATGTCTCTCCCACGGTACCACTGGACAAAGTATTACTTTATGGGAGAGAAGAAGAAATGTATGTCTCCTCTATTTTATCAACTGACGGACGCCTAATCTGTTGTAAATGAATGAATGAAAGATCTTGTCATAATTAGAGCTGCCGCTTCGCTAACACCTTTCTATGTTACAGAGGTATTTGCGTGTCCTCTGTTATTGTAAGTGCAGTCAAATTTCCCCACCATGAGATTACCTCCAAGTGTGGTTTTCAGCTTTATCCTTATACTTGAAAACCGAGGGCAATGATAGAGTATGTGTTCAGAGTGTTCTATCCACTGTGTACACGTCGGACAATATCGACTAAAGTCATGACGACATTTTTATACGTAGTTCTAAAGCATCCATAGCCACTGAGTATTTGGGTCAGGTGGAAATCCAGGTCTCCATGTTGTTTATCTATCCAGGAATGTATGTCCAGAATCAGTCTGTGGGTCCACCGTCCTTTCATGAATCTTGCTGCCACATTGCGATGCTTTTGATTCTCTGCTCTCTTTTTGCTTCGGTAGACGTCTCTGATAAGTTTTATATTCGCGCGAATTCGTCTCCGTGGAGTCCACTATTGCACAAAGGTACTTCAACTGTGGCTGTGTAGTGATCTCACATTCTCCTATGATGAGCGATATATTTTCTTCATCTTTTTTTTGGATCTGCGAAGAAGTTGTGAAGAGTGTCTGTTTCTTAAGGTTTTAATTCATTGATAAAGTTGTGGAGGTTATGAGAACTTTTATTGGATTTCTAGCATTGTTGATTATGCTGCGGTTAAGAATAGAGGAATAGTTTTTTGATCTTTCACCATTTAAAAGGTGAATCTGTTATATATGTAAGCACAATGATGTTCAGATTCGGAAATAAAAAATTCATTTTGAAAACTCAACTCAAAACAAGCTCTTACAAGTACTTTAATGTGGTTAGTAATTCTTTTATTCATGAAATCTTACTATTGAAATTGGAGTAAGATCAACTTTGTTGCGGAAAATTACAGATTATTAAACCAAAAAGAAATATAGAAACAAACTATCTGAATTATGAAACTGACTACTCATTCTACTATTCAGAACTACTGGGTATACTTCGCCAATATTTGAATTGCGTGTTGGTAATTGAAACAGCCACTGCACAAGTGATTTGAAAGCAAATCGAGCATATCCATTACACCTGCCATATTTCAGTAATTAACATGAGCAAATCGTAAAAAAATGCTTTACGAGTTTGTATGTATGTGTGTCTAAATGTAAATTTGTGCATTAAAATAAAAAAGGCAAGCAATGAACTATGCGACAAGCGAAGCAACAATCGATTTTATTGAAATGCACAAAAAAGTCACTTTTCCGCTTGGTTGCTTTGGTCGTTGGTCGGTTGTAAATAGTTTTTGGGCGTTTTGCCCGTAGGCTGTCGCTTGTCGCCGATGCTTACACGCTGCGCCGTGGCCGTCTGTCCACCATCAGTACTTATGTACACAAAGGTGTGTGCATTTGTAAATACAAACTTGGTGGCGACCATTAAAGCCAACTGACTAACTGTTGCCAGTAATGGCTTAGGCGAGCAGTCAGACTTGCTAATCTATAGCCACATTTATAGGTGAAAGTCGTCGTACACGCGGAGATGAAAACAAGTAGCACCAATGCGAGACGCAAGCACCTGTTTGCTGTTGGAAAAAGGCCAAAAAATTTAAATTTAATTTTCGAGGAATGCGCCGCTGCCAGAGACAAAAATAGAAGTGATAAAATAACTGGTACGTGCTATTTGCTGCTTGCGATGACTGAAAAGGTGGGCAAAGTTATTGGAAGCTGAAGTAAATAAGTAAAATTTATTTTGCAAAAGACATAAAAAATATTAATAAAATAGTTTAATATTATTATAAATTAAAGGGAAATAAATTTAATGGAAATTTGCCGAAGGTTTATCTCAAAAAGATACTGTTAAATTTTGGCGTGAAACTCACGAAGAATCAATGCAGTATGCGACGGTGCATTATCGTTGTGCAAAAACCAAGAGTTGTTGGCCATAATTACGGCCTCTTTTTACGAATAGCTTCAAGCAAACGACGCATAACACTTAAATAGTATTTCTTGTTGAAAGTTTGACCGGTCGCAAGAAATACGGAGTGCACCACATCTCGTTAATCATAGAAAACTGTCTACATAGCCATGATTTTTGTGCTGTTTTGACCTGGTTTTTTTGGCATCGGCGAACCTTTGTCACAATATTCGGTCGATTGAATATCTGTTTCCGGGTCGTAAGCATATAACCAAAATTCATCGCTAGTAATGACACGTTTCATGACATCCCGGTAGTTGGAAAGCATTGTTTCACAGACGTTAACGCGATGCTGTTTTTTCGAAAATACTGAGTGATTTTAGAACCAATCGTGCTAACACTTTTTCCTAGGTCCAAATTATATTTCAAAAAGGTTTTCACTGATCCTTCCGATATTCTAAAGATGCAAGTAAGATTTTTGACTGTCAATTGTCGATTTTCAAGCATCAATTCCTTTGTTTTATTGACGTGTTGATCATAAGTTGATGTTGATGGCTGTCCTCGGCGTGGTGGTTAGTCGTCAATGGATTCTTGAATAATTAGTACCAATCAAAAATATTTTGATGTGACATTTGGCATAGATGTCACTGATAAATGGAGTTTTGCTTGAAATTAAAAAAGTCTTACTATTTTTTGCCCACAGTAGTAAAATCTATATATTTATGGTAAAAAGGTCTACAACTCTAAATAATTTAATACTCTTCACAAATAAAAAGTTTTTCATACAGGAACTAGATTTTCATCTTTTACTTTGTATGACAGCTATATGCTATAATCGATCTGTGGTTCCCACAAATGAGCCGCTTCTTGGGGATGATGTGTGTAAAAGTTTAGATCAAACTTGACAGACGTAGTTCGCCACACTGATCATTTATATCTAGATTTTTTACAATTTTATTCCAAACACTTCTCAACCCAAAAATGCCCCACAAGCCAAAATTGAATGACTAACTGCCTCACGCCAACATTTGTTATGCTAATGCTGTCATTCTAGCCAGCAACAATAACTCCAAGCTGAGATTTCACTTGTTTTGGTTGCAACGCATCGCATGTTAGCATACTTAACGTATGACGAAACGGCAACAACACAACATACATATGTACAATAACTCAATATCAGCTATCAATATTTTGACATTTCCCTTAAATCAAGCGGGGGAGAGCAAAGCGGCAAAATGAAAACGAGAGTGCGTCCGAGGAAAGGTGAGCCCTGCTGTCATGTTACGCAATGCATTTCGGCTGTCACCCGTCAATTTCGGTGAGTTGCTGCCGCGGTTGTTGCTGTCTGCCTGCCACCGAAATGCCATAAAGAGAAATTTTGTAAATTTCAAATGAAAGTTTTTGGAGTCAGCCGCCTTGGGTTGATAGCAAGATCGATAACACAGCAACTTATGCGTAACCGGTTTTCGTAAAACAAAAACAACACTGAGAATATTTTTGATTCAGTTTTTTTTTTGTTTTAGACAATTGCGTTTGCGGCGGGCGACGCATACACGGGTCATGTGCCGCTTAGCGATTGTAGTGAAGATGTCTGCGAGGGTGTACCTCGCATCATCAAGCAGTTTGTTGGCCATTTTGCCCATTTGTTGCGCGTGTACATGCGTGGTTAATTGTTAAATCTATTAAAATCGCATTTAGACTCTTTTGACAAGCGAAACGAAATTGTTTTGTGTATGAACTAAATGGATTCGGTGTGTGCTTTCTACTCTTGCGTCAGTGTTGATAGGCGGTAGAGAATTCTATGAGTGCATTTTAGATATTCAGCTATTTCATAACAAAAAATGTTTTTCCTTTTTCCTTAATCTCGTGTTTCTTTTATGTTTACAACGCATCCGATACTAAACAATCCGGAAAACCTTCAAGCAGGACTTTCGAAACCCGGTTATATAAACTGTACAACAATCGACTTGGTACAGGGCCAAATAAATTTCTCTCAAGAGAGGGTTCCCACATTTGTTCTCCGCTAGAAAGGAAAAGTCAAATATTTCGATTAGGCTAACTTCGAAAAACGGCGGAAATTTTTTTTACCAAAACTAATTTCTTTCGGAGATGGTGCCTATATTTTTAAACTTTTAGGAAGAAAAATGCAAATATTTCCATTATGGAGGCTAACTTCGAAATTACTTTTTGTAGCATATCTCGAAAAAATTGGTCTAATACCTAGGAACTAGTCGATTTTGCCGTATGGTGTTATAAAGACCTTTTGCAGATTGCTATATTTATCACGATCTCTCTCGGAATCTTTCTGTTTTTCACAAAAACTGTTTATGACGTTGAAACCAAAGATTAAACGCGATTCGAAAGAACTCTCTGAGCTGTACTGAGTATTGAAAAAAAACGTCAGATTCCATAAATTTTCAAGGCTTTCTCTTTTCTTAAAAACAACCCCTATATAATGTGTCTCTTATATCAACTGATCAGTCAATGCTACAAGTTTTTGAGAGAAAAGTTCTTGGGAAGATTAATGGTTCTTCGCGCTTTGACAACGGCGATCGTTTCGATGGAACGATGAGATGTATGAGATATACGACGACATTGACATAGTTCAGCGAATAAAGGGACAGCTTCTTCGCTGACTAGGTCATGTCGTCCGAATAGATGACAACACTCCAGCTCTGAAAGTATTCGACAGAGTACCCGCCGGGGAAGCAGTGGAAGAGGAAGATCTCCACGCCGTTGGGAGGAGCAGGTGCAGAAAGACTTGGGTAAACTTGGCCATATAAAGAAGATGAAATGTAATGTCTCAATTATAATATTCACCACATTCAGCTCCTACCTTCAACTTTTAGCTGTGTACAAAATTGAAATTACCTCTAAAGATATTTTTAAGAAAGAGCTCCAGGCTTAACCGCAAAGTAGCCAACAGAAGATCTTTGAGGATTGGAAGACGAGTTGATATTAATTTGAAGAGGAACATATCTTGAGGAATAAGTAAGCATTTTTTTGGAAAAATTGAAATCGTGTTACTTATGAAATGATTTCCAAATGAAGGAAAACTATTCTAGCGCCACCTATCGGTCACAGCTGTGCATTAAAGAGGTTAGTAAAAGCACACACTCACTCATTTAATGTATTTAACAACTATTGTTAAAGGTTTTGACTAATCACACTGCGTTTTCCATTAAAGTCTCGCTCTTCACAGCCCTCCATTTTCCATAGTGGCACATTTTCCAGCAATTTGCTACAAAGTAACAAACTTTCCGGCTGGGTGTCCAGCATCCTCTTACATGCAATCGCAAATAAAGTGCCATAATTTCCAAGTGCCATTTACAGCAATGCCCTTTTTGATGAAAATGGTAGTAAGTTAACTAGAAGCTATAAAAAGGGTTTCTACATGAACATATCAGGCTTTGTACTACATGCATATGTATGAGAAATTTATACGTCGGCATAAATGCGTACCGCCCATGCCGCCTTTGAAACGCTATTAGCCTCGTTTAGGCTTGCTTTCCAACGTTTGGCCGTTTGGTTTGGTGCGCAGCATCCAGCAGTCACCATATCCGCCTCGTTCGGCACTTACACGTTGGTGTCATGCGTTATTGCCAAGTCTGCTGGTCGCTGCTTTTGGCTAGGCCCACTTCCCGCTTTTGCTGTCGCCCAACAATGTTGTCAAAAGCGCTCGTGTGCGTGCATACACATACTCACAGCTGCATTGTGCGCCTTCGCCGCTTGTCTGGCCGTCTGATGCGTGCGCACGCGCAAAAAGGAATTTCACTCAGGTTTTTCACGCCACATATGGTGAGTTGTACAAATTTTTACTAAAAGGAAAATCGCTTGACAAACAAGTCGTTTGGCTGTTGGCTGCTGCGGCTGTGTTGCAAATGCAGCGTGTTGAAGACAAAGCAAATAAATACAAAGTATGCAGCTTATAAAGCAGGCGCAACAAGCTTAGCTAACAAGCAGAAAGCGTTTGCTGAATTTCTATGGTAAAAATGCATAGAGGAGGTACAAAGTGTGGAGGAGGAATAAGGCATAGCGGAGGAAAAATGCATGGAGGAGGTCTGTCAGTAATTTCTTGCCGTGTTTTTGTTTGTTATAGAGAGTTATGGCTTATTAACTTACGGCAGAAAACAAATTCTTCAAAATGAAAACAAAAAAAATAATTTCGCAACACTGAAATGTCATTAATGTCATGTAAAACACGCTGAGAGACGTGAAGAATAATGATTTGAAATTCATAAAAGGAAAGTTAGGGTGAAGTGTTAATCGCTAAAATGATTTTAAAATGAAGAGAGGAGAGAGAAGACTTGAAAAGATAATGAAAATCAAAAGCTAAAAAATGTTTTCCTTAAACAAATGTTTACGGAAGTAGATATTGTCACAAAATTTTTGAATTGTATTTATTTTTCCTTTTGTATCGAGAGTTTCAGTGAAATCCATTCAAATATTAGCAGACAAAAGCTTCACCCTAGATGCATGTGTTTCTAACCGGAAAGTCTTCTTTAATCGTAAGTTTCTGTTTCTGATCCTATTTGATAAACGAATGACTGGCCGAATGCACCCTCACTAAGAGAAATTAACACAAATTCAAGGAAAAGACATTCCTTGGCATTTACTTACTTTTTGCAGATTATCTCTTTCCAATGTTGGCCGCGACCACGTCTCACATAGTCCATCCGTTGAGTCCTACTTTCTATGACTCGTGCGAGAATTTCGACTAGTAAATCGTAAATGACACACTTGATGTTTTGATCCAAGGCTTTAATCGAAGCGAGATTGTCCGTATAGACTTTAGACTTTAGATATGCCCACAGGAAAAAGTCTAACGGTGTGATATCACTTGCTATTGGTGACCAATCGACTAGCCCAAAACGTGCAATTATCTGCTCATCAAATTGTTCTTTCAATAAATCCATTGATTGAAGCGAAGTGTGAGAAGTTGCGCCGTCTTGTTGAAACAAAATGTCGCCGAAATCACAAGCTTCCGTCTCAGGCATCAAAAAGTCCACAACGGTCGCTTTTGATGGCTAGGTTCTTATTGGTATCATTTTTAAGAAATATGGACCGAAGATTCCACCGGCTCACGAACCACACCAAACCGTTGTTTTTTCTGGATGAAATGGCAGCTCTTGAATCTCTTCAGGTTACTCTTCATTCCAAATGTGGCAATTTTGCTTGTTACATACTCTCAAAATGGGTCAAAAATGGGTCTTATCGCTGGAAAGAATTTAGCTCGAAAACGTCCGATCTTCTTGGAGTTTGATCTTGCTCAAGCTGTATTTTGTATGCTTTCCATTTCAGTTCTTGACGTAAAAAGCGATAGGTAATCAGAATTTTTAGACAATTTTTTTCATTCTGGAGGTCTCAACATTGTCTGCTGAGGAATAATCGACCTAAAATTTTTTAATGTTGGCTGGAACGAATCAATGTTTTGCAAATTGAGGAATTTAATGACGTGATTCATATGTATATGAATTGATCTTCGTGTGATCTTCATATATAAAAAAGCAAAACCCACTTTTGGCATATTGATTGAGTGATTAGCATAAATCAGTTTTAGATTTCCTACATAAATAGTATGGCATATACTTCTATAAATGGTCAGCGTGACGAGTTGAGTTGATTTAGCAATGCTCGTCTGTCCGTCTGCCTGTCTGCATATACGCGAAGTTTTTCTTGAATTTTTGCACACGTCCTTTTCTCTCCAAGAAACTGCTCATTTGGGGAACCGATATTGGACATACAAAATGACCGAGTCTACTCAAGTTCTTGTATTGAAAACTTTTTTATTGACAAGGTATCTTTCCAAAAATGGCGCAAGTCATTATACAAGGCATCGCTACAATATCCGAAGAAACTGTTTATAGCAGACTACTATAACATACAAGTATAGATCCCATACTAACATACCGATCCAACTCAAGTCCTTGTATGGAAAACATTTTTATTTCACAAAGTATCTTCACGGAATCTGGTGTAGAGATTTAGATCCGAAAAAATTTGTTGAGATCGGTCTACTGTAGCATACAGCCGTCACACAAAGTGACCGACCAATCAAAAGATCAAATAAAGATCTCTAGAAAAGACTAGCAAAACGTTGCCCGTTGGCAGCAAACCGTTGGTCGTTTACGATTTCAGATTTGATTAAATATAAAGAGGTGCTAAACAATGCTGTGAAAGGTATTGCATTCGGTGCAGCCGCAGTTAACGATTTTTCTTAGTTTTTTGATTTTTATCTACAATATGACTCCCCATAAGCTGCAAAATTCGTCGCTGATAACTCGTTATGAATTTAGGCAGTTGTTAGTCCACCAAAAGACTCGCTTAAGCCGCATTAATATAGCCAGATATTAAGCGAGAAAAATGCGGAAAGCAAATTTTTGATAACAATCGATAATTAACATTCAGGATACACAAGCCGATCAGGTACACAAAGTAAAGCAAATAAACAATAACATATCAGTATTGTATATGTGTGCATCCACAAGTACATACATATATATGTATGTATACAGATATGCAGTGAAATGGAAAGTTTTCTTAAGCCAATTAAAGTCCATTACAAACTAACAACGATATCAATTGGTTGTATGACGAAATGAAATTATCTTATCAACATAACACTATTACAATAACAAATTGTTACAACATGTGTACATACAAACATGTATATATACATATATGACTGTTGTTATTTTCCTATTAGTGAGCCATCGATCGTTAACTGGCACCCTATTGCATTAGATGTCGCACTGAGTCAATTAAATTACCAGTAAACAAGGTAAATATTGCAACATCACTTTTATCTTCGTAAACAAGCTGTTTGTTTAAGCGAAATTTCGAAATGCAGATAAAATTATTTTCGGTTTTTTTTAATGAAATTTCGTAACACTTTGATAAGCATTACAATGTCAACGTGTACCCGTACTTACATACTTAAGTAAATCTACAGCCAAGTGGCTGAGGTTGCACCCAAGGAGAGCGATAACATCGCTTTTGGCGATTTACCGAAATATTTGTGGAAGATTTGTAAGTACGCGAGCGCTAATGTTGGCACACTAGCGTACCTAGTACATTAAAGAGTATGCACAACTATATAAACAAATAAATCTGCGTCTATATACATATATATATATATATATTTGTACACATAGAAAACCTGATTGCCTACCTTAATGAGAAAAAATGTAGTTTCGGTTTGACAACTTTTTAGATTTGCCAATTTAGTTGCATACAAACACATACCAACACACATGCTTACACATAATCACACATACATACACATAATCACACATACATATACTACATATGTATGTACATACGGTATGCCTCTTTTTTTGTTCCTTTTCGACCACTTAAGCCAACAAAGCCTCACAAATAAAAAATTCGATAATAAAGCATGAGATAAGCAGAAACTTTTATTTCGAAAGATTGTGTTTACTTTTAATTGCGTACAAATTTTTTTCTACTACAAATAAAATCAAAATTTTATTGAGTAAAAAAAGTGTTTTTTGGCATGACCCTTGGTGGCAATTAACACGTAGTTGCACATTCCATCGATTAATTGAACACTTGAAAAGTTGTGGAATGTGACATGTTGCTGTGAGTTGCGTGTGAACTCGCCGCTCATTAAAAACAACAACAACGACAAATGAAAAATCAAACAATGGCAACAAATTACAAATGCTTTTTTATGTAAACAAAGTAAAAATAATAATAAGACGCGGTTCACACCTTGTTCAAACGGGCTTTCAAGCAGCTCTTTCAAAATGTACGGTTTTTTGGATTACCTAAAATTTTGAGAAGTACAAGTTGGCTTAAGTCACCTCCGAAGCTTGAAGAAATATTAGGATGATTTTTCTCATTAGAAAAATCGAAGTTAAACAATATCACCTGTCGATGACTATAACTGCTTAATTGGAGGAATACCAATAGATGCGCGACATCCTTGAAACTCATTAAACCAATTGTTAACGGTCGCCTACGAAGCATAAGGTGCATAATAGACTCCACAGTGCAGCATTTGCTTTCAATATGCAATTTTCTTAAAAAAACAGGGATCGAATCACGCCTGACCGACCTGTATTGCTCTTTTTTTGGTCTTCTATAACCCGCGAGGTCAAGTCCAAATCACAAATTCGGTTCAGCTGAAATTTTGATAGAAGTAGTATTGCATAATGGTCTGTGAGACTGTACTCTACTATAGTAGATAGTTGCGTTAGTAGCGCCTTCGGGTAGTGAAGTTAATGCATTATCGGACCCGAAAAGAAACGTCAGATATCAGTTTGACAAGATATCTTCACGAAATTTGGCATGAGTTATTCTTGTTGTTGTTGTAATGGATATCTAACCCCCGTTAGGATGGTAAGAGTTAGATAAGTTGTCATAGAGGTCTGTAAACGGTACGCGATTCCTGGCGTTGTTTCGACTGGATCGGACCATAGGAAGAGGGGGGTGTCAGATGAGTAGGGTTAGCAGGGCATGCAAAGAGGTGAATAGTGTCAAGCGGGGACACGTTGCACGCTGGTCATATGTTTGAATTTGACACAAAAGTCACTCTCGATAATCGTGGCAACTCGAGCTCTTCGTCTGCATTGGGTGGTGGTTTGATTCCAAGTACATCATTCACTGAGATGGAGTCGGTAAAGGCGTTAAAAGCTTTACTTTGAATGGCGGTCAAGGTACCACAACAGACTGCCAATTTCCATAACAGCCGGTTCAACGTTACCGGAACTGACACGGATTTTATCCGGTCAAAGACTGTATTTTCGGAGATCTAACCTCATTTTGATCGGTAAGTTTTAGAATAAGATTGTCATGGGTTATTGTCTAGGGTAACGATGAAGTGTTCGATGAAATGGTTTAAATTGAGTCACCATTGCATATAGCTGTCATTGAAACTGACCGATCAGTTCCTGGAAGGAAACTTTGCAAAAGGTATTATATCGTCAATGAAACCGAAGTTAACGTGTTTTTTGTTTTGTAATACGATTGGTCGTCATTTCATTTCTTTGCTCTTCTTTGTCGCTTAATTTGTTTTCAATAAACATTCTCTTGAAGTCTGAGATTGTAACTCGCGCAACTCCCGCTCTAAGCAGAGTGTTTTTATCTGATATTCATGAACCAAAACATTTTTGTAGATTGTTTTTTATATATTAGAACGCAACACAACGTGTTCTTTAGAAGTTTAGTATTTATTCAGTCCTGTAGTTGACTTCTTAATTAATTATAAGTACTTTTCAGTCTTTCAGTCCATTTCGAAGTTCTTTACTTAAAAGAAACCCAGAAACTTCAAATTTAATAGGCAATGTTTATTGTCGTTTGAAAGAACATTCTTTGGCAATTATTTTTAAAATACTGGTCTATCTGTTGAGCCCAAATTTCGATGACTCGTTCGAGCATTTCGACTGGTAACTGGCGAATGATACTTGTGATGTTTTGTTCCAAGGCCTAAAACGAATCGTAATTGTCCGCATAGACTTTCGACTTTACATATCCTCACAGGAAAAAATCTAACGGTGTGATATCACACGACTTTGGTGGCCAATCGACCTTTCCAAAACGTGAAATTATCTACTCATCGAAGTGTCCTTTCAATAAAGCCATTGATTGATGCGGTGTGTGGTAAGTGACGCCTTCCAGTTGTAAACATTTTTATACTCCCGCTCTGACTGAGTTTTTCAGTCATGATTGTTAGATAAGTTCGGAATTGTAGTCAGTATTATAGTTTGGATTTTAAGCTCAATATTTTCAAGATTCTTATTTCAACTGACGCATTACCTCAATAACAATACAGAATATTTGTGAGATAAATTGGATAGTTTGATTGAAAATGTTATTAAATATGAATATTAAAGCTATTTTAATTAAAAATTGAATTTTTACAATGTTAAACTTAAGAACATGAATTTCTCAATTTTATTTTTAATAAAACTCCAACCTCTCAACTTCTAACCTTCAAAGCACGTATTCTCGCAAAAAAATATTAAACTTTTTAATTGTAAGTAATATAGGTATATATGTAAATAGTTTGTTCATAAATTTAAGTGTGTTAAAGTTGAAGATCGCTTACAAGATTATAAACTGGCGCTCCCAGCCTTCACTTAGCTGGTCTGGTGACTTTTCGGGTACAAGTACAAGTATTTCTGTATGAAGATAACCGCATAAAAGGCCGACAAGCTAATTGAGCAGACGCACTTACAAGCGTATTACATGTGCAACAACAACACACAGCTGAATATACACTTACTGACAAGTATTTATGTAGAAAAAAATGTTATATATAGTCATTGTATATATTATATTTATATCTTTAGTATGCGTCTGTTTACAGCTGTTTAAATAAATTTGCTTTTGTGGAACTTGAATTTTCGTTGCGGCACTTTAATATTAACTCATTTCGAAAGAAAAGCTAGTATAGATGTCAAGTTCACTTAGCACGCTGCTTTTTGGAGCGAACAATTAAATTATAAAAATTTGGAAAACCAACAACAAACACACAATGCCGCCGAGTGCAGTAAAAGTTCACTAGCACCTGGGTGTTTAAGTGTGGCTGTGTGTGTAACTATGTAAGGTTGGTATGCTTTTCGTGATTTACTGACTGGAAAATCGCTGGCTACAATGCTTCAGAAATGAAAAAAGAAAATTAAAATAAATAAAACTAAAAACGTAAAATACCAAATAGATAACAAAACGTGGTCGAGGCGCCGAAATATTTGCATTACAGCGGTGTATAAAAAAAAAAACATTACGACATATTCACCTGCTGGCTGGTGCTAGTGTGCTTATCTATACATAGTATATATGTATGTGTTTATACATATGTAGGTATGTCAGTAAATACGCGCTGCATTTAAGCAAATACGAGTACTCGTGTTGAAGCGAAAGCCGATTTTATCAACGACTGTCAATTGCGCCTCAGGGACTTTGCACGTTTTAAGGGCATTTAAAAATATACTTTACTTCTCATATTCTTAACAAAAAATGTCTTAATTTACTTTAAGATAAAAGGTGCAGTTAATAATATTATTCACTTGTTTACATGAGCAGTTCAAGGTTACGAGGCGCTTATTCATGTTTTATTAAATGAAATTAAGCAAAAGTTCTTAACTGATTTTCAAAAAACAAAACAAGAAAAAGCCTTAACTTCGGCTGCTCCGGAGCGAAAATACCCTTCATAGTTGCATTTCTTATAGCATAAAATAGTATAAAAAGATCTTGATATTGACTTTCATCGAACGGCATGTACGGCATGTGCTCCAATCCTTACAATTTCTTCGGAGATTGTAGCGTTACTTTCTGAAATAATTTCTGCCAAATTTCGTGCAGATAATTTGTAGAATAAAATAGTTTTCCATATAGGGACTCATAAACTTAGACGCTCGAACATACGGACATGTATAAATAAACTCAGCTCAACACGCTGATCAGTTATATATGGGGTATCCCATACCAAATCGACCACTTTTGAAGCCGACCCCTTTAGACTTTGCTGAAACTTATCCATTCTTTTCTACCCTTTGAAAAACATTTTTGAGAATTTTTTCAAAATTTTTTGTCCAACTTCAAAAAAAGTTATGCATTTTTCAAAAAAAGGCCATAACTTCTGTAGAAATTGACTTTTGGGGACCTTTTTTTTTAATTTTTGGTTTTGAATGAACTTTTCGAAAAAATACACGAAAAATGGAAGTTCGCCATTATTTGAAAGTTCGACATTTTTGTTTTTTTTTTTCCTCAAAAACAACTTCAATTAATTTGACAATTATCCCTGCTAATCCCGGAGTGGGCCGATTTTTTTTATATTTTTTTTATTTATTTAAAAAATCTGTCAAATTTTCAAAAATGAAAAAAATTAAATAAAAAAGCCTTTTTTTGAAAAATTCATAACTGTTTTTGAAGTTGGACAAAAAATTTTGAAAAAAATTCTTAAAAATGTTTTTCAAAGGGTAGAAAAGGATGGATAAGTTTCAGCAAAATCTAAAGGGGTAGGGTTCAAAAGCGGTCGATTTGGTATGGAATACCCCATATGTACATAAAGGGTGGTCCATTTTGAGGTTCCCTACTCTTCTTTAAAGAAAAAAAACAGAAACTTCAAATTTAATTGGGAATGTTTATTATCATTTGAAAGAACATTCTTTGGCATTTATTTTTTGGACGCGGCTACGCCTCCGTTGGTCCATCCATTGAGTCCAGTTTTCGAGGACTCGTTCGAACATTTTGTTTGGTAACTGGAGAATGACAAACGTGATGTTTGCCTCCACGGCCTGAATCGAAGCGGGATTGTCCGCATAGACTTTAGGCTTTACATATTCCTACAGTAAAAATGTCTAATGGTGTGTTATAACATGATTTTAGCGGCCAATCGACCGGCCTAAAACGTGAAATTATCTGCTCATCGAAGTGTTCTCTCTTCGCTCCAAATGCAGCAAGTTTGCTTGTTTACATACTTCTTGAGTCAGAAATGGGAATCATCGCTGAATAAAATTTGATTCGAAAACATCGAATCTTCTTGGAACTTTTCAAGAGCCCATAAAGCGAAGCAATGTCGCTTGGGAAGGACGAGCGGCTTCAGTTTTTGCACAAGCAGTATTTTGTACGCTTTCAATTTAAGATCTCGGGGTAAAATGCGAAGAATCATTCCATAAGTTAGTCCGAGTTTCTGCGAACGGCGTCGAATCGACTCTTCGCGGTCTTCGTGTACACTCTCAGCTACGGTTGCTATATTTTTTTCACTGCTTGCTGGACGTCGTCTATTTGGTCAAATATTTTCAAATAATAAATGCTGGGCTTCAAAATTGGTGATGGTGTTGCGAATAGTACGCTCAGTAGGGCGATTATGTTTAGCATAAGTTGAGCGAAGCGCACGAAACACATTTTTTACAAAATCTGAATTTTCGTTATAAAGTTCAACGATTGGGAAACGTTCTGCAGGCGTAAGTCTTTTCAGAATGAAATGTTATTTAATGAACAAAAATAATAAGCAAGCTTGACACGCCTCACGCGTGATCTGTCAAAAAAGGCTATGAAAAAACTACCTCAACTGGGATTACCCGTTATACAGATATCTTTTGGTACTGAAAACAAGCGTTGTTGCTATCCCCACATTTACACAAAAAAACAGAAGTCAAACACAGTAAGCAGATCAATAATGTTCAGTATACAAGTTGTGTTCACTACAAAGTTTGCATGACGGATAAAAAATGTATAAATCGACCGCTTAATATTAGTTTCGTAATTGTGATTAATTGCTGTCACAGCCATGCACCAGTCTAATTATGCAAACAAACTCGCTTTGACATTCTCACTATTGCCAATAGCCTTTTAAGGCCTTAGCTGCTGTTCATGCCATGAATGCCCTTAAATATTTTGGCGCCGTTCGATGTCATCTAAGTAAGTAATGAGGTTGTGACTTGACTCTGAGCAATGTCAATTCCTTACTTGTGACTTGCGAATATTTATGTTAATTTGTTTTTCGTTTTGTTTTAGGCGTTTTGTACGTTGTATTTTTTAATTCACATGTATTTGATGGGTCTTTGTTGATTCGTGTGAGTGCTATATGTGTTCGGGGTGTGTTTTGACTAGCGAGAAAAGGATTAGTTGCGCAACAATTTCGTGCAATATTATTAAAATGTTTCTAAAATTGATAAAATTAGTATATTTAGGCAACGTGTATTTGTTATATAACAATTAAAAATTTTTGGAAATTTAATTTTAATTCAAAAATTTGTATCCATAAAATTGCAAAAACTCAATTAAAAATTGGAAATTTAGTTTTTGATCCAAAATTGGAGTTAGGAATTGATAAAAAAAAATGTTAATTAAAAATTGCAGCAAAAATTTTTTTTTTTAATAATAAATTAGATTTTTTAGAGGTAAAAAAGGTTAAAATTACATAGACAGACAGAAAGTTTGTGACAAAAAAAAAATACCCAGAAATTGTAAATAAAATGCAAAATATTTAATTATTCAATATTTATTTTCTCTCCATCAAAATAATATCCACCAAATTCAATACATTTATGTCAACGATATTTGTAGTCCTCGAAACACTTTTCATAGGAATTTTTTGGCATGGCCTTCATCTTCTTCAGCGAATTTTGTTTTATCTCTTCGATCTACTAGAAACGTGTTCCACGGAGCAGTAATTTCAATTTTGGGAAATAAGAAAAGATCCCACAGAGCCAAATCTGGTGGTTGATCGATGATATTCATTGCGTTTTTAGCTTTAAATTCGGTTACAATCGAACTCTTTTTGAAAAAAATTCAGCTTTATTGGGACAAGTCGAGCGAGAACACGTTTCATGCCCAACATATTCACCAAAATCATTCGAATGAACTCGCGTGAGATATCGAGCTCTCTTGCCATCTCTCTAACACTTGCCTGATGATTTTCAAGCACCAAATCCTTTGCTTTTTAATATTTTCATCAGTTGAAGAGGTCGAAACTCGTCCAGATCGAGGCATGTCTTCTGTCATTAATCTCTCGATCGTCTTTGAAGACTTTAAAGTTATACGATTTTTCTATTTGACAAATGTGCTGATCAAATTGGTTGCTCTGATGGTCAAACATTTTCATATTTAAAAATACTAATTAATTAACTAATCTAAGCCGTATAAGAATAGACCTGACCTACATATAAAAACTAAGTAGGCTTTTGATTAATCATCATGTTCTATAATGCTCAGTGTCTCTCCATAAACTCACCATAGAATGCTATCATACTCAATGTCACTAATTGTGGGAAGCTTTATCTTGGCTGCAACAATAAATAACCCGCTAACAAAACGCTTCGACAGCATTAATTATTTATATTTTATAAGAATGTGTACATATGTATATGTATATGTGTATATATATATGTGTATGTATATATAAATGCGCAAACGCTAACGGAGCATATGTCTTAACTGCCAGTAAAACATACATAACGGTTAACATTTTATTATATATGTATGCCTTCCTTCCGTTTTTGTTGCAATTGTTGTTGTTGTTTATATTCTTAATGTGTCTTTTTATTTCTTTGCCATTGTGCGCTTTTCTAACGCAGACCATCTTTGTACATACATACATTTATAGATATCTCGTTGTATGTGTGCGTCCGAACGTGACCGCACAAACTAAATTAACTTGTTCTTTAGAGCCACCAGCAACAATAAACACAGCTACTAGCTGCATATTATAATAAATATTGTGTCTTAACACTGAAGAGAACGAAGTTGTGATATGCATTAGTTTTTGCGGAAGAAGACTTTGTGTTTAAAAATATATTGATAAATAGGAATTTTATTTGCAGTTTTCAAAAAATTATCTTTTATTTAAAAAAAATATTTTAAAAAATTAAAAAAAATTATATTATGAAAAAATCATAAAAAACATTAAAATGTAGCATTTTCTAAATAAAATTTAATATAATAAAATTAAATTTTTAAAACCTTTATTTGCATTTTCAAAAAATCATCTTTTTATTAAAAAAAAGTACTTTAAAACATTTAAACTTTAAAAGTTCTTAAAAAAATTAAAATTTCACATTTAAAAAAATTTTAACAAAAAAAAATTGATTCAATCAAATTTCAAATTTATAAAAAAAATTTATTAAAAAATATTTTATTTTAAAAACTAAAAAAATAGAGTTTTCAATTTTAAAATTTATAAAAAATCACATTTTTTAAATTTATAATTAAAAAAAAATTAAAATTTTAAATTAAAAAAAACAATTTTAATTTTTTTTTAATTTTAACAGCTGACAAGCAAATATTGTATATACTAATTGTACTTACATACATTTGACATATGTATGTATGTATGTATGTACATATGTATGTATGGAAATTTAGGAAAAAAAATTAAGAATTCACAAAATAAAAAATTTGATTTCAAATTTATAACAAAATATTATTTAAAAATAAATTATTCTAAAAGCATTAAATTTTAAAAACTCATAAAAAATTCAAATTTCAAATTTGTTTTTTACCTGATTTTAATTTTTTTTTTTAATTTTAACATTTGACAAGAATTATGTATATACTTACATATATTTGACATATGCCTGTATGGAAATTTAAGAAATAATTAAGAATTTACAAATTAAAAAAATTAATAAAAAATTAAAAAAAAATAAAATTTGAAATTTTTAAAATTCATAAAAAATTAAAATTTCACAGCATTTGAAAATAATTAAAATAAAAAAAATTAAAAATTCAGAAAATAAAAATATAAATTTAAAATTAAAAAAAAATGAAAAAAAAATGAAAACTTGAAAACACACGCATTATAATATGCTCATGCATTTTTATATATATAAATGTCAAAAACGAGTTTTATTTTATTTTTTCATATTTTGCTTTACTACTTCTGTACGCTTGATTGCGCTTCCGGTTCGTGGTAGTCAGTTCGTCGCGTCGCTTCATCAAAACCCTGTCAATTATATGCGTTTCTCTGTTTTTCCAACGCCATTATTTGAATATTGCATCTCTTGTTGTAGTTTCGATTTCTGTAATATTTATAGTTTGTCAATCAATGCACTTGACAACCATTGTTTAGACTCAACGAACCTTTTCACAGGCGAGGTGAGGCATTATATGTTATTTGTTTGCTTATAGCTAATGAAGGGCGTTGACTAAGAGGGCTTACAAAATTTATTTATTTAAAAACGCTGGTATATATTGTACATCTTCAAAAAATTAACTTTTCATTTAAAACAAAAATATTTTAATTCAGAAATAGAAAAAATGAAATTCATGAAAAAATTAAAAAAAAAGTTTAAAAATTTTAAACCTATACAAATATATGTATATTGTTTCTTCTAACCTATTAGAGCAGACCATTGTAACATAAGAGTTTGTGTTTTTTCAACTATCCAAACTGTAAGAAGCTATCATCATCTGATCATCTTCTTCTTCTTCTGAGAGTTTTTGGTCATTTATTTGGTGAGTTGCTGCTGAGGAATTCTCTCTTCCTTCTTCTTTTCCAAGTCTCTATCAAAGACTAGACTCTACTGTGTCAGTAGATTACCAACTGTTTCTTCTAAGCTTAAATAATAAATAAATCTACTAAAAATGTATCAACTTCACTATCCTTCATTCAATAAGATATTATTAGTCTATTTTTCAAGTCTTTTGACGCTCGTTTCAAATCTCCATTACGTGCTCTTATACGCTTGTCATAAGCTAAATAAAACTACACTTTTATTGCCAGATAAAACTTAGATCCAATCAAAGTCCCACCAACGTGCCCCACATATAACTATTAGTACGTATACCCACACACATACATAAATAAAATCTCGAACTCGTTCAATAATCATAAATTGCTGCGGAAAAAATCAGCGTTATTTAAGCGCAAATCTCTTGCGGTTATGCGCTTATCACTGACTTCTGCAGTAGCTTAAAGTAAAATCTATTTTTTCCGCCAATGTAGCGCACAGTATTTATTATGTGCCACATTCCACAGCAAGCAGCTAACATTTGGTGCATTGTCACTGCGCGATTTTGCGGTGCACCATAATCATAATCACCATTATCATTACCATCATCATTGTGATCATCACGATCAACGTCGCAATCGCTCTTAATTGAACTAACCAGTTCACTGACTACAAACAACTTGCCACTCAGGCTGACACTCCTCTTCCATCAGCCATCGAACACCGCCAACGTGATTGCAATGGCATGCCATTGGACGAGGGGTGATGAAAAAATTCATATTGAGAGTGTTATTTAGCGAAAAATGTGGAGCATTTTTGGTTTCTCTAATGATAGGCTTAATTTGTGGGTTGTAGTTTGGTTACAACTCTTTTTTTGCAAACATTCCAGAATGTGGGTTGTAGTTTAACTACTCTTTCTTTGCTGTCATTCCAAAATCTTTAGATCTTTTTGGTGTCATTAGATTCTTTTATTGTTTGTAGGTGTTTCAGATAGTCTCTTAATAGACTCAATTAACATATACCCCGCATTCGTATAAGAAAATATTGTTAATTGTCTAAATAACAGAGCTCTCTGAAACACCCGTTGCTGTTATGTTCGATTGAGACTAATTAAATGTATTACAGTTATTTTCGGTTTTGAGCAATTTTTGTTCTTTTCAATTTGGAAAACGTGTTTAAATACTGATGATTAATCTGTTAACTTACATTAATTTCTTCGAATAAAATAATCAAAAACTTACTAAAATTTTTCGAACTCCCCACCACTGAAGATTCAGTTATCATTTTGTTGTTGCTTGAATTTTTTATTCATAATCTCAACTGTTATGCGCTTCTTCGCTTATTACACATTGCACTCGTTTCCTATTGCTGCTACTCGTCACGGTTCAATGCTATTTATTTCAAAAGGTTGCTTGTCGGTATTGCTGTTGTTCGAAAGGGAAATGAAAATGCAAATCTGTAGAGATATTCAGGCGAGGAATGCGAAGTTATGTTGTAATAATTTGCAAAAAATTGTTGGAGTTAAAATGGTGTTACTTATGATAAAATTGTAACTGTGAGGAACCTTTTTATGGTGTTGGCGTTTTTTCATCAGCGGATAGCGGAAGATTTAATCGAAATCATTAAAAATTATATGGGAAATAAAAATATATTTTTTATAGATTTTATATGGACCCTTTAAATGTATAATATCTAATCACACACATGAATTAATGTAAACATACAGATAATATTTCGAAAACTGCGGGCTTAATAGGCTTCTTTGGTTACTTAAAAGACACTTACGCATATTCTATCGCCTTTAAGTATTAAGAAAGTATCCAAAAGTGTCTAAAATGAAAAATCCAACCATTTAGCTAAATTCTGATTAATAATAATAGTTACACTATCCTTTTTGAAATAAAATTATTTTTTCGAAGATCCTATTATGAACCCTTAGTAATTATCATCAAAGTTTTCACAAACTCTTGAAAAGCGCTGCTTTCGTCCAATACTCACTTGTACACTGCTTTCAAACTCTCTTTAACTATTTAAAATATATGTAAGGGCCGTTTTCTCAATGCCTGGATAGCACCAGCGGTCAGTTACGTTCTCGTTAAAAAAGGTTTTTTTTACCGAAAGAAAGAGTCTCGGTTAAGTTAACCAGGACTTAATTGGTAGATGGCTGCTAAGTAGACATTGAAAAAAATAGTCTCAACCTTCTGTCAGTCAAGTTCTGGTTAAAAAAAGATTCTCTACCGCGAGGAGGAGTCTTGGTTAAGTTAACCAGAACTTAATTGATAGATGTCTGCTAACCAGACATTGAAAAAAATAGTCTCAACCTTATGTCAGTCAAGTTCTGGTTAAAAAAAGAGTCTCTACCGAGAGAAGGAGTCTTGGTTAAGTTAACCAGAACTTAATTGATAGATGGCTGCTAACCAGACATTGAGAAAATGGTCTCAACAATCTGTCGGTCAAGTTCTGGTTAAAAAAAGATTCTCTACCGCGTGGAGGAGTCTTGGTTAAGTTAATCGGAACTTCATTTATAGATGGCTACTAACCGGACATTGAGAAAACGGCCCTAAGGGATTTCGTTAACCCACAAGTTAACGTTCGAAAAAATACATATTTTAAATTAGCTTGACGACATACTCGTATAAAACTAAATAGGTGTATAAATGTATTTATTAATTAAATAATTACAAATATACGACCAACCTTTTGTCTAGTTAACTTCTACACTACTACAGTGTCCTGCATGCCGTATTCCTCAAAGTGCGGAAACCATAAAGTAGTCAATACGTCAAGCGTTCAATTGCCAGCAAAAAAGGGACTCGCTTCAAATTTATGCTAATTGATACCGAACCCTTTGGCTAATAAACTGTAGCTCGCTCCCTTTTCAAGACTTACAATTACTACATTTCATTGAGTGTGAATTGGCAGCGCGAAAAACAGACGCTGAAGGGTTTGTGACGTTGAAAAAACTGCCACTGAAAAAAGTGTGTTGTAAAAAAGTGCATACATAAGTATATACATGCATATATTGGTATGTACTATAGCTAAAGTTATGGCATTGCAATCCTAGTTAATTTCACTGTTTGTGGAACAACAGGTTTCTTAAGCGCCCCAACAATTTCTGGTTTCCTGTGAAAAGTGGGAAACACTGTGTTGACTAAATACATGTCATAGACTAGTTAGTATCATAAATATAGAGCAACACATATACAATTCAGATATGTATATATCGGTATATGCGTATGTATGTACATATCTGTTTATATATATACGATACTATACGTACTATATATTTTCATGAGTGTTTACCCACTTTTGTATGCGGCTTGTAATATATCATTTTTATCAAATTTCTTTTTCTCCATTGTTCTCATTTCCACGGCGTCATTTGTGGAATCGGGTCGCGCCAATTACGAAAGTTGGGTTAGCGAGTGTATTTGTATACATTTACCTATACACATATAGTTTGCATAGTATACTAGAAATATAAAGACACTTGTATACTTGTTTACCTTTATATATAATATCAAATGTTGTTACAAAAGGAAAATTTTTCATTGAAGCATTTATGTATATTTGTAGGCGTTTTAGCATATCTTATATCAGCTATTTTACTCTATTATATAAGGATTTTCCATCTTTTCTGTAAAAACGCTGAAAATGCTTCCGGAATTATGTTTGGCCACTTAGTATTAATATGTAAAACTATATAGCTGACTATATATACTTTTCCCTAAGTAAATACGTTACATACATATGTACATTCGTATATATTTACATCCATTTCTATTTTTTTTTTGTTGTGTTTTTAACACTTTTTTCACGCTTTTAATCTCGTTAGCGTTGGTTATTGAACTGTTGCCGTTACAATTTCCCGCATTTTCACACTTACACTTTCCGTTCGCCATAATTGCCGGAACTTATTTATAAGCGATTAGCAAATAAGGGTCTATATCAAAAAAAGTTGCATTACGAGTCCATATCAAAAAAGTCCATATCATTAAACGTTAATAGTTTGTACAAAGTCATTCTAAACCAGGATTTTTTGTACAGTAAAAATCGCGATTCCGGTAATTTTCCTCTTTTCCTTTAGATCAGCGTCAATTTGCTGGGTTTATCGAAACAAACATGGCTTAGAGTGGAGTGTAGACACATGAGTATAAACCGTTTCGTTAAGAACTTTGGTTGTCATCAATAGTTTAGCATGACAAATTTACCAATCAGCAAAAAAAAGCCAGCGCTTCATTACTACCAGAGTTACTACAATCGAATTTTATTAAAGCTTCAAAAGCTTTTCTGTCAACTTACAGGTGAAAGCTCTGAATTTTTTTAAAGCTTCAAACTGTTCTGTTAAACTTAAGAATGGAAGCTTTAAATTTTTATTAAAGCTTCAAACGTTTTTTTTTGTTGAACTTAAGGGTGAAAGCTTTTAATTTTTATTAAAGCTTCAAAAGCTTTTCCTTTAAACTTAAGAATGGAAGCGTTGGATTTTGGATTTTATTAAAGCTTCAAAAATTTTTGTTGAACTTGAGGGTGAAAGCTCTGAATTTTTATTAAAGCTTCAAACGTTTTTTTGTTAAACTTAAGGGTGAAAGCTCTGAATTTTTATTAAAGCTTCAAAAGCTTTTCCCTTGAACTTTAGGGTGAAAGCTCTGAGTTTTACTTATTAGAATTCATGGCAGTTGAAGTTCACTTATTGTTTTATCGACAAATGCTTTTACAATCAATAAAGCTCAATAATGTTACTTTTTTTCAAGATTAGTGTTAAAGGTATATAAGAGCTTCGAAAGATTTTCAGTTAAACGTACGAATAAAAGCTCCAAATTTTATTAAAAATTACTACATTTGAAGTTTTGTACCTATTTTAATAATAAAAGCTCTGGAAGTTCAGTCATATTAAACTTTTTAAGATTCTTGTTATAAGTTTGAAAATTTATTAAACTTATTTTTTTAAATTTATTTAATAAATTGGGTTAGTGAAAGCTCAACATTGGGATATGACTACTCCATATCATAAATATATACTTTAATCTTTTGTTTTGTGTGAACCCTGACCTAGGAAATTTAACAAATAGTGTTTGGAGTGATTTCTCATAAATGACTATACGACTTTCTCGCGCTCCCTTTGGAAAGCTTTTAATGCTTTCCAGTCAACCAACCAACCAATCTTTATATCAATTAGCAATCATTTACTTGCTACTAAAAGTAATCGTAATTTATTAAGTTAGAGTATGAAAGTATCGAATTTCCGCCCCCTAAGTGATTCATAAAAGCATTTGCAAATGCTTTTTGAAAAATAAGCTCCCCACAGCAGAATAAATCATAGGTGGTTGGCATTGCGCCTGTTTCAAATTACATGCTCAAAAGCTTTCATGTGTTAACACATTCAATATATTATAACTACATTAAGACCAAAAGACAGGTAACAAGCTTCTTAACAAAAGCCAGCCCTCTAACTGCTTATTTTGCTGGGCTGAAGCCCTTCAAATGCCCTTTCAATTCTTATTATGCGCTGTATAATATGACCAACCGTCTTAAAATATATCTGAGACATTCTAAATTGCACAAAGTTGGGTATATTTGCATGCATTAGCATGTACTGTACACCGTCTTCAATGGCTGACACTAAGTAGTCTAACAACCTGTCACCTTTTACCTTTGCATTGACATGCCTGAGTGAATGACAAGCAATAAAGGAAGGGTGGAGAATAACATTTAAGGTGTTCTTTATATGAAAAATATGAAATATACTCGAAATACTGCACTAATAACATAGCAGCAACTGAAATTGATTAAAAGGTTTCTGCTTTCTAATAAAATTAACAAAAAGGTTTTTCCGGCTTTCATTTTCTAATATTATTATTAAAGTTTTGCAAGCTTACATTTTCTAATAAATTTAATGGTGTAAGCTTTAAATTTTATTAGAACTAAAGATAATTAAATTTTTCGAATTTGCTGATTAGTGAAAGCTCTGAAATTTAATAAAGCTCCAAAAGTTTTGATTTTTTATTTCACTTAAAAGTGAAAGCTCAATTTGTTTACAACTTTTTACGAAGTTAAACAATAAAAACTCCATAATGTATTGAAAATTTGTTCTCTTAAAATAATTTTTAAAAGTTAGAAAAGTTAGCGACAGCTCTGAAACTTATTAAAGCTCTAAAAATTTTGATTTTCTGTTAAACTTAAATATCTCTCGATTTTGTATGAAACTTAGCAATAAAAGTTCAAAAAGTCTTCATTCTTCATTTAACTTAAAGGTGAAAGCTTAATTTGTTTACAACTTTTTACGAAGTTTAATAACAAAAGCTCCATAGTGTATGAAACGCTTGTTCTTTTAAAATAATTTTTATTAGTTGGAATGGCGAAAGCTCTGAAATTCATCAAAGCTTCAAGAACTTTGATATTCTGTTAAACTTAAAGCTTAAAGCTCCTCTTCTTTTCAATTTCGTCAGCAATAAAAGCACAAAAAGGTGCTAAATTTAAAGGCGGTTGTGCTCTTAATATCATTTCAATGTGTTCAAGTGGTGAAAGCTCCAAAGCCTTATCGATTATTTTAGCACATGGATTGAAAGCTTATTTTTTTACAACCCATTTTATTTATAGTAAAATAATATTTATTTTAGGGTACACATTACCGTCTGCAATCCATTGAAATGCTGTGAAATAAAATTTTCATAATGTTCTTTTCCTATTTTCTAATGGAATATCGGTAATATACTATATGTATATATGTACATACACCGAAAACATTAAAAAAATGTTCTCGCATTTGATATCGCATGCTTTAATTTTTTTTTTGTGTATATAGGTTTGCAATTATTGTTAGCCTCTAGCCGAACTTAATGCTAGACTATTAAGAAAATATTAAGGAAATTGCATAAAGTGTACGAGTTCCTGTAAAAATATTATTCATATAAATTTATTCTAGTTTTTATTCATATAATTGTATTACACTGTTACGGTCCATCGTATGTTAAGTGAACTTTTTTACAAAAATATTAGATAAGCGTCATTAAACTTTGATAGTATCAAGCGGAAATGTTTATTTCAAATTAGCTGTTACTCAATGCTCGTGACAACAACAAAGACTTGCGACTAAAACTAATTGCGACTAATTGTTAATTAAATTGTTTAAGTACCTGAGAGTTTATAAGTACCGATTATAAAACTTTCTTAAATAAATATGTGTTTTTAATCGCGAAATTTAACTAATATTTGTGCTCCTTATTTATTGAAGTAATTATTTTTACTGATATACTAGCCATCATTGACTAATTTCAGAGTTATAACTATTTTTATGAATATTGTTTTGTTTACTTCCTTATAATTATGCAATTACCTTTGCTTTCTATCTTAATTTGATTATAATTTTTTTCTCTTGTCAACTTTGTTTATTTGTATCATTTATTTTTATTTTATTTATCATTTTTTGATGTAACATATTTACTAATTCTGCTCTTCTCTCTTTCCTTTTAGGTAAGCATCAAATTGAAATTAAATAAAGTCAATAATTACTTCTTGCGATAAAGTAATATATAAATATTCATAAGTGAGTAGAAAATATGTACTTACATATATATTTTGCCATTGCATACAATTCTCAATTGAATTCAGTCATGTTTTGCAAGCTTTTCTACCGGTCTGATAGTTAGAGAACAAAGCAAGCTACTCGTACTCGGTAGCTTGTTCCATCGAGTTTTGATTTCTTTACCATGCTTCTGTCAAGATCGTTATATAGACAATGCATGGATTTCCTAATGTTGATCACATTTTCGGATGTTAGCCACACACCATTTTTGGCATTGTCGTCCACTATTTCATTGCTCTCGTTGCCTTTTTGGCCTGGCACCCACTGGAAGTAAAGTTGCTTACTTCTAGTAACACTTTCCACAGGAAGCAGGGTAGCATTTTCCAAGATACGTCTGGCCTATATGTGATACGAGGTTACTGCCTTGATTGCTGCTTGGCTGTCTACATAGATGTTGATTCTGAATTTGCCTGCTGGTGCATTAGAGGATAGCTCCGCTACTTTCGCAATAGCAAAGACCTCAGCTTTAAATATACTGCAGTGGTTCGTCAACCTAAAAGGCTGCTTATCCCTAACTCTGGACAGTATATTGCCGCACCAACTTCCTTTTATTGTAAATGTTTAGAGCCTTTCGCGTAGCTAAATACCTTTACGCTAGCCATCCTTTTCTATGTTTACTTTGAACCTTCTTTCCCAGTTGAAAAGTTGGGTCATGTAGTCGGTGTTTGCCCAACCGCCATTACCCACTGAGCTATGCCCTAAGGTTCTATCTGTAAATTCTCCTGCAGGCAGTAGTTGTCCCGCCGATTTTGCTGCGCAGTTTTCAGCGAAGAGGTCTATATGTGACAGGTTTAAGAACCAGTTCAAGAGCCGCCGTTGGAGTTATTCTTAAAGCTGTCATTATGCACAGCACAGCGAGCCTCTGAACCCTTTCCATTGGCTTCCGGTTGGTGGATTTCCATACGCCTATTTTGTACTTAGTTGAAGCATGAAATTATCGAGCAAAATTATTATTTTTCAACTGAAAATACTGAAAATATGGAGGAATATACAAATACTTTACTTTAGGACTAAATTTCAACTTCTAAAAGGGGAGTCAAGTTTTGTAATCTGAATAGTTTGCAGAACTGATGTAGTCTAACTACATATTCCGCAACTATTTGAACTATGTAGATAAATTTACCAACTTTGTCAATATCTTATTATCAATAATTATCAGTTCGGAAAAGTTGCTTTGAGACAGAAAATTTTCGAGCCAGAAAATTAAGAAATTGCGCTGTCTTTTTCAAATATTTGATATAAGATATTCATCCAAATAATAATAAATGATGTTTTTGATATATGTATACATAGTTTAATGCACATATGTACTAGCTTGTTTTCCTTGAGTCATTACCAGTTCTGATTTTTTCGCTCATTGCTATCAATATTTGTGCAGCTTCACTGGGCAAATGAAGTTGAAAACAATAAATTCGATGTAAATGTGATACATTAGAGGCTAGCTTACATAGTGAACTACATGGTTTTACCGTTAACACATATGTATGTATGTATATTTAACTCTTATGCATGTAAATGCTAATAAGTTTGTTTTATACTCAGCAGATAGTTGGCTAATGCATCAATTAATTCATGCAGCACAATAAATTGTGGACCAACTTTCCACATAGGAATTCGTAACAAAAGATAACAGCAAAAAAAAAAAATAAACTCAAAAATTATAATGCAAGAATAATAAACAAATAAAAGCCTGAAGGCAAAACTTCAAAAGACAATCGCTCAGATCAGAAATTTTGGCGTGTTAATTTAATGGCCATCAAATTGCTTATAAAAAATCCAATATCAAGACTAATATGATTATATATTTATATATATATGGTATAAATATATATATATAAAGATAAATAGGTATGTGGCAGCTCAGAAAGCCGCAGAAATGAAAGCAATCGCATAGAAGAAAAGATTATGATAACAAAACCAAAATGGTGACCGAAATCCTAATGAAGTGCATATTTCATTCAAAGCCACCAACAATGCAGCTGATATATGCAAATTAGTAAAAAAGCTTCAAAACATGCTCAGACACACTTGCACTGACATACATGTACAAGTATAACTAGCGGTAGGCTCAGCGTGTGAGCGAAATTGGGCACAATTTCTGGGCAGCGCGCATGCCCAGCAGCAAGCTTCGTTGAAACCTAATAATTATATTCATCTATGATTATAGACTCACATATATATGTATGTGATTAATTTTGGTATATTATAATTTAGTATGCACCGCATTTCTTATTTAATCAAGCGGTTTATTCATGCACGGCGAAAACGATTCCGTGGTTTTGTGCATCTCTACAAACCGCTTGGACCTGTTTTAAGTTGTTTTGAGTTGTTTTGAGTGTTTATTGTGCCTTCCATTTGATTAATTAACACTACTAATTGCATTGAAAAAACATAATTGAATTCTAAATGGCTGCGATGTGTGAGCAATTCGATATGCTTTCAAAGAAATGACTACTTTCTTTACAGATTTGATTTGTCTTCTACGCTTTTCACAATAAAAGGAAAGAAATATTAATTGTTTCATTGTTGTAATTTTTTATTTGTGCTGTAGGTTCTAGAATTAGAGAGAGACAAATTATTTACCGTAAATCAAATAAAAAAAAAAACAAAAAATTGTTTTCTTGCCTCTTACTTAGTTATCATAATGAGAAACCTAGAAAATCTTCTGGCACCCTGTAAACTCAAATCAATTTTCTCATAATTTCTTCATTTGTTCTATAATTAGCATGAACAGTGTGTAGTTGTTAGTTCAAAGCCTTTATTTAAAAATACAATTCGGTTACAAAAATTCTTAAAATGCCTTAACAAGTCACCCTATAAACTAAAACTAAGAACAATTTTTTTATTTTGGTAACTCTCTTTTTATAAAACATTTATTTTTAAAATAGCTATCCCATGAAAGTAATTTTCGAATGACTGCACTATAACTGAAAACTTAGAATTATTTTTATTATATGGCAACTCTGTTACTTAGTTGCTAATGTTGGCCTTAGCCAACGCCGATTAGCAAATCGGCTTTAAAAACTATTAACACACTTTATTGAGTCCCCCTATGTACTACAACTAAAGTCTAAAATAAATATTATATGGCAACTCTGTTCGAAATCACACGTGGGATAAAATGCGTATTCACGGATACGAACTCCGAATAACTGCACCAAAAATAAATACTAAAAAATATATATTATTATATGGCAACTCTGTTCGAAGTCACACATGGGTTTAAATATGTTTCCACGGAATAGAATTCCAAATAAGGTAAAATAAAAACTAAAAAAAAATATTTATTTTAAAATATGGCAACTCCGTCGAATGACTGCACTAAAAATAAAAACTAAAAAAATTAATTTTATTTTATGGCAACTCTGTTCGGAATTAGAACTGTACTTAAAATAGCTATCTCATGAAGTTTCCTAAATACTATTCTAGAACTAAGAACTGGAACAATTTTATTCTTTTATGTAGCAACTCTGTTCAAAATTACAGGTGTGTTTAAATGTGTCTTCACGGATAAGAATTCCGAATAACTTAAAATAAAAACTAAAAAAAATTTAATAATATGGCAACTCTGTTCGAAATCACGCGTGTGTTTAAATTTTTTTCATGGATACGAATTTCGAATAACTGCACTAAAAATAAAAACTAAAAAAATTAATTTTATTATATGGCAACTCTTTTCGGGACTAGAACTGTACTTAAAATAGCTATCTCATGAAGTTTCCTAAATACTATTCTAGAACTAAGAACTGGAATAAATTTATTCTTTTATGTAGCAACTCTGTTCAAAATTACAGGTGTGTTTAAATGTGTCTTCACGGATAAGAATTCCGAATAACTTAAAATAAAAACTAAAAAAAATTTAATAATATGGCAACTCTGTTCGAAATCACGCGTGTGTTTAAATTTTTTTTCATGGATACGAATTTCGAATAACTGCACTCAAAATAAAAACTAAAAAAATTTATTTTATTATATGGCAACTCTGTTCGGAATTAGACCTGTACTTAAAATAGCTATATCGTGAAATTTTATAATGACTGCACTAGAACTAAGAACTGGAATAAATTTATTCTTTTATGTGGCAACTCTGTTGAGAATTTCAACATAATTTAAAATTGCACAATTTTTTGTGTCAGTCTGCCACACTCGAAGGCAAATATTTATGCTTTGTATTATATGTATATAGATGCGTATCCGAAATTTTCGTCCAGAATTTCTTAAAATCTTTAGCGTAGTACTATTAAATGGTGTCATGCCTGTTGAGAGCGCACGCTTTCCGAAAAAACACTTTCAACATTAAAATTGTATAAGCCTGTTGGCAACTCTACAAATAAATATTTATGAAAATTTTAATTATTTTAAAACTTATGCTCTCTTTGAAGATAGTTGGTAACCATGCTCATCACTCATTTGTGCAACATTTATTTCCTTAGAATTTTTTGTGGAATTTTTGTTTTGCTTTTTATATTTTTTTGTACTTTTTGGAATGCAAATCTAAAACTAACTACATGTTCTTTTTAATATTGAGCTATTCAGTGTAAGTTATGTCAAATACAACGCTGTTCAATTGAGTACTATAACGGTTCATGTTCGCGTACAGTTGACATAGCATAATGGTTCAGGCTTGTGTCTTAGTAGCTGCTTCCGTAGTTTTCTCCACGCCATCGCCTTTGTCCTTCGCCAAATAGTTCAAACGGTAATTGCCTGACGGATCGTATATCTGCTCCAAACGTGCCCAATCCTCCGGGCGGTTGTCGATCAAAAAGTGCGTCACCTTCGCTGAGCCAAGCCTCTGCTTCTCCGAGCATTTGGCGCAATCGGTTGAAATAGCGTCGGGGAGTATCTCTGAAATTGGCGAAACCTTAAAATATACATACATATATATAACAGAATACAAAAATATTACTGTTAGCTGTACGAGCACAGTACATACCTTTCAACATTTTGGAATCGGGCGTGCAAGGACCTGTATTCTCCAAGCACTTAATGTAGTTGCGCAGCAGACGCTCTTGGTTCAAAACCTCATCCAGATCGATATTATCGAATTTCGTGTCGTAGGCTGCCTGATTGGCCACCAGCGGTGCTGCTGTTGTCGGTGGATGCGGTGCAGCACTTGTGGTTGCCACATGGTAAACGGCGCAAATCAACACCGAAGCGGCTATGAAGCGCAACATGCTTTTAAAGCCTTTGCTTTACTGTTATTAAATTACAGCTTTGAGTTGTCACTTCAATACTTATTTTAGTCGTACTGTGTGGTCCATCTGGCGGATTGCAGTTTTTATACCGAGCTTGCAGTTTTGGACCGTTGGATGAGCTAGTTGGGATGAGATTGCGTGTTGCGCTTGCAATTGTTCTAAATTGTAGATGATGAGGCAGACAAATTGCAACTCGATTAATTTGAGGTATTTAGGGAATTTACGGCAATTGTTTTAATGGCAATCTGGTTATTATTTTAAATTAACTGTTCGGAAGGAGGGAATAAATAGTTACATAATTGTTGAAAAAGGCCTTGCGTAATATTTTCATGTCAATTTGCAATTTTTAAATTTTTTTAGTTTATTTTATCATATAGGTTTCTTCTAAGCTGGAAAGTATTGAATAGATATTTTCAAAATATAAAGTTTATATCTTCCTTTTCTTTACTGGCATAGACCCCGCTTACGCAGTTATAGCCGAGTTTACAACATCGCGCCAGTCGTTTATTCTTTTCGCAATTTGGCGTCCATTCGAGGTCCTTCTGCACCTGGTCTTTCTAACGAAGTACAGGCCTTCTTCTACCTCTACTTCCCCCGGCGGGTACTGCGTCTAATACTCTCAGAACTGGATTGTTTTCATCCATTCGGACGAAATGACTTAGCCCAGGACTACCGCTGTCTCTTAATCCGCTAAATTATCTCAATGTCGTCGTATATCTTGTATAGTTCATCGTTTTGTGGTATTCGAAAACTCATAACGCTGACTCATAATATGTTGTCATCGTGCATGCCTCTACACCATATAGCATGATGAGCGACTTATAGAGTTTGGTCTTTGTTCGTCAGGAGAAGACTTTACTGCTCAATTGCCTACTTAGTCCGAAGTTGCACCTGTTGGCAAGAGTTATTTTGCGTTGGATTTCGGTTCTGACGTTGTTGGTGGTGTTTATGCTGGTTCCAAGATTGATGAAATTATCTACGACTTCGAAGTTATAACTGTCAACAGTGACGCGGACGCGAATGCGACGTCTGTTTGTTTGATGACAGGAGATATTTCGTCTTGCCCTCGTTCACCACCAGACCCATTTGCTTCGCTTCCTTATCCAGTCTGAAGAAAGCAGAACTAACTTCGCGGTAGTTAAGGCCAATGGTATCAATATCATCGGCATACGCCCGCAGCTGAACACTCTAATAAAATAATGTCTCGTCTCGATTCATCGCTACAGCTCGAATAATTTCTCCAGCAGTACTCGTATATTGAAGAAGTCACATCATAGGGAGTCGCCTTGTCTTAAACCTCGTTAAGTATCGAATAGCTCAAAGAGATCCTTCCCGGTCCTGACGGCTTACACAACCGTATTCGTTTTGCTTATTATACGATTGTTACTGCTTTGTTGTTCTTCAGGCGGTTAATTGCTATTCGAACTTCTTCATGGTCGGGCAATGGAACGTCTGCAGCATTGTCATTGATTGGGGAATCTGGTTCACCATCTCCTGATGTTATGCTTTCATTATATTTCAGCAGGCTGGAGAAATGTTCCCTCCGTAACTTTAGTATACTCTTGGTTATGATAAAAAATCGCATGATATTTATAGAAAATCTCATGAAATATAAAAATTTGGATTTTTCGACCAACAATTTTATCTACAATTAAAGACTGCCAGCGTAATAATATGAAAGTAAAATAATTTGAAATGCGAAGTAATTATGTTTACTGGAACCCCTAGAAAGATAAATATTTAATAATCCATTTTGATAATTTGTACTTAATTAGATCACATTCAATGGAGTTTGAAATTACAATTTCGCAATTATTTTGAAGTCAGCAGTTGGTGTAATGAAAAAACACTTAAATCACTCTAATATCTGTTAATGGCTATCAAGTGTCTTTATAATTTTTGTGGCGTGTAGATAAAGTGGAGTTTATCTCCGGATCAGCTTTGCTCAATTTGACTTAATGAAACTTAAATACAAAACTTACATCACACACATACAAAAGTTGGAAGCAAAGTCTAAAAATGCATACTTATGTAGGTTTGTGTATACATATGAATACTCCTTTAAATGCCATATAAGCACGCAAGTATGTATTTAATAGCAAACATATTCATTTATGCCCACATATGCAATTGATGTAAAATCTGCTTATTCGCGGCGCATCAAAGTCACTGTACTCGCAATTACAACTCACGACATCTCATTAAGAAATATTTATGCCAAGCAATAAATTCAATTCACACTTAAGCGTTTATTTGTGATATTTTAAATGGCTCTTTATATGTCATATTTGCGCGCTAAAGGTAAATACTGCACATAGAAATCATAAATGTGCGAATGAAAAGCGCAAAAAACAACAACAATAATAAATAAAAGTCGCAAGAAATCTGCAAAAAAAAGTAAGACTGAAGAGAGCAAAACTAGTGAAAAAATGGGTAGCTGCTGAAGAAAAAGAAGAATATGTTAAGTAGACATATAAAAAATTAAATGGCTTGCACATAAATATGTAACAAAGCAAATAGTCAAATAAAATGTGCGAGATTTCTAAGCAGTCAGTAATGCTTTTCATTCGCCACTCACTTCTTAAGTATTTGTGGCTTGCTAAAATATTCGTATGTAACGCAAATTTATAGCGCCGCCAACAGAAATTCGCACAAGCGAATGTTTATGTGCCTGGTAATTTGCCGCATTTAGGGCGCACGCACCCAATGGTCTTCAAAGGCACTCACGCATACATACATACTATATCGTAATGAAATTAATATGTGTGTTAGCATATTTTAGTGCGAGGTGGTTTTAGCTGGTGATAGTATAGAAGGAAAGTAAAATGCTGAGTTTTAATAGACAACATTTTGAGAGTGGGTAAATGAACACACAAAATAATTATTTAAGTAGGGATAGAAGATTAAACAACTTTAAAGAGTTATCTAGATGTTATCTCAAGAAATGTATAGATTTTTAGTTGTTTAAATTCAAACATCCAATTTTAATTTCAAATATTAAGTGAAATTCTTGTACAAATTTTCAAAAATTTTCGTCAAAACTTTCAAAAATTTTTTTAAAAATTTCAAAATATTTTAATAATACTTTCAAAAATTTTGAAAAAAATGATTTTTAAATCTTCAAAAATTTTCTTAAGAATAGTCTGAAAAATTTTCAAAATTTTTTTTTTTTGAAATTTCTAAAAATCTTTGTTTTTTTTTAATGTAGAGAATTATTTAAAGACGGATAGATTAAATAGATAGATAGATTGAACAACTTTAGAGAGTTATCTCAAAATTAAATATCCAATTTTCCTCTAAAATAATATAATGTGTGAAATCCATTTCCAGATTCTTCAAAAATTTTCGTAAACATATTCAAAACATTTCAATACTAATTTTAAATTTTTTTTTTAATTTTCAACCATTTTTTTTTAAACTTTCAAAATTTTTTTTAATTTTCAAAATTTTTTTTTAATTTTCAAAATGTTTTTTTAAAACTTTCAAAACTAATTTTTTTTGATATGTTTTATTTGCAATCTATTTTAATAATAATTTCAAAAATTTACTTAGTATTTTCAAATTTTTTTAAAACTTTTTTTTTATGTGTCAGAAATCCTTTTTTCGAAAGTGCTTTATTTGAAATCTATTTTAATAATACTTTCAAAAATTTTCTTTAAAATTTTCATTTCTTTTAATTAAATTTTTTTTTTAAATTTCAAACTTTTTTTTCAAATTTTCAAAAATACTTTCTTTTAAATGTGTTTTATTTGCAATCTGTTTTAATGATACTTTCAAAAATTTTCATCAGAGTTTCAAATTTTTTTTTTTAACTTTTAAAAATTTTCTTTATAGTTTTAAAAAATCCTTTTTTTGTGAATTTATTTTAATTGCAATCATTTTAGAAAATAATAAGTAAATGATATAGCAAATATTACACCTCATTTCGTTATTTCTAACTCACAAAGTAATGCTAAGACTGAAAAATATATGCACATACATACATATACATACATACATATGTTTATGTATATATTCAAATTCCAAAAATAAATATTTTTAAATAAGTTTTGCAGATTCGGCGGCTCATGTAATTATGTGAGCAGTGATCTTTAAATTCTTAACAATTCTATCGCAAGAATATCCATTCTTTTGTATGGTCTTCTAATTCATAATAAATTGACTACTAGTCCATATTGGCGAAAAGTTGGCGTAACATAATAATATATCTTCCATATCTCTCCCTGTTTCGTATATCCCTCAAGTCAACCACTTAAATATTTATGTATATAAAATTTGAATAGTTTCAATTTAATTTTTTTGGCACTTTTCATCAGTCGTTGCCCACTGTAGATTACATATACATAAATGCGTTTGCTTCAACATAAAAAACAATTCACGCATCTAACGACCTGCCAGTTTGCATAGTTGCCGTTTCCACTTCTCCTTTCAAAGCAATGAAAAAGATATTTATGCGAATGGCGGCTGCAGATCATTAACAGTGCTTTAACTCTCTGCACGCCTCACTGCTACACACAACTGTGTATAGATGGCGAAGTGTGTGCACGCAACAAATTATGCTGCTTTACGGTGGCGACCTGTTTACGATGCGTTAATTTGCCGCACAAACTCAATTTGAGATTTTCTTTTTACATTTCTTTGGGCGTTTTTGCAAAGACACTGCGGCACTTGCGGCTGCTTCGTAGAGGAAATGTGGATTTGTTTAGGTATGTTTTGTGCACACACAACGATGTGTGTGTCATATATGGTTATATATTTAGGTAGTGTGTATTTCACCTATTTCATGTCTTACCAAAAAATTGAAATTTATGCTCTGATTACACTACACTTGTGCAGTTAACGGTTGTTGTTTTTTTTTACGCTAACTTTTTGAGCGTTGCGCCATTTGCATCTGTTCAAGGTGTGAATTCTCAGCATGCAGCAGTCATAGTAAAATCACACAACCCTTTTAAGGTTGAAATTTGTTTTGGACTTCTCCTTTGGTTCTTCAAAATTTACATTTTTTTAATTTGATTAAATTCGTAAGCTATCATGGTACTTACATAACTCTCAGCTTCCAGGTGTGAAAAGTTATTAATATTTTTTTTTTTTTACTTATAGGTTAGATTTAACTGAAACCCGTTACTTAGACTACTGAACCCATTGACAACATTACATCAACAATTAACAAATACCCTTAATTTGATACCAACATTGTAATTATGAATTTTTAAAATGGTGGCAATGTTTCTAAAAATTTTTTTTAACCGTTTTAGTATAGTATTTTTTTTATTTAAAATATGTAATTAACTTTTGATATTTTTAATATTACATTTTTTTACATTTTATTGTATAAAAAATTTAAACATGTGGCAACACTGTTTAAATTTTCGGTTGAAAAATTTATTTTCCGAAGATGAATTTCATTGTATTAAAATTTTTTAACTGTGGCAACCCCTTTACATGATGTGGCAACACCGCTGTATTTTTTGCTATAAAATTTAAATATTCTTGAATATTTATTTTATATTTTATATTTAATATTTGTAATATTATTATTTTATCTTGATTTCATTAAATAAAAAAAAACTAAACATGTGGCAACACTGTTTAAATATTTTTTGCTATAAAATTTATTATTCATGGACAAACTTAATTGCATTAAAATTTTTAAACTGTGGCAACGCTTACGTAAAATTTCAAGTTCGCTTACTCAAAGTTTTTCAGTTTGATACTTTTCGTATATCAAATGTTATGCTATCCATTTAGTGGAATTAAAATTTTTTAACAGGTGGCAGCACTTAAAAAAAATGTTTTAAAATTTGAACTATAATTGATATTCATATAGTAGATTTATCAAATAAATTATTTCACTTCAATAATTTCAAGCAGGTGGCAACCTACCGAAATATTTTTTGCAAGCACTCAAGGTATTATATCATAGAATTCTAAAATGGCATATAACTACCTATGTACATATATATACTATATAAATATTCTAGCCTTCACTGTAGTAGCGCACTATATACTGTGAGTGTAACGGAATTTCGTTGCATTACACTATTTCTCCGCAGTCATAACGCCTTTACTAACAAACCTAAAGTTGTTTATCTTGGAACTAATACTGATAGAATTACGAACATTGATCAACTTACGAAAATCCGAATTCTCTTTCTAACTAAATACAATTTTCTAAGACTTAGTGTCTTCATTGACTTAATTAACAATATATAACAGTCATTAATTTAGTAAATTAACACGTCGCCATTTTACAAAAAATTTAAATTTGCATATTCCGCTATCTATAGACATACATATATGAAGTATACTCTTGATGTTGAACCTTTCTGCTAACATCTGTTCACTTTTTTCTCACCCATTGCTAATGCTTAGAATATATGCCATCAAATTTCCAAAAACATAATTTAGTAACATGATTTATGAGTAGCTGAAAAATATGCTAATCCACCTCGAATAGTAGTTAGGGCGCAACAACAACAAACAAAATTAGAGTGCGACCTAAAAGTCATTATTAGACTAAAGACTTAAGCAGCAAACTCGATGTGTGAAAGCTAGAAAGATTTAATAAACGGGAGAAAGACGCACAGTGACGTGTGAACCATTGAATTTAATAACAGGCAATAAAATGTATCGTTTGTAGTAAATGTATATTTATTTTAGCTGAATTTTAATGTAAGCACGGTTTGGTGCTGGTGTTCTTGTGAGAAATCTGCTAAAGGCTAAACTTTTGCTTGTTGATTAGACAGAAGGGCGATTAAATCTGAAAACAGTGTGTTTTGCTTTATTTATTTATTTTTTTTTTGCAGAGCTAAGGCCTTACTGCTTTAATATGCTTAAATTTGTTTAATTTTTTGTATTATAGATAAAGGCAGAATTTTACGGTAAATAATTAGAATTGAACTCATATAACCTTTGGTCTAATATATCCCTTTTCACGTTCTTTTTTCTAACTTTCTTAGAAAATTTATAAACAGATTGATGTATTTGGTTTTTTATATAGAAATCCACGAACTTCACTTAAAATTTCATAGATATTAGCCATATACATCGAACATATGTATGTATGTCTATGATGTAATGATGAGTTGTTTTCTTGTATCGATGTTTATGGTATTGTGGAAAAATTCAGCTTTCCCAACAACAGCACATACTTTTTTAGTTTGAGGTCAACTTACCAGAATTCTTCTATTAAATTTTTTTGTATTTATTTGGAAAAAGTTGAATTTTGTAGATCAGTGTTATTATTTTCAATAAAATAATTGGAAAGTTTCTCAATAACTTCAGTTCTTATCACAAATATGTTATCACAAGTATTTCAAGCCAGGTGGCAACATTATAAATTTATTTGTTAAAAACATCTTTTTTCACTTTTAACACCTTTTGACATTTAAATCGGTTATTAAAGTTTAATTTGGTAAAATAGTATTACTATTTTCAAGAGAATACTTGGAAAGTTTCTCAATAACCTCAAATTTGTAGCCCATGTTATCACAAGTTGTGATTTTTTTAGCATTTCAAACCAGGTGGCAATATCATAAATAAATTTTTTAAAAACGTCTTATTTAACTTTTCTTACGCTAACTTTTGTCATTTAAATCGGTTAAAAAATTTAAAAATATGGCAACTACTATAAATGTTATACTTAAAATCCGGCGGTGGTAAATATTAAAACCGAAAAAAAAAATGTTTACGTTAATATAGCAAATTTCCATGTGTTTTCAAACAAATTTAAACGGCTGGCAACACCATATTTTTTCGCAATAAATTTTAATTTTTCTAAACTTCTGTGCCAACTTTAACCATTTACGTTAATATAGCAAATTTCCATATGTTTTCAAACAAATTTAAACGGCTGGCAACACCATATTTTTGCGCAATAAATTTTAATTTTTCTAAACTTCTGTGCCAACTTTAATTTAATTCTTGCAACTATTTACGGTACTATAGAAATTTTTCATATTTTTCAAACAAATTTAATCGGCTGGCAACACCATATTTTTTTCGCAATAAATTTTAATTTTTCTAAAGTTTTGTGCCAACTTTAATTTAATTCTAACAATTATTTAAAGCAATATAGCAAATTTTCATAATTTTTCAAACAAATTTAATCGTCTGGCAGCTCCATAAATTTTCTTTAACAATAAATTCTTTTTTTCTTGATATTTTCTCATTCGTTCTGCACTTTTGTGGCAACTTTAATTTTAATATTTAAATATACAAAAAATTTTAAATAATATGGCAACTATGTTTTAAGCTCTTATCAAACTCAAATATTGGTACAAAAAATATTTAAAATTTTTACTTTAGTTTCTACAACTTATATTTAAATTTTGGGTGCGGTAAATATTAAAAATATCCTCACATAATATTGTGACCTTCAAATTTTCAAAAAGTTGAAACCAGCTGGCAACTCCAAACACAGCCTTTTTCGCTTATATATATTTTTTCTAAAAATGTATATGTACTAGGCATTTTCAATTGCTTTGATTTTAAAATTTAAATAATTTCAATTTTTTAAAAGGTGTGGCAACCTTGTTAGAATGTATAATTGTTTATTTAATTAATTTATAATTATTATTAGTATTTTTTATTTATATTGTATAAAAAAAATTTGATTTTTAATAATTAGTATAATAATTTCAAATTAGCTGGCAACTCTATAAAATAATATTTTTGCAGTAACACCTATTAAAATACAAATTTTCAAAGAAAAAAATATTTTCATTGTATTTGATAATGGGATATCCCATCTTTTTTTTGTACTTTCTTTGTAATTTTTACAAGAACAATCAAGTATGCAATGTAAAATTTGTAGTCGTAATCGATTTTACTCAGCTATAACCGCGTAAGCTGTGTCTACGCCAATAAAGAAGAAACTATTTGACGATGATATTGCAGCTTAGCTGAGCTCAAATTATCTTCATTGAACTAACTAATCAATATATACATGTTTTTGTTGTTGTTTTACATGTGTAATTATTGTTGTTGTTTAAATCTGCTGTCAAAATTATTGTTTTCCTATTTACTCTTCATAATTGTTCTTTTGTGCTGGAATGTTGCAACGCTTGAGCTAAAAGCAGCCGCTCCTCTAAATGCAATGTCATCACTAACGCCATGAACAACACGCCAACATGCCACACCAAATATGGCTGCAACGAAAAAAAACAAAAAATTAATGCAGAATGCTCATACAAAAATGTTGTAATAACAATAATAATAAAACATAAAATAAATGCCGGCATGATGCTGTAGTACTTAATAGCGTTAGTACTTAGTATATACCTACACATGTGTATGTTTGTATGTATATGTGCTGTATACGAGTACATATGTATATGTTTAAGTGCATGCGCGCATACATCTCTCTCAAGAACCGGAAAACGCATGCAACGCTGCGACCGCTTAGAGAAATGCTTACACCACACACATGCATGCATGCAACAACAACAAGAATGATGGCGCAAAAAAGCCACGCGTCCGCTTTGCCGCATGATGTAAGCCTAAACGCTGGGAAACTGGGAAAGCAGGCAACTAAACGCCATAAATGACAGCTGCCCAAGCGCTGCGCCGCCAACGCTGCCACTCAACGATAATTACTTCTTTAGCGCCGATTTAAGAGTGCAGCGAGCCAGCCCACCTGTTTCTTTCACCAACTCGCTCGCTACTCTCGCCATCGCTTTGGCCATTGCCTGTGCGCCCCTTTTTCGTGCTTATACGCGCACTTTACGAACATGTTTGCATTAGAATAAATGAGGAGACGAAAGCGCAGAGCGAGTGTAGCGAAATGAGCAGCAAAAATGAAGAAGATAGCGCAGATATGTGTATAAACAAAGCAGCGAACACAGAAATTAATAAGCAAGCTTGAGGCAGAAAAGAAAGACAACGGTCCATTGATGACTTTCTTCCATGCTCAGCGCGAACAAGAAAGCCTAGACCAACACATGCAAAGCAAATACATATGTATATGCATGTGTGTGTGTGTGTCTGTGCGCCACATATGCATTCCCATACGTTCCCGCACATCTGGCTTATCGGTACGCGCTGCTCTGCGCTCTTGCCTGAGCTTAGCTCGCCAACTCAGCACTCAGTATTAGGCTGGTCCAAGAATGATTCTCAATTCGACTTCTGAGCCGGCTGGACGTGACGCGCAACACTTTTGCATCTCAAATCTCTATTGTAATAACGCAATAAAATATATATATATATATTTTTTTTTTTTTGAATAAAGAAAATAAGTGAGCGTGCAAACGAACGCGCCTGTGTCTATTAGTAAAATTGGTGCGCTGTGTTTATTTTGAAAATTAGCACTTTGCTTATCTGTTTGCTTTTTGCGAAATTAACTGTAGTTAAGTGGCGGTTGCAGCGCATTGCAATTGCCCGTTGTTTGCCGAGTAAGTGACCGCAGTGTCCGCTTGCAACGGAAACAATGGCGGCTGTGATGTTTTTTACATTGTTGCTTCTAAGCTGAGGAAGCCTCATGAAAACACAACAACAACATAATAATACAATATGAATGTAGCACTTTTATAGCGTTGTTGCTTGTGTGTCTGTGCGTGCAAATAACGGTTTTGTCACAACGGTTGCGCACTGCGGAAAACGTGGTTTTTGCAAACAAGTTCGTTTCTTAAGTCTTTTGTAATTAGTTCCTGTGTTTTTATATAAACAAAGTTTTTGAAGAGAAAAGTGTATATATTTCAGTGTACGTTGTTTCAATACAATAATTTTGTATTTTTATTGCAAAATAGTGATATTGAAAATATTGTGTAAAAAGGTTGTATATATATTTTTAATCATGAATATGGATTATCTTAACAAACTGGAGCACATGGTAAGCAGCAAATTGTAGTTTAATGCATTAAATTCTATTGTAAGTTATAGTTTAGTGTCTATACTTTACTAGAATTGCGTAGTTACATTAAAACTCTTTCCAGTTCTCACATATTCGTTAAGAAATAGTTTCAAAATAGAAATAGTTTCATAAAAGACGCTTACCCATTGTTGTTCTTTGGCACGGTGACGAAAATGAATGAGAACATATTTTACGGTTTTATAATGTTTTCAACTACTCCCGAAATTAAGAGCTAACATGGGTTTTCTCCGGTAAAAAACAGACACATTTTTTCAATACTTTTTTTTCATATAAAAAATTAAATATTTAATTAGAATTTTTATTGTTAGAATTGTTAATAGTGTATAACAAAGAAATACTGAAATTTTTGGAAAAAATTGTCTTAAACTCGGCCATTGCAACGCCATTTCCGGTGATTCCTGGAAAAAAAATGCGCTCTTTGGCAGGACAACTCCTTCTAGGATCATCTAAAGTGAAAAAATCATGTTTTAGTTAAAACCTTCAATTAGAACTTGGATGAAGGAGAAAAAAACTGAAAATTGTATTTTTGGCAAACATTTTTTAAAAAAGATTAAAATTTCAGTGAAAATTTCGTGACATTTTTTTTTTAATAGTTGTAATCGAAAAGAAATCTTCCGTTCAAGCCTTTAAGAATTATATCTCAAAGACCTGTGTAAAATATCATGAAGATCGGTTGAGCGGTTCTCGAGAAATCTTGCCAATCGACTTCAAAAACAGTGTCGAGAAAAACGCGTATAAAGGCGGCGCACTAACTACCCTCGAGCACACACATTCTTAAGGCTGTATATACGGAACTATTACTCGGATCAACTTGAAAAGTTAGGACAATGTTCCAGAGATGTTGTAGAATTTAATAAGATAATGAAAAATTCGATTTTTTGAAACCCGTAAACCCATGCGAAAAGAAATAAAAAGTGATTTGAAAATAATAAAAAAAGTCAAAAATTTTTGGAAAGCCAATTTTTTTACTTCAAGCCCATGCTTTTACTAAGCTCAAAGAAATCGTTTTGTTTTTTGGCTTTTCCAAAATGACTTTAAGTTACAAGTTTGCCAAATAGTTATTTGGCAACTCTCAGTTAATTTTTTTCTTAGTGACAGAACACTGCTGAAACAAGTAAAAGTTACCAAAGATAAACAAACCCGGTTTCTTGAAAATTTATGGCTTGGTTTTTAAGTTTAAGTATATTGACCTGCACTAACAAAAAAAAACTTACTTTTTACATAGCTGAATAGAAATATTTATCGTTCTAAATAGGTCCCTGAGCCGATATAAACGAACATGCTTACGTTGAAACTAATATTCCTTAACTAATATTCCTTATATATATATATGTATGTCCGTTGTTGTTGTTGTAGCGGAAGAATTCTGTCGTGTCGACAATCCTTGACCAGATAAAAGCTTCGGTTCATTCCGGTCGCGTAGACCCATTTGTTGTAAGAACGGTTGTTGTAAGTTTCGGCTGGGCTGGTCTTCAGTGCCTTCAGTGCCTTCAGTGAATTTTGCGTTTTTCGTTTACGCTTAATTTTTGGTGCGCCACTCGCTAGATTGTTGGGCAATTTCACAAGTCACATATATAAACACACTTCATTGCCAAGCAACTCTTTTGCATCATATAAGTACACTCGTCGTTGTTTTTGCAAAAACTCAGGTTTTTCATTCGAGTCCAGCTTTAATACAAAAACACAACAAAACCAAAATGTGTTGACGTGGTCCTCTTGCATATATACGATGCTAAAACGTGGATTTTTAAGAAATTTTCTTTTAACTTTCTTGATGTTATCTTCATTAACAGAGTTGATTTCATGACCTTCACTGCATACTTTGTGCCACTCAAATACTTGTTTTCATGATAAAAGAGACGCCCACCAACATTTCTTCAATAATTTTAATGATTCTTCCGCCGTGATTTCATTGGAAACACAAAATTTTGAGCAAAAAAATCGCATCGGTAAAAAAATCGTATTCTCATCTGGTGAGTTTTACCAAGGTAAAAATTTATTAACGAGAATTTTTTCAGTTAGCGCGTGTAGATTTGGTGATTTCATATGGTAGTAAATACAATCTATCATAAAGAGTAACTCATTATTTCATTATTATATCTTAATTATGTATTAATAGAAAAATGTAATATGACTGTTTAGTAGAATCAGTATTAATTATTCTATTCTCTTATAAACAACTTCTCAATCAAATAATACTTGCGAACTATACCTTTGCAGCATCAACTTTTTGGAGTATTTTCTACAGAAGTGAGCTAGAGCTATAATATGTATCTAACATATGCTGCTAAAGTTCCTTAGTTCCTTAATTTTACTTGCCTTTTCTATTTAAAGACTTATTGTCATACCGTAGAATATAGATTTTTTATTTCAAGACCCTTGCATAAGATGAATTTTGAATAAAGATTATAATATGACTTCGTGTTCATGTCTTCAGACCATATATGTTTTCTTCCTCGAATTTTTCATGAAGCACAGATATGATTTTTACGATAAAGCATATTTTTCAGATATGATTTAAATTGTTTTCCAGTATTCTTCTAGTGCCTGATTAGCCAGCAGTTTGACAAGCAATTTGATTTTCTAATCTAACAGTCTAATCGTCTTTTAAGTAATGAATTATTTTATAATTCAGGCTATAATTAATAGAAAAACGTATTATATTTAGGTATTTTTATTTTTTCTCTTAACAAAAGTCAGCTACTTGAGGGAAATTTAAATTATGAACTTGTTTGAAAGCTTTTTTTTATAAAGCCGTGGTAATATCCTCGAAATCTTTCATTATAAACGTTCGTTAAAAAATAGTTGAATGAGTTATTACTAATACACTACGGATATATTCTCATGCGAATAGTAATGAAAACGGCTTGCCTTACGAGCGAAAAGTCTTTCTGAAGTCATAAATATAGACATGAATCTAAATATCGTTACTTAAAATGCAAAATAACGAAACATAACCTTGCATAAGTTTACAGGGGAAGGGTAAACGATATAATAGAAACCATTAATATTGAAATAAAAATTGGGTTTTGGTTATAAAATGGTTATAAAATGGTTATATCTGGGTTTTATATTGGTTATACATTGGTTATATCTTAGAGCGGAAGCTTGAAATTTTGCGATATTAGCGTAAGCGATAAAAAACTCAATTTCTTTTTTTTGACGATACGTTGTTTTGAATTTCAGTTGACGATATGTAATCAAAACTCGTTTAAGAAATGAATTTTATATGCATAAAAAGAAACTACTGGCAGCACATATTCTGGTTGATGCAAACACAAAGGCCTAAATAATTGCCGTTATTTCTTCGTTAGTCTTTTATTTTCTTTTTTCAGCTCCTTTTTATGCTTTTCAACTGCTACATATAAAAATAAAAAATTAAAAACCACTGATATTTGAATATGATCTGGCACCTAGAAGCCGTAATACACCCAAAACTTTGCTTGCACACAAATTTTCAGCAACTTATTCTAGCATGTTGCAGTATACCATTGATAATTTACAACTTTATCATTTTCTACAAAAAATGTGTATCACTTTTACCATATATGACAGCTCGTTCTACTTTGCCGCCGTCATAAATTGTCGAAATAGCTGAAAAATGAACTTAAATTATAGCAATAAAAGCAAAAATTGTCATGACCTCGTCTACAGTAAGTATTTACAAATCATTAGAATTTGTTTTCTGTACCACAGCCGACATTTAAATGGAAACACTTAAGAAATATGAATACAATCATTAATGAGAATTACGCATACTTTGTTTCGCAAAAGAAAATTACTATGGAAGTTCTTAGCAACGTCAATTATGCACGCTGTCAACGCTACTAACAACTGGTCATTAGATACAGCAGACAATTGTCAAAATAACGCACAAAAACGCTAGAAAAAGAACAAAATATGTCAGTTGATAAAATGCCTTTTGAGTTGTTGACAAACAAGAACGCTTTGTAGCAATACGCACCCGATTATGTGCGAGTATGTATGTAAAATTTCGTGAAGTACAGCGTAAGCAAATAAGCACTGAGTAATCAAAAGCACAACGCAATTTTGCGCATGCGCACAGGTGTTGTCTCCCACAAACAAGTATAATGCCACAAAGTACTTGTATTTGTACTTATAAGTATGTCTGCACTCGCAGTTGTGTGTGGGAAGCGAATCTTTTGTTTTCAAGCAAAAATATTTCATTCAAACTCTCGGCAATATTCAGTTGTGCAAATATTTGCGCAGGCGTTGTGGGCTCTAATTATTAAAGAGCTTAAATTTTGCGATTCATTGAATAAGTAGCAGTGAATTAAGCGACTCTATGGCTTACGAATATGGATAATAAATGGGTTTACACTTCATTTGCAAAATCATTACTGTAAGCAAGTTTTTTATTTTATTTTTTCAAAATATTTGCGCCAAACGTGGTTTTTTTGCATGAATGCGTGTTTATATAGTATATCTGGTAGACTGCCTCGGCTTTTCCATTGGTTGCTGTTTTTGTGGTTGTAATAACGAAAAACCTGCTCAAAAATCAAATAAATGCCAGCAATGTGGTTTAATCGTTATTTTCGGCAATAAAATTAACTTGTTTCAATCAGTCGAAATTTTGGTTTTTGGTTAAAAAATTTAGTGCAAAAAACAAAATAAAAAAAATTTTTCGGCAAAACAAAAAAAATGTTTAATTCAAGTCGCCATTTAAATAATCGTATATTGTTAAATTGAAAGCGCGATTTTGATATATTTATTTTAAAATATTTAGTTAAAAAAAATTTAGTTTTTAAATAAAACTTACTTATCTAAAAATTTTGTATAGTTTTCTGAACATTGGGTTGATGCTCTCAGGCATTTAATGCCACGTTTTTGGCATGCTAAAATTTATTATGTTTTTTGGAAACTTAATATATAGGAAAATTACTAAAGAACCCCATCTTTAGTTACTTAAACCTATATTGTAGTGTTTCTGTATTATTTTATATTATCCTTAAATAATCTTATAATTTTGTTATATCTAAAACCAATTTCAATTGCAACTCCCTTTCAAAAAGGTATCTAATAACATTTTTCTACTACTTTTAATTTTAATTGAATAAAAAATTTACATGTGGCAACCCTTGCAAAAAAATTTACAATTTGATATCAATATCAAACATATTATAACACTAAACAAATTAAAAAAATTGTTAAAGGTGGCAACTCTATAAAATTTAATTTCTGCTTACTCCAGTTTGTAACTTCATCTTACAATTTTTTACTTAAAAGTTTCAAAAATGTAAAAATTGTAATTGAATAAAAAATTTACATGTGGCAACCCTTGCAAAAAATGTATAATTTTATTTCAATATCAAACATATTATACAGATAAACGAAGTAAAAAATTATTGAAGGTGGCAACTCTACAAAATTTATTTTTTGATTGCCCCAGTTTGCATCTTTATCTTATAATTTTTTACATAAAAATGTCAAAAATGTGAAAATCTTAAATTTTTTAAGTGTCTAAGTATTACACCGAACAACAAAAATAAAATAAAAATAAAAAATTTAAATTTAGTAATATGAAAAAAACAAAACAAATCAGAACAAACTAAAATCAAAGGAAGTCAATTAAGGATTACATAATATAATATATTGTACAGTAATTCAAAATCAAATTAAATACAAAAAAAACGAATAAAATCTATTAAATTAAAAAATCAAAACTAAATTAAATAAATGAAATAAAATAAATACAAAACTTATTAAAAAAAAAAATAAAAAAAAAAATAAATTAAATAGAAATAAAATAAAATAAAATATATGATATGAAAAAATCATAAATTAATTAAATTATGCAAAAAAAATTAATAAGTAAATATCAATAAAATCACAAAATAAAAAATACTTTTATATAAATAATTTTTATAATACTGAAAGAAACTGTACATTTTCAATTGAATTCAATTTCAAAAATCTTTACTAATAATTTTTCATTGTTATAGTACTAAAAAATATTCTTTCCATTAAGCCATTAGTGCTAACATGCCACCAATACAAATATTTCAAAATCGAGTTCGTCGCTTAAGTCTTTCGTTTGTTTAGCACCGCTTTCATTGGCTGCTGACCACGCAGTCGATAAACAAATTCGTTTTGTTTTTGTTGTTTTTCAATAAGCATATACTTTTAAATAATTCCACCCAAATAGTTTACCGTTGCGCCACCACAACCGTAAATTCCAGCACATCACTCGCAGAAGGTGCCAAAGTGGGGAAAACAAATACACAGCAACAATTGACTGCAAATACACTTCGTCAACTTGGCAACAATGCGTTCATTAGAGATTCGTGCGCCATTGACGACGCCACATTCTGTGGCAACATGCGTCAGTGCTACCATATTTCAGTTATTGTTGTTGTTACTATTGCTATTGCCATACAACGCTACAGTAAACATTCTTAATGCCAGTACGCCGGCCTAGCTGTACAATAACAGCTGCGATAAGTCGACAAACACAAAATTGCTACTTTGCGACACACACACAATTACATACAATAAATATTTACATACAACCATACAAACACGTGCTGTATGCTGTGCACCAGCATTTTGCCGCTATGTGCTCATTTAGCTGCGCAGCTGTGTGTGTTGGCAGCTCTGTCTCTACAATGCCGGTTGAGTTGAGTTGCCGCCATTGCATTGAGGTCTGACTGGTGCTGATAAAATAGCGCGACAGCGTTAGTATAAACAACAACAACAAGAACAACGACTACAACTGCAGCAAGCGTTGTGCGGCAGCCACTTGCAAGTGGCATCCAACTGACCTACATAATTTTCTCAACCGAATGTCAGCAATGAATTTCGCTAAATAAATACTTCACAACAAGTTAGGCATGCGCAGACAAACAGTAGCTATACATGCGGGTATGAAACATATGTGTACATAAATACTTATATATTATACATATTCATTTGCTTATTGGCTTAGTATCATTTGGTAAACAAAGAGGCATTTCATGAAGTGGTCTCTTTTCGACTTTTCTCAAACATTTGCTGCAGAAATATTGAGCTGCTGTACATTATGGCGAAACCATTAAAGTGGCAATAAAAATGGTTTGATAGAAATATATAATGATTTTTTTTATTGATATATAACTATATCAATTAAGATTTAAAATTTTTAATAATTTACAAGTAAGAAAGAGCTAAATTTGGTTGGGACTGAACATTTTATACTTTTGCAATTTGCAAGAATTAAAGCCAAGCAAGCGCCTTAAGGTGCATAATGTCAAGCAGAGGATCGCATTACAACCAATTATATGTATAATTCATACAGTGATTGGCATTTTCGACAAAAAGTTTGTTAGAAAAACGAAAGTCTTTATATGTAGTATTTGGGAGTTGAGGGTAGTATCGACCCGATATAATCTACTTTTGTCAATACTATATATCATAAATATGCCACAATAATAAAATGTTTTCTGAGATTCACTAAGGTACCTCACATACCAATCATATGGAATAAAGTTACCCGGATTTTATATTTTTGTTATATGGGGGCTAGGTCAAGTTTCCTACAATTTTATCAATTTTTCCATTTTTTTTAATTTAAAATTTTTTTCGAAAATTTTAAGAATTTATTTCAACAGACATTGCCTTCTACTGGAGGACATACATATCTGTAAAGTTTAAATAATTCTTCAAAAAGGTGGCAATATCTTAAATCAAATTTTCGCATAAAAGAAGATGCAAATGGGCAGACATTTTATAAAAATATGTAAGAACAATCTTTTTAACTTTAACAATCTGAACATAAAAATTAGCTAATTAATATATGTTTCAAATCAAAACTTTATATGTCAAATAAAAAATATTTAAGAATACTTTAGGCTCAAAAAGTTTTAGAATAGAGTTGCCACATATCTCAAAAAATTTAAAACCTCTAAATTATAGTGTGATATCGATCTCAGTGTATCAAAGTGTTAGCTTAACAATTTTAATAAAGTGAGAATTAACTAGTTAATAGCAATATAAAGTGTTGAAGCTTATATTAATTAGCAAAATATTGTTTTTTTTTCAAAAGCCCCATAAATAGTTTTTGCAATATTAAACATTCACCAACTTCAAAAACCAAAAAAATGCAAATGTCTAAACACCAAAGATTTAAACTGCTTTTTTTGTTTCCTTTTTTGCTTGTGTCTGAGATTTTAGCAAATTTCTTATAGTTGGCGGGAACTTTTCGCATAAAAATACTAAATTGAAAAATGCAATAATTTTTTGAAAAAAATGCAATATTTTCCTTGGGATTCAGCAAGTATAATACTAAAAATCTCTTAAGAATAAAATTTCTCCAGCTTGAGCTCAGAAAAACTCAGAAACAGAAATCAAAGTTAATATTTTCCAATTTTATTTTTTTTTAATATTTTTCCATATTTCCACATTTTCTAATTTAATCATTTTTAATATTTTTTCACATTTCACATTTCAAATCAAAAATTATTATTTTTTATTTTTTTCTTTTAATTATTTTTAATAATTTTAACTTTTACGAATACCTGCTTTGTCATTTACATTTTCCATTTCAAATAATCGAAAAACCTTCCGTACTTCAAACACAAATAACAACAATATTTATCTAACTGTTCCATAATCTTATCTCCACAATTTGTTTATACACTCATTGTAAGTGCTCATAAAATGCCCGTATAAGTACATATATTGATTATTTATTTATGCAAGCCCACATATCTTAAACATACATGAGAAAATGCCCATTTATTTTCCTCTCAAATAACAGTTAACAAATAGCTGTGCCCACTTCCTTTAACAGCCACTGCTGCTAAAGTGGCCTCTGTTGTCGCTCGTTACAGTAGCTGCATCATCTATTGCTCACCACAGTTACACTGACGATTTTCAGTGCTGTAAAGGTTGCAAAATGTTATTGCATGTTTTGGTTTGTTTCTCATTCCACTGTTATTTGCATATTCCAAGCGATATTAGCCTACAACTGCAACAATGCAATAAGAAATATTTTAGTTTGCATTTCGCAATTTCTATGCGCTTTTTACGTGCTCTTCGGTTGTCAGCGACACATTTCGTTAGTTCAAAGACTGGAAATTCGACTATTTTGACTGAAATGCTTATAGGAAATTGCAATGCTGTCGAGTTGTTAGAATAAGCGTTAAATATTAGAAGGGTTAAACATGGTTATAGCGAAGTATCTAAAGAGGCCATTTGCTTGGATGATTATTGATAACTGCTGAGAACATTTATTACCTTTAAAATCTTCTCATAAAAATCTTCATAAGAAATTTCGTCCAGCTAGAAAGTTTTGAACTCATCAAGTTTGGCAATTAAAAGAATCGTTGAGGATCCCAAACCCAGCGCACAACTCTGGGGAGAGACATTTCGCCTTAGCTCGCCTTCAAACGGCTACCCAGAGGACCAGAGGACGGTCGAAGACCTGAAGTCGTGAGCTGCTGTAGCCATATATAAAAGAATCGATTCTGGCCACTCCCAAGTGAATGGCATTCATAGAACTTTCGCTATATGCTTGAACTTCTATACATAGCTCCATTCTTATCCTCATCCTTGTTAACATATCCTTGATAAATCCTTGTCAAAAATAAGTTAAATGGTGGGGTGTATGCATATACAAATTTTTATTTTCCTGCAGGTAATACGTCTCTGGCATGAGCTTTCCTGTGTATGCGTGCTGCCGTATTTAAATTTTATTTTTACCATGCCATCAAGTTTTCCACTAGTTTCCCAAAGCCAAGCGGCAACGGCATAGCAAAACATATATTCTTGATTCTCTAAGTGGGTCAGTCAGGCACTGTTGCAATCTTGTGACTACAAATTTTCATATATGCATACATACATACATACATGCAAACAAAATGTAGATATATCTACAGTTTTAATGCACACATGTCTGCACAAATATACTCTCTGGTATTTTAGTTATGTCAGCAGCATGAGCACCTACATATGTATACTGTGCTCCTTTGCATATCAAATATGACTATATCTACATATATTTCTCATAAATTCTGAATATCGCCTGTTTGATTTATAACATCATAAATACAAATACAAAGTATTCAGTTGAAAACTTTGCCGAAGTGGATAGACTAGTTTCGGTGTTTTAGGAATTTCAGTTAAATATGTACACATACAAATATATAATATAAAGTGTTTAGACATAAACAATCACAACAATTTATTACAAAACTATATAATATATGTACTATAGTATCTACATAAAAGCGCATGTATTGGCAATCTTGTTTCGGTCATTGCAAGCATTCCGTGGCACACTGTTATTCAAACGGCGGAGATTTGAGTTACTAAAAGAGCAGTTCTACTTCTCTTGCTGTGATGAATATGTGTGTCTATTTGCTCTTAACGTTGTACATACTATACAACTACAATTCGGTAGTTGGCTTTTCACCATAAAACATATTTGATATACATATACATTATGACAAAAAGTACCCGGAAATTATAATTAAATTCCACGGCTAAAGTTTATTTAAAACAAAATGTATATTACTAAGTTGGTAGTACTATCCTTAATTGCTATGCCAAATATGAGAGCGATTTGTTAACCAGTTTGTTTACACCAGCTTCTTAAGACGGTACAATTTAGTACTGCGTATATACTTGTATATCGAACACAGAATTTGTCTCAACTTTTGTCTTTTCAACCAAATTTCGTGTACTGAAACGTTACGATTGTTGGAAAACACAAGATCATGTGTGATGCAAAGCCTTCAAGACGGTCGAGTGATCATTGAAGACATGCCTGGTTTTGGACAAACTTCGACCTGCTCAAATGATAAAGATATTAAAAAAGTGAAGAATATGATGCTTGAAAATCGTGAAACAAGTGTTAAAGAGATAGCAAGAGTGCTCGACATCTCTCGCGAGCTCATTCGAATGATTTTGGTGGATATTTTGGGTATGAAACGCGTTCTTGCTCAACTCGTCCCGATAAAGCTGAATTTACTTCAAAAAGAGTACTGTAAACAGGTATCTTTGGTTATGGTTGATCGTACGAATTTCGATTCCAAATTCATAGAGAATATTATAACTGCCAAACAAGTCAACAATCGTCGGAATGGAGGGAAAAAACGAGCCGAAACCAAAAAAAACGGGCAAAAGCCGCGCAAAAATCAAGGTGATGCTCATTGTTTTTTTCGATATTCGTTGTTTGGTGTATCATGAATTTTTTCCGGAGGAATAAGGAGTTCTATTTGGTCGCAATAAGTCATTTGATTGAGAACATCCGTCGAAAACGGCTGGCAGTGTGGAAGAACAATTCAAGAATTTTACACGATGATAATGTATCATCGCATCAAGCCGCGTTTGTGCTCGAATTTAAAGCCAACAACACTATGAATACCATCAATCAATCACAGTATTCATTAGATTTGGCACCATGTGATTTTTTCTTCTCTCTTAAATGAAACTGCTGCCCGTTTTCAATCGATCGAAGAGATAAAACAAAATTCGCTGAAGGAGCTGAAGGCCATCTCAAAAAGTTCTTATGAAAATTCGTAATTATGACAGTTACATATATACGCTTTATCGTGCTAAATTTATTGGCACAATATTTAAACAGTTAAAGCATTTCGAATATCAAATACAGATCAAATTAACAAATTAGCTATTTATCATAAATTTCTGTTAAAAAAAAGTAGTCACTCTCTTTAACTTCTCTTAGCGTCGAAGCAATAGGTCAACTCAAATCTTTTGTTTCAAATTTCGTTTCATGCAAATTGATGCTAATGAGTTTTGCGGCACTTCTTGCTGCTGCCTTTTCACTGCGATGCAAAATTGAAGTTTATTTTAAACTTTTGACGTCTGACGATTTGTAAAAAAATATGGCTTCATTACACATATGACTTTGTACTATTTGCGTGTATGTGTGTGTGCGTGTATTGGGCACATTAGAGACGCATAACTTTCTACTGCTTTTTCATAAGGCAACAGAACTTTGCAGAGAAGAAAACAACAATAAATTAAGCAAAAACAATGCAGCTTTGAATGCATGGAACAAAAGCTAATGAAAAACGTCAGTGACAAAACATAAAACAAAGCGCGAAATAGACAAAACACAAAACAAAAATAAAAACTAGAAGTTAGTTGCTGACATTTATGTATGTATATGGAAATATGTGTGTATTTGTGTGTTTGTAAACAAAGCGAAGTCAAAAGTGTCACTCATTGATGCTGCGAATATGCTAAATAATTGCGAACGCTTCAAAAAATAACTTTCACCCATTTCATTTTCGCATTTTTAAATACCCACGTATGGCTGTGTGTGTACTATACATATGTGTAATTTGTTTAACCGCGGGTGTGTGAAGTTGTTGTGACGGCAGTTAAAAGCGACAAGTGGCAATTAATGTCAGGCCATTGTGCTTTACTAACTTATTTTCTTTCATATTTTTTGTATTACAATGAAAAAAGAGACAATAATGTAAAATTTCGTATACAGGGAAGTGTCTCCAATGGCATTGAAATGTGTCTTTTCTGCATTTTTTTGGAGTTTTCTATTCATAAATGAGCTTTGGTCTTTGTAGCAAAATAAATCTTCATGTTGTAACCTCAATTTAGTTTAAGTTTATGCATATTTTTGTAAACTTATTTAAATATAAATTATTTATGTTTGCTAATTGGCATTTACTATAGACTAAGATCTATGAAAAGAACTTAGTTGGAAGACTTTAAAATCAAATCTCTATAAGTAAATTAATGGAGGTTGTGTGAGTCGATTCGTCTGGCATTTCTAGTTTCAATATGATGTTTCACAAGTCTGGGCCTAGAATGGAACCTTTTGATACTCCTGACGTGACCGCCTCTGCATCGTGATTCCTCTCTAGTTTGGTACAGCAGCTTTCCTTTACTAAGATTGCTCCGCACCACAGATCTGAGGTATGTAGTCGGGGATTTTAAAGCATTTTTAAAGAGCGGCAGTTATATCCACCCATCTAGCGCCGTCGAAAGCGTTTCGGACATCTAAAGGCATCAGCAAAATTAATATTTTATCATTTTGATCTGCCGGGTCTAAAGCCATGTTGTCTAAGGGAGAGTCTTCCAGCTTCGTTGATAGCCACTTGGAGTCTGGCTTTTCATAAAGATTTCGGGCTGTGTCAAGTATGCATAGTGGACGGTATGCCGATGGCAAGTTGGGATCTCCTTTTCCCTTACTGATTAGTACCAGCCGTTGCTTTTTCAGCGTTCAAAGCACATTCCGGCTTTGAAGCAAACGTTGTAGAGCCGGCTGCTCTGCTGGGATTATTTTCAATATTTCTGTTGGCCTTAAGTTTGCCAGTGGCTGACTGCAGTTCTTTGAGGGTAAACTGGGGGATTTGGGAAATTCTTAGAGTATGTTCTGGATCACTAGACCCTTTTTTGTTGTGTGGGAAGGAGTGCGCTTACGATGTGATCTATTTTAGCAGCGGTTAAGTCAGGTGGCTTTGCTCGAGCGCCGAGTTTCTTTATTACCGTTTTATACCCAAGTCCCTAGGGATTTTTGTTAATATCCTCTCGTAGTTCCTCCCATTTTTTCTTCTCGGCTTTTCGGGATGCAGCTCCTCTGCGTCTAGATCTAGTGTTCGATCTGTGAAGGCGGAGGCATGTGCGTCTGATTTGGGCGATATTTTCAGTCCACCAGTAAACTGCTGTTTTATATTTGCTGTGGGAAGCCTTTGGTATTGAGTTTTGATAGGCTCTTGTTATTTTAAGCAATGTGCACTCGACAATTTTCCTTACAATTTTGGGATTACATTCTGCCTTTATTTTGGTCACTATAACACTCCATTCAATAATTTTTTTTTCGACAGCTGCTTTGTTGCCAGTAAATAGTCGAGGAAGAAATTCTTTTATGCTTATTTTTTTTATATTTTTTTCTGTATGCATTCAATGTGTTATATGTATGTATGTATGTATGTATTTATAGCTATTTACTTATATATATATTGACTTTTGTGCTCTTAAAATATTGCTCATTCGCACCAATCACTGCCAACTAATGCCTTTTTAATGACTACTCTTTCGTTATAAATAGTTTTCCACTCATTTCGGTATGGAAGAGGAATGGAAATTATTTTGGGCAATTATTAATGGCTCAACTGTAGTAAAATTAGCACAAATTGTATTTCTGTTTTATTAGCTTGCCATTTTTCCACCAAAAATACTTGACTACTATGCAACAATAGAAAGTTCTACGTCTCTTTGCGAAATGCTTAATGCGCTTGGCAATTATTGATATGTGTTTGCGGTTATAGATTTCAGACATGCTCATAATTTCTTTCAAAAATCGATGAAATAATAATAACAATGATTGCTGGCAGAATAAAGCTTGGAATTTTGTTTTTTTCTGTGATTTTGTTTTCGAAATTTTTAGTCTAGCTAATGATTTCATAAGAAATTAAACTATATTTTAAAAATTGTTAAAAAAAATGGTGCAAGCTGCATAATTTTCTTTTCGATTTCGCGTTGAATTGCATTGCTAAAGCTGCTAGTGTTGCTCGATGTCAAGAAATAAAATAAATTATTATCTTGATACCATTATTTCCATACAAGGTACGTTCTTGTCTCTTCAAAGCATATACAACATCTATTGATGCAGTTCTACGCCAATAAAGGAGAAGAGGACACCGTTGTTTATACACTGTTACCAACACGAAATTAACGACTGATCTAACACCCCTCTCTCTATGGTTCGACTCCATCGAAACAGCTCTTTTCATAGATCTTCTGTTTGGATTTGGTTTACCAAAACCTTTCTACAATGCTCTAAATGGCGATAAAGAGATTAATTTGTTGTAAGAATTTATGAAGAAATGTTATTCTTACATAAAATATCGCATTTTTTAGCTGGTACTAGTAACCAAGAATAAGTTTGAGGTTTTGAGAAAATACAACCGATTTTTACAACCAAAAACCAATTGAGTTGATTTTTGTGTTCGATTGCATCACATTTTTACTTCTTGAACAGAAGACACCCTTTTTGGTGATAAGAACCAAAAAAACAAATTATAATTAAACTATCAGGAGTTGAAGTCGTAAGAAGACGTCATGTTCATCACTTTTACTTTTTGAGATGTATGTTTTTATTCTTCAGTGCCTTAATGAAGATACTGTTTCAAAATCTCCCCAGAACCTCCTTTTTAGTCGCGTAATTAATTTTGATTAATTTTAATTAAGAATTACTGATAAACAGGAAACTCGAAAGCGTACAACGGGCGATGCTCATCAGCATCTGTAGTGCACTAAGGTTCACTCCAACCATGGCACTTAACGCCATCCTGCTCATTGTGGCTGTAGATATCGTCGGAAGGTGGGTTCCTAAAAGAACACGTATCTAAACACACGGATATCCTCAAACGTTTTGACTTCATACCGGACCACTTGGATCATGAAGTCAACAAACCGAACTCTGGCGGTTTATGCTCTGCTCATATACCGACGAGGAAGTTGTGGGTGGGAAGAAGCCGTTGGAGGAGAGGGGCAGTGAGCTTCTTTACGAATGGGCCAAAGCTTCAGGGGAAGGTTGGTGGAGGGCTTTACTGTCAGGAGCTCTCTCCAAGCCGAGGTTGCAACCGTTAAAGTAGTAATACATTTACTGCTCCAGAGTGTAGCTTCCTTCGAAGAAGTAACCATCTACTCAGATAACAGAGCGGCGATACTAACCTTGAACTCCTTAACATTGCGTTCAGGGTTGGTCAAGGAATGCCTTACTTCGCTATCAATAGCATTCTTGTGATAAGACTGGTATGGGTGCCAGACCATAGCGGAATCGCAGAAAATTGCCAAGGTGATGAGCTGGCAAAGAAAGGCACCCTTGAACCGCTATCGGTAGAATGGATGTCGGATTTTCGGTGCTCCCGTATTCTCTGGTGTTGTACCATAAGATAGCTGGGCTTCGTTGAAGCTTGATCAGTGCAGGGCCACCATCGGTACATGCGCTGTTGCAAAAGTCTTTTGACATACGATCGTTCGCAGGATATCTAGTGATCTCGTTGTCTTCATTATGGCTAGACTTTTCCTAGTTGTGGAGCTTTTAACAGACCACTGTTCTATTGGCGTTCTGGGAATCTTACCAGATGCCAACTGCAGAAGCTGTATGGAAGAAGATGAGGTGTAAATAACTCAACACTTCCTTCTTGATTGTTCCGCGTTTGGGAGGACAAGACTTAGACACTTGGGAGCGTAGAACTGGCGTTAACTGGATCAGCCATCTAACCTAACCTAATACATATTACATAATCATATTATACTTCTACTCATGTTATATTTACATATGTACATACTCAGATAAGCGCCTTAAGAAGCCCTTCTTTATTTCAAACTTAAAATTACCCAAGTGAATGTACTCCAATATTTAACGGCATATACTACTTTCAGCAATAAATAGGTTTACAAAATGAAATTTAAGCCATTTGGCTGTGAGATTTGCAATCTTTTTGAAAGAAAAACCCGAAATCCGCTTATATAATTTATATGTCAGCTTGTAAGTACGAAGTATAAATTACAATAATTTCCTTTCCCATAGCGCTAATAACTGTTGCCACAGAAAAACCGTAGCAAATGGGGCAAAATTATATTTTTTTTTTGTTGGCTTATTCGCGCAATGGAATATGGAAAAGTTTTGTTTCAGCGTCCAAAGCGGATTTGGAAACCCGCCAAATGCTTTCTATACGCTTGCTCCCTTTAAGTGTTTTTCCCTAGCATTTTGCATAAATACCCACTTGTTGCAATAACAGTAAAAAAAGTGAAAGAAGAAATTAAATTTTCTTTGTAAAGCCACCGACAAACAGTCAAAGCATTGCAAACGCTTGCCGCGGCGGCCGCTTGAGTGGCGTTAGTGGCTTGATTGCCAGGTCCATGTCTTTTGTTGGGTTTGTGTAGTGGTTCAGGTTAAATGGCGAACCGACACATTTTATATACAGATACATATTATATACAGATATATACATACATATATGTGAAAATACATATGTACAAATAGACAACTGTCTTGCGGTATTATTTGACAATATCACCGTCACTTCACGGCCAACCAACAATGAGACAAACGACGACAAATTGCAGCAACGCGTGCAGCAACAAGCAACCGTTATTGTATGGCATACACGCTCGCGACACACGCTTTTCAAAACCGAGCCTTTGTAGTACCACTTTGAGAGTTAGTCTATGCAAAGCGTTTACCAACTACTGGAATAACGAATAACCACTTGAGTTAAATTTGAGTTAAATAATCAAACATTTGGGTTAATGTTTTACGCCGATTTGCACAAATCCGCTTGTCAATAGCGCGTAACTCAGTGAGTTTGGACGATTTTTTGGCGATTTTTAACAATTATTATTGAACACAATCACGAGTTAATAATAGATTTGCTCAATTATTTTTTTTTGTTATTTTTTTCAAATAAAAATTGCTCAATTACTTTATGTGAACGTTTAAATTTTTTGCATTTTTTTATCAAATATTTTTTCCACATTTTCTGTTTAGTTATTATTTTTTTTTCTAATTTTTTTTATATTTATTTTTAAATTTTTTTTTTTGATTTTTTTCCTTTTTTTTGTGTATTGCACTCAAGTGCCTTTCATAAAAGCAAAACCAATCATCCTAATTTCTTTTAACGGTTTTGAACTCTGCATTGCCTTGCCGCTAATTGTTTAATTTAGCAGAGACGCAATCACTGCAAGGCATCCGGTTGTAACATGAGTTATCGCCGGTAGTACCAATGGTCAATGTACTTTTCTTAGTTGAATTTTATTAATCTTTCTATTTTTGGTTTTTCTAATTATTCAGCTTTTTTACAACACATTTTTAAAGTGGTTGATTGATATTGTTTCTGTCACGCTTTGCTGATATTTTTTTATACCCTGACTAAAGATATTTCTTGAGTATTCTCCAGTTTTATTATTATATGTATGATAACTCAAGTAGAATTTCAATCAAACTACATTTTAGTATTGAACACTTAACTCATAATCGTAAAGATCGGAAAAATATTGCGATTTTTAGGGGTTACATGGGTTTCCTCGGGTAAAAAACAGCCTTTTTTCAACAATTTTTTCTCATATGAAAAATTAAATATTTTATTAGAATTTTTTATTGCTAAAAACATACGAGTACTCTATTAAAAAAAAAAATTTGAAAAAAATATTTTAAACTCGGCCAATGCGACGCCATTTCCGGTGTTCCCTCGGAATCCTTGGCAGGATAACTCTTTACAGGATTTTCTAAAGAAAAAATACGTGTTTTAGTTAGACTTGGACGAAGGAAATAAAAAACTTAAAATTGGATTTTTGGCAGACATTTTAACAAAAAAATTAAAATTTCAGTGAAAATCTCGCGACATTTTTTTCAAATAGTTGTAATCGGAAAAAATCCTTCGTCCCAACCTTTAAGGTATCTAACTTAAAGACCTGTGTAAATTTCTTGAAGATTGGTCGAGTAGTTCTCGAGAGTAAGCACGATACCTCGAGAACTACTCAACCAATCTTCATGAAATTTGCACAGGCCTTTGAGATACAAACTTCAAAAACGCGTTTAAAGACGGCGCATTCAAAGCGGTATTTACGAAACTATTACTCGGATCAACTTGAAAATTTAGGACAATATTTTAGAGGTGTTTTAGAATTAAATAAAGTAATAAAAAACCGATTTTTTGAAACCGTAAACCCATGTAACTCCTTTTTTATTTCACTATAAGCTTGCAGCAACTTCTAGAACATAGTGATAATCCTGGTAACTGTGAAGCGGATTACTAGGCGGAGCAGACACCACCTTACAATTAAATTTCTATAAAAAGACCTCTGGATACTTGTAGATATTTAAATGACGAACATGTTATAAGATAAAGCTAAGTCTGTGTGGAGTCTTTATCAACGAAAATTGTTTTTTTTTTTTATTTTTATTTTTTTGTCGATTGCTGTTTTTTTCGGGCTCATACGCATAGATCCATGATTCGTCACCAGTGACGATCTTATAAACGTCTTTTGAAGCACTGCTATCGTATTTTTTCAGCATTTCTTTACACCAATCCACACGAGCCTTTTTTTGAGCGATTGTCAAATTGTGCGGGATCCAACGAGAACAAACCTTTTTTACGGCCAGGTGTTCATGCAATATCGAATGTATGCTGGTGAGAGAAATGCATAGGCATGCCTCTATCTGAAGGTATGTTACATGACGGTCTTGCATTATCAGTTCACGTACGGCATCGATGTTTTCTGGCACAACGGCTGTTTTTGGAAGACCTTCACGGTATTCATCTTTGAGTGAGCGTCGGCCACGATTGAATTCGTTGTACCAGTTTTTCACAGTGCTATAGGATGGTGCTTCATAGCCATACAAAGATTTTAGTTCATCGATGCACCCTTGTCGTGATAATCCACGTCGAAAGTTGTGAAAAATGATCGCACGAAAATGTTCACGAATTAATTCCATTTTTTGGACGAGATGAATTTTTTAATTCCCTGTAAATAAAACAATTCACGATTAAATGACAAAACGTTCTGAGTGATGTTATGCTAAAAAATGTCAAACTTTCCAATGGAAATGTCAGATTGCACCTGGCAACACTTAGTGTTGCCCTAGGCCAGAATATATATAGCAGCCCTCGTATTGGTCGAGGGTTTCTTGGCTATTTTTTGGAGGTTGCACAAATAATGCTTTTATATTGATGAACTTTATCAGGAGTATAGGGTCACTCAGAAGGAAAGTTCTAGTCCTTGTTAGTTACACAATGGGCTTTCAAAAGACCTAGGAGCATAATTAGATATCCACTCAATCTATCTACCCACTATGGATATACAACCAAATGACACCTCAAGTGAAAATAGGAGCTGTAATCTGAATATAAACAAAGTTTGCTAAACATATAATATATATTCGGTTACAAAGCAGTTAATTTCATAACGAAACCAAAAAAACTTGGTATTAAATAAATTCAGTCTAATTTTGTCTAAACTAACCCCACTTTAAAAGCACATAAATAAAGTATACAGTGTAACATACAATTCCAACTGAAGTTATACACTCCTTACATGTAATTTAAGCACATTATACATCATCTGCACATTTGCATCGCTCATTCAAACGTGTGTCCACTACAAAATGCTGTCTAACGGTGTGCTGCATGCTGGCAGACTGCTGCAAGTCAGTTGCCAGAAAGGGTCCATTTCACCAGCAAACGAGCCATAAATATTCAAATTTGCATTTTGCATTTTACATTACAGCCTCAGCTCGTTTTTGCATATTTTTTGCAAAATATTTTTTGTGGATTTTCTATTTTGCTTGACTAATTGGCAGTGTTGAAAAATTTGTGACTCGTGATGGCTGGAGTGTAGAAGAAAGTGCACTGAATTATTAACTGTATGCAATAAAGATAACAGTATTTGTATGTAAGTGTGTATATATGTATGTATGCATGTATGTACATACATATATGCTGTGAAACGCTGAAGTGACGGTGGGCCAAGTGCAGTTATCGTGCATTAAAGGCCAGTGTAATATGCTGTTGGCGCCGCCTCTACAAATGGAAAGCTGTTAGAAGTCGTTGGACTTTTGCATACAATTTTCGCTGCTTCATTTACAGCGTTAATAAAAATTTATTTAGTGTAACAAATGTTGTTATTACGAGTATGCATATTTTCAACAAGATAAGCTTATGAGATTTTATGCATTTATTACCTTTATTAGTATTATGGTTGCATGAGCTTCATCATATGTAGAATATTGTAAAAACAAATATGGAATGCTTTTTAATTTCGCCTTCGAAATTTGATTAGTTCAATATAATTATAGCAAATGAAGGTAATTTTCAATATAATTAAACCTAATAATTAATCAAATCTTCCATGCAAAAGCTGATCTACAACAGTCATTGGCTTTTGCTCATAGCTCAGTTTCAGCAGTCGATTGATAGTCCACTAATAGTCGATTGATAGCCGCTGATATTTCGATTTCGAGAAAAGAAAAAACTCACAGAAAGCCAGAATTGGTCTAAGTTGGCTTTTCTTAGTTTCGTTAAGAGACTGCACTTTATTATATTCAGCACTTATTCAGCTCAAGCGCCCGATAGCTGAATAGAGCACTGAAAACTAATTTGCCTATAAAAATTGATCTGGCCTTCTACTCTTATAGTTTCCAGATATTTTAAGCAAATGTACACTAATTTACTAATTTTTACCAAAAAAAACCTTATCAAACCTTCAGCGATAAAGTCATGGAAATTTTATGAAAGTAACAATTGTGAAAATAATGAAAGTACGCTTGACATATTTTTCCTTGCTTCCTGCCGAGGTCATTGAAGCTTGCCAATTACCTTCATAGTTGCATATAATTTTCTTTTGTGGCCAAACCAATCATTAATTTTGTTAATTCCAATTTTAGTTTTCATTTTTATTTTCACGCTTTTAGCTCTTTTTGGTTTTGATTTTGGTTTTGCCGTTGACAGCGGCACTTTTTGTTTGGCCGCTACGCTTCGTGTTGGTCAACAACTTTATCGCATCTAATCAATATGGCTGACAACGACAACGGGCAATGACGTGCATTATAATTTTAGTCAATTTGTAACTTGTCTGTCTAAATTTAAGTCGCGTCAAAGTTAAATCACAAATATAGCACGTGTTATTTATACAGATGTGTCTATTTATGAAAGCAAGCGGTTATGATGGCGAGTGCATATCGAATTATATGTGTATATAGCGATATGTAATGAAATACGAGGGTAGGCGCTATATTTGTTGTGGTGGAGCTCAGGCTTCGTATAATTAGGATTAGGAGATAATATGTGTCTTACCTTTTGGCTTTCCTGTTTGGCTTATGAACTTTCAAAATTTTCATGATAGTATATCAAATATTATTTTTAATTTAACATATATGAATGTTAGGTTAGGTTAGGTTAATCTGAGCCAGGTTAAAATGAGCCACATATAGACCAGTTTTGGTCCTTTGCGATGCCAGCTGAACTGTACTCCATGTTTCATACTTTAGGTTTGCCTGCGCTTGACACGAATTTCAACAGACTCTGCGGTCTCACTATCCATACCTCTCCCAGTGTATTATACCGTGGGAACCCCAGATGCTTACAGCGTAGTCTTGCCAATGCGGGACAAGTGCACAAGAGATGCTCCATTGTTTTTTTAGTGCCTTATTCTAGACATTTCTTGGAGTCTTCTCGACCTGACAGCCCTATTCCGTGAGCGTGTGTCGCCACCAGACAGTGACCAGTTAGTATTCCCATAATTCTCCTATAGTTGCTGCTATCGAGTGCCAATAGGAATTTTGTGTGTTTCCGATCTACCGTTTTGCATATGACTTTTGTAGTTTTGCACCATGTTAGCCCGCTCCACCGGGTTTTGATTTTCTTTAGCATATTTTTGTCCCGATCGTCGTGTAGACAATGCGTGGGTTTCGCAATTTTGATCACATTTTCGGGTGTTTGCTGTACATCATTCTTGGCAATCTCATCCACAATTTCATAGCCCTAGATGCCTTAGTGGCCTGGTACCCAGTAGAAGTGAAGTTGCTTGCTTCTCGCAACACTATTAAGGAAGCTAAATTTCCATTTAGCGCCTGTATATCTGCAACGACGTTGATTTCCTTATCCTTCTCGTCGTCCATTGTCGTTCCTTGTGTCCGTTGCCTTGTTTTACTCTTATCGCTTGTTGTGGGTTGGATTTTGTTGTCATTCATCATGGTCTTACGACCATTGGCTCAACACGATGAGCAGTCGGGTCTACGTTTTTGCAGGGGAACTTGAAGGTCCGCCACGCCAGAGCCCCATGACGCGGTAAAGCCACCGTTACTTTCCAATTCGACCTGGGAGGAGGGAAATTAGAGATAATAACAAGCCATCGCAATCCAAGGTCAATAGAACGGGTCGTTTTTTTGCTATAAAATCGCGAATGCGGGAAATCTTCTACAGATCACGGTTCTTAAAACCGGTTTCCAATCAGCAACTATTAAGACGAAGTTTAAAAATCGATCGTTTGTATGGAAGATATGTGACTTTTTTACTTTTCAAACTCGCTTTTGAAAGCTTACCATTTGCTTCACACTGCAGGCATGTTAGTACCATCCAGTTTCCCGAAATTTATATATTTTCGAAGCAGTTATTTAGAAGCCCTGAAACAAATCAAGTAACCCTCGCATCATATACTATTTTACCTGTCGTTTCATTTCATTTCAAGCACCCATTTCTTCAAAGTAAGTGATTTCTATTTGTTTTGAATTCGACTGCATACAAAATACCTACTATGTATAAATACTGGTATTATCAGCTAAGCTAGATTACTTCACACAAATTTATAGCATTTTCTCCAGACTGAGTGCCAACGAAAAAACAATCACCTAATAAGCGCCCATTCCACGCAGGCGCCCAAATTGATTTGCTATGCAGCGTCGATTACTGTCGGCAAGAAAGAAGCGAAAAGGCAGAAGAGCCTTCAGCCAAACAGTTTCGATTTCAATGGAATTTCGACTGTTGAGCTACAAACATATTTAAGCAGATTTATGTATTACCGATCACGTTTAGTATGGAATGCTAAGTAGCTGATTTATAGCGATTTCATAACTCCATGAACGACTCGAGTATTTTGCAAGGTAATTGGAATTTTTCAAATAGCTACTGGAGCTGCTTACTTCGAAGTGAGGAAAGCTTGCTACTATTTTTTCGGCTTTTTGTAACAAGAAATCATGTCTTTTAAATATTCTTGTTGAATTTGGAGGTTTAGTGAAGTAATGAAGCTAGATCAATCCAGAGCCCAGAGCAATTTTTAACCAATTTTCAGCAATTTTGATAAATCGTGGCTTTTGAGTTCATCTTCTTCACATTTCTAATGCCCATTTCATGCGCATTTAACCTTTCGGCAGAGACCACATTGAATTTGTAATCAAGTAATGCTGATGGCTTTTTTTGCCACATGAAGTTTAATTTCGTAATTAAGTGTGCTAGATTGTTTCGCCAGCTTCTTTCCCACCACTGCGTAATATTCCATTTCATTATTTACTAATTCGAATTTTCATTATATTTGCGGTGGATTTACATAGCTTATTTACGTAGAAACGCCTTTAGGTGAAAAAATCACCGGTTTTTATACATTCTTTCTAATTGACTTATAATATCTTGGTGTTGAATTTAATGCGATTTATTTTCATTCATTTCAAGTACTCGGCAATTACCGTCGTCTGCGCTGAGTTCCGGTTCTCTGACGATGTTTTATTATTTAAATAACAAATTGCGCGTATAAAAAATGGTATTTAAAAAATTGTGATGAAAAAAGTGGCATTTTTAATGAAATCTACAATAAAGATGGGTACAAAATGTGGCACAGTGGTGTTGTTTAAGTAATGCCGCATACAAATATGCATTAAAAAAAATATATGTATAAATATAATGCTTCAAATATACGAGACTCTCACCTTTAGCTCTTTAAAAAATATAATTATTTTTAATAAATAATAAGTTTTTCTATTTGTTGAGGAAAAAGAGTCGTATTATCTCTCTATGATATCTAATTTGACATTATCTGTCTTCGATGCCTCATATCTCTAATAAAAAAAATCTAATAGTCTTGCCAGACGGCAGCGTTAATACGGATTAACTGCGCACTTAATCAGATCCAAATTTGTAGGTGACAGACGGCAGCTATGCGGATGAAACTCTCGTAAACAGCTGATTGTCATTTTCATAATATTTTCAATGAAAATAGATATAAGACAAGCAACAACGGTTATTAGCCGCCCAATTGTTACACATTTTTTATTAAAACTGCATCATAACATAACATCATAACATAAAACTTCTTGTTTTTTTACTGAAAATTTGAAAAACAGCTTTCAGTGTTGCTTGCTTTTCATTCACAATTGATTGAAATTGGCCATTTTTGACAATGTTGCCAACGAAAATGCCGCTAACTCTCTAAAATTTTGAGGATTAAATGGGAGTTAGCGACGGAGTTATCTTCACTAACTCCTGAATTAAACCGGATAAATATAGTTAATCCGGATTAACGCTGCCGTCTGCCAAGGCTATAACTACAAAAGCCTTTTGTAAAACGGTAGATCGGAAATGCACGAAATTCCTATTGACACATGATAGAAGAGACTGATCGGAAAACTGGTCGCCGTCTGGTGGCGACACACACCTGCAGAATTGGGCTTACAGATCGAGAAGTAGGAAATATCTAGAGCAAGGCGCTAGGGAAATAATGTAGCATCTCTTGCGTACTTGTACTGCCATGGCAACACTACGCAGGAAGCATCTGAGCACCCCAAGGTATGATACACTGGAACAGGTATCGATGGTGAGAGCACAGAGTCTGTTGAAATTCGCGTCAAGCGCATGAAACACCTCATGGACCTAATAACTGAACTCTATCTGGCATCGCAAAGGACCAAGACTGGTCTATACGTGACTCATTGACCTACCAGACTAACCTAACCTAAAATAAATCTATATTTCTTTTAAAGGCCGTACTACGTTAAGCAATAGCAAGTATCAGAGTGTATTTTTCACAAAAGAAATCTACTATACATTTGGTGATGACTCCTAAATTCTAACAGTTCTTTTTTTTATTGAAGTAATTCATAAACTAGTAAGGAAAAGCTGAGTTCGGGTATAACCGAACATTTCATACTTTTGCATCCTGCAAGGATTAAAGTCAGGGAAGTACTTTTAGGTGCATAAGCCTTGTTAGTAAAATGGGGTGTGGGTGATTTTTTTGGCTATTTTCACACTGTAACATAAAAATTTCAGGGGATTGTTCCATTCCAAATTTAGTTGAAATCGGTCGGACGGGTTTCGAGATATGTGATTTTACCTAAATGTGGACTGTGCCACGCCCATTGTTCAATTTTTACCAGGGCTCCTTTAAAGCTCTCTCATACTATCTCGAGGGTAAAATTTAATAGCATTTGTCGCGCTTTTAGTAGTTTTTAAAAGTACCGTTATATGAGGAGAGAGCGGGGTTATCATCCGATTTCATCAATTTTCGCATTATCGGTAGGAGTTTTTATAATATTTGCTCTAGGCGAATGTGGTTCTTGTAGCTTTGGTGGTTTAGAAGATATGTACATTAAACCTAATATAGGGTGGGACCACGCCCACTTTTTCAAAAACTTTTCCCAAATATGCCCCTTACCGGTTCCCGGTACCATCTTGTTTGAACCATAAATATATATAAAACTCGTTACATATTATGTTTCAAAGCAAAAAGTTAACAGGGAAGATCCTAACTTCAGAATGCCTTGTATCGTTAAGATATTAGATCTATATAATATAACAGCTAGATATTATTATAATATAAATATCAGACACGAAACACAGTATAGGAATACTCAAAGGTTATATAAGTATAGAAGAACAAGTAAAATGCTTAGCTCATCACTTCGTCAACACTCGAGTATCAACGTCAAGTCGCATTCCGCGCCGCAACACGTGCACACCGCCGATCTCTAGCACCGTAGGTGTGTCCGGCCAGTTTGCTTGTTCTATTCACTACGTTAATTTATTTTGTATTGGCACATACAACACAGTCATCCGCACAAATATCTGTGTACATGCTGTGACGAGGTAATCGTCTTTGACTTTAGCAAGCATTAACTCCTTCTGCGTAAGCGAGCGATGTCTACGATATGCTATTTTTAACTTGAGTATGCGAACTTCTTTTTAGCTTCTTTCCTTATTGTTTTTTCTCTCTTAAATACAAATTTATTGTTTCTTAATTTAACATAATTTGTGTTTATATTGTGCTTTTAATTACATATTCGTATGAGTGTTGTCAGGTTGGCAGAGTTTTTTGAGGCTACAGCAAGGAATTGTCTGTTGAAAGTGAAAAATAGCAATTAAATTGTTGTTAAAAAAATAAAAACCTTCAAAAGAGGAATGTTTCTTATTATAAGTAAGTTATAAGTAAGCATTAATTGATCGATGTAGCGCGGAAAGTGTTTTAAATAGCGATAAGATGGATGTATATATTTTTCGTAATGAATGTTGCCTACATTTCGGCGCAGTGATGAAAAGATGAGGAGATGAAAATATAGATTAAAATACTTTTATGATCTGAATGGGTTGTAATAATTTTGCCAAGAAGTTTGTAACACCCATAGAAAAACGTCGCTTAGATAATCAGTATGACGAGCTGAGTCAATTTAGTCATGTTCGTCTGTATATATATGAACTGGTCTATCAGTTTCTGAGATATTGATCTGAAATTTTGCACATGTTCTTTTCTAAATGAAGCTGCTTATTTGTCGAAACCGCCGATATGAGGCCATTATAGCATATAGTTGCCATACCATACAAACTGAAGATCAAAATCAGCTTGAAAAGCTTTTTTATTTGACAAGATATCGTCTCCAAAATTTTGCACTAATTATTGTCCAAGTCAAGATTTCGTTTCCAAATTAAACACTAATTCTTGTCGATGGCAATGGTACATTCCTTTAACGATTTTTTTAGATCGGATCACTATAACATATACCTGCCATATAAACCGACTGATCAAAATTAAGTTCTTGAATTGAAAGCTTTTTATTTTTAAGGCGTATTGTAGCTTCTGAGCAACCCTAAAAGTATGATCTTCAAAAATTATGAAATGAAATTATGAAAAACAACGGTACCAGAAATTTACAGTCTGATCTCATTTAGTCTAATTGCTGTTATAAATCTGTAGACGCAGCTATGAATCATTCTTTCATCAAAAAGATATAATCTTCTCAGCAGAATTAACTCATGGCCATAAAGTATAAGAAATTGCTCTACTCCAGTTCAAACTCGCTCGACAGTTCACTTATACGCCTGTCAGCAGTGAGAGTTTCTACGTAATTCTGTTTCTTGGTGCGTATTCTTTATACAGTTATGCGAGTTCTCAACAAATTAAATAAAAGTAATGGCTTCAGTCTTGCCGGTAACAATAAAATAATTAATGCAGATTAAGTCAATACAGTTAGCCTTTTCTTTTAGCTAGCTAAGAACGAGAGAGGCGAGCACACAATTTACACACATGAATATTTACAAGCATACATACATACAAATGCATTCAAGTAAAAGTGTGGTGTGATAAAATGCTAATTTAATTAATTAATAATACCATACATATTTACTCATGTATTAATTTATTTTTAAATTAATGTGGCTGGAGCTACACCTTAGTTCTTCAGCTTTCATTTTACTCAGCAACAACAATATAGAATTGCAGTCTGTAAAGCCTGCTGTGTGAGTTTGTCAACTTAATGCTGCTATGTTGCTTCCGATACGAGTCAACCCGAGCTGCGCAGACCACCCTGTAGTAAAAGCAGATGAAAATAAAGGGGAAAATCTTGTAGGATTTTATACCCTCAATAGTTGGGCAGAGATACTTAGGTGCTAAAAATGTGTAGACTGGAAAAAAATTGTGTTGCAATATCAAATTTCGTCACGCCCACAAAACACAGATCGCCAATTTGTATGATCAAAAGGTGGTGAGGTTGCCATCTGTTGGTAAAATTTAACTTAAATTGTGATGCAATATCAAATTCCGTTAAGTTCACATTACACAGCTCAGCAATTTATAAGATTTAGTTCAAATTAAAAGTAGGTGTGGTTGCCACCTGTTTGCAAAATTTAACTCCAATATATTGATAAGGTAAAAAAAACAACATAACTAGAAAGAACTTGAAAAAGCTCACAGATAAAAATATTTTTGAAAGAGGTTGCCACTTAGCGAAATATTTTAGTACAACCACATCCGGCAAACAATTTTTAAATACGTATGAATATTAAACTAAAGATGTTTAAGAAGACTTACAGTTGAAAACGTGAACTTGAAAAATCTCACCGATAAAAATATTTTTAAAAAGGGTTGCCGTTTAGTGAAGTATTTTACTTAATTCAGATCAATACAGCAAAAACGTTATAAATATGTATGGTTATTAAACTAAAGGCGCTTTAGAAGATTTATAGTTGAAAATTAATTTGAGCAGTGTTGCCACCTGTTTCAAATCGAATTGATAAAATACATGAATGTTGCATGTTGCAATGTGGGCAACAAACTAAACAAGTGTAATAAATATTTCTTTATAGAGCAAAAATGGGTTAGGGTTGCCACCTATTTGAAAAATTGTTAATAAAAATGGATAAAGTAGCGAAATTCAACATTAGAGAAAGCTTACAATTCAAAATATTATATATTTGAGGGTTACCACCATAGCTCTCATTTGCCAAAATAAAATTTTGCAACTTTCAAAACAAAAATGCATGTTATATACCCTATATACCTGACATCCATGTAAAACATGTGGCACAAATTGCCACACACACGGCCATCAAGAAAATATCGGCAACAGAAAAGATTAATTGTGTGTGACAAGCGTAGAATCGTTGTTGTTGTTGTTGAGGATGCGTTTCTCAACCAAAGCAATGTGGCATGCTGTTGCAACATGGGCTACATTTCTACGCCCTTTTCAACAATATTGCAATATTGTGTTGCACACACACACTTACTTGTATACCTACTGTGTATGGATGTTTCTACATGTTGCATGTGTTCCTCAACAGATTTTACCGTAGAATGCCAACACAATCACGTGCCCGAGCGAGTAGTTTCCACTTCAGCAACATAACGCGGCGACTAGTTGCTACTCACATGTAAAATATGTGTGGTATCAGACCGCAGTGCCCAGCAGCCAATATTTGTAACGCGGCGATGCGCCTGTCGGCTTGTGTATTCTTGGCTTATCGCAGTGTTTGCAATTCTTGCAAATTTACTTAACTTTGAGTGCCACTGCTGGTTTGTATGATTACGCTGCGGCTGTTGTTGCTACCTATGTTGTTATTGTTATTATTGCTACCTATGTCGATTGTTGTTGTAGCTGCTGTTTATTGTTGTTGTTGTTGCAGCTGCTGTTAGTTCTTATTGTTGTTGCTGCAAATGAAGCAATAGCCGTTTATCGCACTGTTCGATATCGCGACCGCATTTCGCTCAAAGCCCCAGCGATAAGTCGAGCATTCGCAAGAGATTAAGATACGCCTATCAACGCTCACTCTTTCGTATGCTACACTCTACTGAGCTTCTTTTTAGTTTATTTACAGTAAAATAAATATTTTTTTGCAGTTCAACTATATTTGTTTAAATTACATACAATTGTGGGGGAATGTGTGATACTGTATAGTAATTATTTTTGTTCTTGTGCCTACTGAAAAATATTCAGTAAACATCAGTGAATTTATTACATTAAAACTGGAACTCATATGCAGTTGTTATCAGTTGCAAAGCATTAACTACTCAAGAAATGCATTAAAATTAATTGAAAGTCGAGGAAATTGTGTCAGCACTATACTTCGAAGAGTTAAATTTGCAACTTTTTAGATATGCCAGTGCTCTTAATCACAAGCTTAAGTCTAGTTTGATGGAACTCCAGCGTTTTCTAAAATAATTATAGGATTACTAAATATACCAACTGATCAAATTTTAACCGGAAAAATACTACATTTTCTCGTATTTAAATAAAATCTTTTTCGCCATCGCATAAGCCAAGTTTTCGTTGACCTCTCGACCTCCACTGAATGCCACTCAAATACTTGTGTTCGTGATAAAGTAGTTTTCCACAACACTTCTGCAATATTCTTATTAGAGTTAAGGCCTCTGCCATTTAGATTACAGTAAGAACTTTGAATGGATATATTAATACATATATGGGTTGTCAAAAAAGTCTTGCGGTATTTTCATTGAATTTTTTTTTATTGAAATTGAAATGAATTTTTGATGACTCATGCCCAGCTCTTGACCGATGCTACGGCTGTTACTATGCCGGTGTCTTTCGACCAATTCAGTGATTTTATCGCAATTTTCTACGTTAGGCCTTCCGGAGCGTGGCGCATCTTCGACCACCTCTACACCAGAACGAAAACGTTGAAACCATCGTTGTGTGGTGGAAATGGAAACTGTATCGGGTCCATAAACTGCACAAATTTTATTGGCGGCTAGAGATGCATTTTTGCCTTTATCGTAGTAGTACTGTAAAATATGCCGTATTTTCTCTTTATTTTGCTCCATGTTTGCGACGCTATAACTCACGAACGACTTAAAAGAAACGACAATAAATCAAACACGTGTTAGTGCGTGAAATGAGCTTTCCAAAAAGGTATAGCATGACCCGATGCGACGAAAACTAGAACTACGCGCTTTCACAACCTAAGCTTTTGACAACCTATTATTTACATAAATTTCATTGATTGTGAATAACATTGCAGGATCTCAAGTGATGCCAAATGTTATGATCAGAAGAGAAAAATCAAAAAGAGATTGCTGATTGGAGATTGAAGATTGAAGATGGAAAGATGAAAGTTAATTATTCCATCTGATTGGAGATTGAAGGCCTGAATGAATGAGAACAATAAGTGAATAATTTAATTTTTCCATCTTCAATCTCCAATTAGATGAAATTATTTACATTCATTCTTCCACCTTCAATCTCCGATCTGCAATCTCTTTCTGATTTTCTGATTGGGCAAAATAGACCAATTATGTATCACCATACACATAAACAAAAAGTTAAAGTCCTGACAGGAGTTATTGTACCTACAATTTCCTGAATAAAAGACGAGTTTAAAATATTATTATTTTAAATTCAAAATAAATATTTGGGCTTATAAATAAAGTTGAGATTGCTATATCAGGCAGAATTCCAAGCAATCCTGACTCAGATTACATAAACAAAAATAAATTACATTGGATACAATCAAGAGTTCGTTTCTAATAAATGGTTTCAAAAACGTTTAAAAAATAATAATATTTTACTCAAAAAGATAGTTAGTATCTATCAGGCTTGACACTAAAAATGCATACCGTCTAGGTCAAAACTTGGAAAGTATGCCAATAAAAAGTGTCACTCAGAAAATAACAGTTATTACTAAACCAGAAACACATTTAAACACATTTAAAGGATACACCAGACTACCGAAGCTTTTGTGAATTTCCTTAATGTATTGCAGCTGCTCATATTGGTCATTGATATCTATTATAAGTACAGTGTATACGTTATTCTTACAATACACTATACATTGTTATAGTATGTACTTAAGATGGTTATTAATATCATTGGCTCTAAAAGCTGTGTGAACAATCATATGGTTCGTGCTACGCCTTAAGATCAGTGCAAATAATTACAGCACGGATATCGCTAAAGCGTAAAGTAGAGGACAGCGTTGACAAGTGGTAATCAAATATGTCAATCAAATTGTTGTTGAACTTCTTTAAAAATTCTATAATTGCTTGGCAATACTATAAGGTACTCGTATGATCTGTGTGTTTGTTGTTTTCAGAATGTTATTGAACGATTCATAGTTTTAAGTAACTGCCTGTGTTAGCATATTTTTTTACATTTATGATCTCCACTTCTTATATGATGTCGTTGGGACAGAGTAGAGAAGTTTTTCCCATTTTTGTTATGGAGGGCTCAAAACGCTTGTAACCGCTTCCAAATGGCTGTTGCATTTCATGGAAATATTTTTCATAGCAGATATACAAACGAAAAGGAGATTTGTTAAAAGTTTGTTAACTATGAAAAGCTCTTACAGTTGTGTAACATAATGCCTGCCAACAGTTTGGTCGGAATTGGAAGTCCATCTTCAAGCCGTTTGATACTTCACGTAGCCATTTAAAGTAAAGGGGGATCCATTTCGAGGTTCCCTATTTTTTTTTTTAAGGAAAAAACACAAAAACTTCTAATTTAGGGGGGATTTTTTATTATCATTCAAAGGACACTCTTTAGATTTATTTTTTGAAGATTGTATCTTTCAAAAGTTGGCTGCGACTACGTCTCAGATGGTTCAATTTTCGATGAGCTCAATGTTCGATAACTCGTTCGAGCATTTCGGCTGGTAACTGGCGAATGACACGCATTATGTTTTGCTCCAAAGATGTCCGCATAGACTTTTGACTTTTCATATCCCCACAGGAAAATGCTTAACGAGATCACGAGCTTCAATTTCAGGCATCAAATATTCGGTTATCACGTCGAGATAACGGTCGCCATTAACGATTACGTTCTCACCGGCATATTTTAGTCTCGTGTACACTCCATGTAAGTTACGGCTGCTATATTTTATTCACTGCGTGCTGGACGTGGTCTATTCGGTCCAGTGTTATCCAGTAATGAATGCTGGGTATCAAGATGGTTGATGGTGTGGCGAATAGTACGCTCATGAGGCGGATTATATTGACCATAAGTTCAGCGATGCATTACAGAACATGAATTTTCCTAATAAAGTTGAACGATTTGTAAACGTTGTTCAGGCGAAGTCTTTCCATGATGAAATGTCAAACAATACTGAACAAAAATATCATGACAGCTTGACACGACTCGGTATCTGTCAAAAAAAGTACCTTTACTTGGATCACCAGTTAAAAAAGTCTTTTCCAAGTAATTTTACTTTACTCATGCAAAAGAGCCTGGACTCGCAATTGTGCTACGTTTTGCAACTCTAGTAAGAAAAGTTGTTTTTATAAATAAATTTGCTAAAACTTGACATGACAAACACATGCGTCTTAATTATGACTCACGTTTGAAGACGTCACGAAGCGACACGCAACTTCAAACGCGCCACAACACCATTAAATATTCTAAACTGACTGCGCACGCCAGCGGCAGGAAAACGGAAAACTATCTGTTCACACCAAACATTAATTAAATCTAACTATTTCCGCAATTAAATTCAACTGACAATGTTATAAAATTGGAAAAGCTTATCGTGAGTGCATGTATTTAGGAAAACAAACTCCAATGCGCTACCATATATTCTGCATGCATCACGTTGTTGGGGGCGAAGTAGCAGCTAAGCGCTCCTGCCTACACAAGCCACTCTAAAATACAAGCCACCACCAACAACAAAAGCAACAAATATAAAAACAAAACAAAATCCGTGGCAACATTTAATGCTTCCTCCATTTGGATCGCATGAAACGCTGCAATAAGTATGTAAGCATGTATGTGTGTGTGTGTAGAATAAACAAATCTAGCTTAAAAGGTGGACAAAAGCAGAGCGCAGCACTTCGCTTGCAACATACAATATATAAATAAATGGCCACAAAGCGATCAACACAACAGATGACCGACCGACGATCAGCCAGCCACCCGTCACAACGCCTAACCGTGCAAACGAGCGACCAACGAGCGACGCACGACGGCCGAACTCCGTGAGTTCTTGGCCACCGCAATCGATTGGGCGCTGCACGGCGAGTGCATTGACAGCTCTGGCGGTCGCCAGAGGGGAGAGCTCGCTGTTTGGCGTTTGATAGTGCTGGTGATGACACTGCTGGTCATGTTGACGTTGGCGGCATAGCGCCCAACTTTAGCGTTGTAACAACAGCAACAACTACTAGCGATAGCTTGCAACAATGGCGAATGAGTTCTGGGTACGTGACATTTGCGGCAAGCACGTAATAGCGGCAGCGCGACGTCGACGACGTTGATGATGGCGCGCGCAGTCGCCGCGTTTCCATTCAAGCCAGTAGTGAGTGACACTGTTGCATTTTATGGCGGCAAGTGGCCTCGCTTTCTGGCTGACTTCTTGCTTTGTGCGCTCCTCTTCTTTTGCTCGCTTCTTATTACAAAACGAAGTTTGTTTTTGGCTTTTCATTTCACATTTTCCATTTCTAACTATGTGGCACAAGCAGCAATGGCAATTTTGTTTATAGCGACGTTTTCAAGCTCCTAGGTCAATATCTGGGTTTTATGTAAATGTTAATGCGCTTTATGCTTATGTATGTATGTATATAAAAAATTATATATTTATACGCTATATATACATATAATATATTCACATAATAAATGCCAGAAGCTTTAATACTTGCAATTAATAAGCACAATGTTTATTTTTCAAAGGTCACTGTTTGTACTAAGTTCAATAATACATAGTATTAGCTTAGTATGCATGAAAAATATGGAATATAAAAATGCAGTTGACTTTAAAAATAATTAGGTTGTGCCTAGAATTTTACAAAGTGTTCCTTAAATTCATTAACGATTATATTTCGCTGTCAAAGTAGAGATCTGTTATATACGGCTTTATTGTAAACAAGAAAAGTTCAAGCTTATAGTTATTCACCATACTTCAATTACAGAAAATCCGAGATTTCGATAAACACTGTGTCCTTGTCTGCTGTCTGAATTTCGTATTCCAGAACTTTAGATGTCGCTCATTTGGCCGATTTTAATAAATGGACAGAATAATCGTCATTAATAAATTCTGAAGATGGTGTGCGTGGTGTGTTCTAGAGCAATAATCTGAAAAAGATGAATGATCCATTGGAGAATATCGCAGAAAATTCACCGACGAACTGTATTCAGCTGAACACCTCATCTGAATAGATTATCATACCTTTTTAAATGGAATTGAAGAAACATGGACTGATAGTAGCATATGAAGAGGATTCCGGCATTGTGTTCGAAGGATAAAGCGAGAGAGAACTGACTTTACCGCTCGTTCTGCCTTTTCTTTTGCTCAAAACAAACAACTTTCAAAATGGTTTCGCTTCTCTTCTCAACTCCCAAAGCTCTTATTGATCATATTCGAAAGCGGCAACAGTTTTTCAAGAATTTTCATCTACATTTGTATATACATTTGTATATGTAGATTGAATATGTACTATATGAATATGAATATGTAGTATGTAAGTAGGTATTTTGCATAAAAGCTCGATGCTATAAAAATATACAAATATGTATGTACTATATGTATATTTATTTACATCTATGTCAAATATTTACTAAGATTTATTTTTAAATTTTTGATATGATAATTTTTCACTTCTCGACATGCGTTATGAAGACTATAAGCAATACTCTCTCGCTATTATCTTTATTTCTATGCCGAGCGCCTTGTTTGCTATTGCCACATTATTTGCTAAAGAAATTATTGTTGTGCTTGGAGCTTACAACTTTGGCAAATATGTGTTATGTACGCATGTACATATATATACATACTTACATGTGTACATTGTGGGTGCTTTGAACACAAAAATCGAAGTTACCTACAAAGCTATCTACAGAAAACATACATATATACAGATGTACATTTGTATAACACAAATCTCTAGAAATTTATGAATAAATACACATTTCTGTTTGTATGTCGGTAATTGCCACTTTTACAACATTTTTCGCCAACAACATTCATGTAAATAGTGTCAACAACCTTTTTTGTGTTCTTAACTGTGTTTGCTTGATGTCTTGACGCCACGATGTTTTTCTTTTTTAACTCTTCATTCAACTGGCAGCCACCAAAAACACAAATGGTTGCACCACAAAACAAATAGACACACACATACATATACATATAAACACATACATGTGTACAGTGGTACTTGCGGTTACACTTTGTTTGACACGCTGTTCAACTACTCACACACATACATACATAGTTGTTGCTATTGTTGTTCTATTTACATTTTACGCTTTACCAATCGGCATTGTGATTTTTCATGGCTCGCCATAAACAATTGTCGGCAGTTGTTGGTGCGCTTTGTTTGCTCTTGGCTTTCTGGTGTGGCGCTGTGCAGAGCATTGTTGTTGGTTTATAGCACGACGCATTTGTTTTTGTTGCGAGTGTTGTCGCTGTTGTCGTGTCTTTGATTGCCATTTGCATGCGATGACATTCGTCAGTTGGTGACTCTGTGTTTTGTTGTCACTGTTGCTAGTATAGTTGTAGGTATTACCACTTTTTTGCTGCTTCGTTCTGTTTACATGATTCTATATATACACATGCATATATGTACTATATACATATATAAGTATGTACATTTGCTGCTTATGCACCTAGTTTTATCAGCGTTTTTGTTTGTTGTCCATCATTTTTGGCAGTTGACATTTGTGGCCATCCGCAAACTCGCTTACAAGCCAATATGTATTTATATACGCATATATGTATGTATATGTGTGTGTGTAAGTGTCTGCTCTAATATGGTTATGCCATTCAACTTTGTTATGTAGGCCAAAAGTTGAGTTTTGTTCGCCATAATTTTTCATTTAGACTAATTCTGCATTAATTGGCCGATTTTGGAGGGCAAAGCTTTGTGTGGCACTGTAGTAACTAGACTGTTATAGGCAGGCATAAGTAAATTGGTTCCGTTGTAAAGCTCAAGAATTAAATATACTATTATTATATTTACCAGAGATATGTCCTAAATATTGAAATATTGAAAAATGGTATAAAAATATACCAAAGCATATAGTTTGCTTGCTGCAAGAACGTCATAAGTAGAAAAATTTTATTTTTGAGATAATAATCAAGCAATGATAATTGTATAAAACTCTATATTGTGTCAAAGTTATTATTAGTTTCGGAGTGAGGAATGTGTATACTGATATACTATATTCTGTAGAAATAGAGCGAAACTTGAAACGTTTTTAGGTTAGCAAAGGAGCTTACTTCAAAATCTATATTTTATACCTTAGCAAATCGAAGTACTTTGGTCAGCTAATCTCAGGCATGTGTAAACTTTTACAAACTTGACTGTTTTTCTTATTTACAGTAGTCTTTAATCATTATAACTGATTTGGACTCCAACGGTTAGGTTGAAGATAATAATTCTGTCGATGAAAAATCTTTATCATACTTCTTTTTCAGACTGACATTTGTAGGAAGGCTTCAGATAACTGAAAAAAATTGTTCCAGCTAAACTGTACAAATCATACTCGTTACTTTTGACGAACTTTTCTTCGATCTAAACATGAAATGGTTTTATTAATTTGTTCCAAAGTTATTTAAGCGGTTGGTTACATGGGTTTACGGGTTTCAAAAAATCGATTTTTTTTATTATCTTATTAAATTCCACGGCACCTCTAAAATATAGTCCTAAATTTTCAAGTTGATCGGAGTAATGGTTTGGAGATACAGTCTATAGAACTTGTGGCTAGCTGGGCTAAATGCGCTGTCTTTAAACGCGATTTTCTCGAAACTGTGTTTTTAAAGTCGGTTGGCAAGATTTCACGAGAAACACCCAACCGATGCTCATGAAATTTTAAACAGGCCTTTGAGATACAATTCTTAAAGACTTGGACGAAAGGGTTTTTATACCCTGAACAGGGTATATTAAGTTTGTCACGAAGTTTGTAACACCCATAAAGAAGCGTCGGATACCCTATAAAGTATATATATAAATGATCAGAATGTTGTGCTGAGTCGATTTAGCCATGTCCGTCTGTCTGTCTGTCCGTCTATCTGTTTGTATATATACGAACTAGTTCCTCAGTTTTTAAGATATCGTTTTCAAATTTTACAAACGTCATTTTCTCTTCATTGTCGGAACGGCCGATACTATAACATATAGCTGCCATACAAACTAACGATCGGAATCAAGTTCTTATATGGACAACTTTCACATTTGACAAGATATATTCACGAAATTTGGTATATATTATTTTCTAAGGCAACAATGTAATCTCCGAAGAAATTGATCAGATTGGTTTACTATAGCATATAGCTGCCATACAAACTGAACGATCGGAATCAAGTTCTTGTATGGAAAACTTTCACATTTTACAATGTATCTTCACCAAATTTGGTATAGATTATTTCCTAAGGCAACAATGTAATCCCCGAAGAAATTGTTCAGATCGGATTACTATAGCATATAGCTTCCATACTAACTGAACACATAGTTACCAAAAGAAATGCATCTGTGAAGGGTATATTAGCTTCGGTGCAGCCGAAGTTAACGTTTTTTCTTGTTTTCGATTACAACTGCTTATTTAAAAAAAAATGTCGCGAAACTTTCTTAGAAATTTTAATTATTTTTTTGTAAAAATGTCAAAATGCCAAAAACCCGACTTTCAGTTTTTTTCCTTCATCCTCGTTCTAAGTTAAGGTTTTAATAAAAAATGGGGCGCATCTTTTTTTCGAAGGGTCACCGGAAATGGCGTCGCTATGGCGGAGTTGAAAATATTTTTTTCCAAAAATTTCAGAATTTCTTTGTTAATAGTGTATGTTTGTAACAATAAAAAATTCTAATAAAATATTTCATTTTTTATATGAGAAATAAACTTTTGTATTAAGGCTTTTTTTACCCGAGGAAACTGACATGACAAATTACGTTTAATGGGAATACGAGAATATATGCTTGTATTTAAGTATATGTATATTAGTATATATAATTTCTCACCAATTGTTCTGTTGTATCAATTTCATCTGGCGAATTTGTTCTCCAAAACTCAGATTAACTTTGTGTGGTGCACTAAAATATTATACAATTACCAGAACAGATTTAAAGCAATTAGTTTGTGCAAAAACCCAGAACTTCTTGCGTATGAAGTTATGTATTTTTAGCATGCGGTATGTTGTTCTTCGTCATTATGCTACATTTTCGCAAGAATTAAAGAATTTGATGACTCATCGCCGTGCTACAGAATTTATAAAAGAATATAGCAATATATCTTTATACAACATTATTCTCAAAACTAGTTGACTAAACATTAATCTATTTCTGTTCTTCTTCATTTTCCAGGGCTCCGATCCGCGTGCGGCCACATGCCGTGGCAAGTTACAGAGTCGTCGCTGCAAATTGAATCAGGAAATCAACAAGGAGCTGCGACTACGCGCTGGCGCTGAAAACCTCTTTAAAGTAAGTGATTTTATGCCATTATATACTTATTTATGTGTTTTGTTTAGTTGCTTGTAAACAAACATTACTAATACTCTACTTTATTTATATGTATGCAATTATAGGCCACCACAAATCGCAAGCTGCGCGACACAGTCGCTCTCGAGCTGAGCTTCGTCAATTCGAATTTACAGTTGCTGAAAGAACAATTGGCTGAGTTGAATTCTTCGGTGGAAATCTATCAGAGTGATAGGTGAGTGCGAGTGAATATTGACATTTGTATTTCTATATACATATATGTATGTATATAGATATATAAAAATATATACTATACATATCGAATACTAAATATTTATTTCTTACTCTATTTTTTTATGATCTCATTGTTTCAACAAACATTCCAGGAAGTGTTGTTTAGAAATTGCAAAAATTTATTGCTTCAAGCGTTTTATTATCTATAAATGGAATTTTATGTTCCTATCAGTTTCAGAACAATGCGCTGACGCGTGTTTTTGAAATGCATAAATCTTAGTTACTTGTGTTTAATGATGCAAAGTTATGGTTCTGCGTGACGATTTGCATTTTTATTTTTACATGAATATGTTAGGCATATTTATGAATACCGAAAGTAGTTGGAAACTTAAAACTACGGCATTATAGTGTTCTTTAAACAATTTTCGCTTGGTATACATGCATATATTGCAGTAGGATTGTGGTTGAACAAATAGGAAAAATTGTTGATATAAAAACAGTGCAGCTTTAAGAATACTTCCGATATGAGACTTTCTAGTATGTAATTTATCAGAAAGTCCGCTCAAAAGTGCCAGCTAAGGTGTCAACTATCTTTGATATACATACTTATGTATTTATTGATTTTTCGAATTTCGTGCATAACTCATGAATTTTAAAATTATCCACTAACAAGCAAAAGTGATTTGTAGACCTTCAAGAAAGAAGAGTAAAAGCGAAAAAGATTGAATTAAAAACTTTTTACTTTTTCACGAAGTTGAAAAAGTTTTTTCGTATAATAAATAAGAACACAAACCATTTTGATCGACCACTTTTTGCCATTTTTCCGCTAGGGACATTATTCCTTCACTATAAAACTTTCATCAGTGTAAATAGAAATTTCGAAATTTCCAGAACAGAAATCGTCTCCGTAAACTTCACAAATTTTATTGGTGGCAAAAATTTCAAAATATAGCGAGTTTCTTCATTATTTTCACACATTTTTGAACAGCTGCAACTTTTTTTCAACTTCCTCGAATTTAATTTTTTTTGGTTATATGAAGCTTAAAATCTCACCTTTCCAACACTATACGGTATGACACAATTTGATTGGTAGCACTGGAGATATACTACTGCAAAGACATTTATTAACAAAATACGAAAAGACTTTTTCGACTACCATATGTATAATAAAAGGAATTATCACAGTACTCCACATGCACTTTTCTGTGTTAAAATCTTGAAAATTTGATATTTCTTCTTAATTACTTGAATATGGTAAGTACTCCAGCGACTATATATATAGATGGATTGCATTTGGTTGAGCCTCCATTGAGAATATTTTCACGTAGTGAAGTGTAGTGGCTTGCGATCAGTTCTCAATTTCAGTGTGTTTTGGAATTCTCTATCCAAGCAACTATCCATCCAACCAATTCCAAAGAATTTTGAGTATAAAAACAACACCGATTTTATAGGTTTCACCCTTCATTAAAAGCTCCAAAAGTCTAATTTTATAGAATCACCTGTTTAAAAACTGTCATGAACAGCTCTAAAATTCTTAAAGGCAATAAAAATGAAATTTTCAACAAATAAGTTTAGTCAATATAGAGTTTTAAAATCTAAAATTTCCTTACAAAAAAAAATTATTTTTTACTTCACTTTTTACATACTGAAGTAGCTACAACAATGTATTTAAATTTAAAAGCAAATAAATACTACAACAAAATAATCATATAGGTAAGAATTTTTAATTTATAACTCACCTAAGTTTTTAATAGCAGGGCTTAAATTCGTTTTGTAATTTACTTACTTTGTGCCAATCACCGAAACGTGTTAATATGCGATTATATAGCGGGTAATGAGTGTAACCCATAGCTGAAGCCAAGTAATTAGCTGTTGACATTAAGACATGGAATTTTCTATACAGATATAATAACTGTACTTCTACTATATGTATAAACGTATATTACAATATTTGTTTTTGTAAGCTGTGGCGCGTGCTAAATGCGAATATTTGAAAAGTACCGTAAATAATAATGACTCATAAAAATATTCTCGTTATTTTTGTATACAACTTCTGGTTGACTTAATGTGAACTATACACGACTAGATGGAAAATAAATTTGTGGTTTGAAAATGTTTAGGTAACGGTAATTTTTTGTTAGTAATATAAAATTCAAAAAAATTTAAACTTATTTTAGATATTTTTTTCTGAATATTTTTTTGTAACTTTCATGAAAATTCCATTCTAACTCTTAAAATAAATTTAAAAAAAATATCTTTTTTCTGAAATGCAAAAAAGTGTTTTTTATATAAAAAAATTTTTGAATAAAAAAAGTTATTTTTTTTTAAAGAATAAAATAGATCGTTCTTTAAAAATACTCTTTTTATTATTATTATTTATTTTTTATGTTATTTTTTTTTATTATTACTATTTATGCACATTAAATAAATTTTTAATATTTATTAGTCTTTTTCTAATATTTTTTTGCAACTTTTATAAAAATTCCATTTTAACTCTTAGAATAAATTAAAAAAATTTTTTTGTTCTTGAAATAAAAAAAAGTTGAAAGAAAAACTGTTTTTTATAAATAAAAATTTTGGTTTAAAAAAAGAGATAAATAGTTTTAATTCAAATGAACAAAATAAAATACATATTCTTTAAATATTTTTTGGAAGTACATAAATTTTTAATATATTTTTTTTTTTTGAAATAAAAAAGTTGAAAGAAAAACTGTTTTTTATAAATAAAAATTTTTTTAAAAAAAGAGATAAATTTTTGAATTCAAATGAACAAAATAAAATACATATTCTTTAAATATTTTTTAAGTACATAAATTTTTTAATATTATTTCTTTTTAAATTTTTTTGAACTTTCATAAAATTGCATTCTTAGAATAAATTAAAATATAATTTTTTCTTTAGGTAAAAAAAGTTTTAAATAAAAAAATATTGTTTTTTTTTTAAACTAAAGTAAACAAAATGAAATATACATATGTACGAAATATGGGTGAAATCGGTTCACAACCACGCCTTCTTCCAACATAAAGCTATTTTGAATTCCATCTGATGCCTTCTCTGTATAATACGAGTATAAACATTAGGAACCAATGATGATAGCGGAATAAAACTTTACAAAAATACGGTATTTGAAAAATTTGTAAATGACGTATTATGAAATCTCGATTATCACTTTACCATGCGAGAGTATAAAATGTTCGGTGACACCCGAACTTAGCCCTTCCTTACTTGTTTTAATTAAAATAAACAAAATAAAATATATGTTCTTTAAATATATATATTTTTTAATGTTGATAAATTTTTTCATTAAAATTGATATCAAATATGAATATAAATGAATTTATATATCTAACACTTGATTTAATATGTTATCGGGTTCTATTTACTAATATATTCGCTTAATAACAAAAACAATAGGAAATACTTCACGAGTTTTGCAAATATTTTATATAATTGCTCTAATTCCACCAATTTATTTCATTATTGCTCGCTTAAAATGTTAATATTGCTTTTGTTGTTATTTCAATTGCACTAAATTGTTGCAATTATCATTAAAACAAAGTCATTATTCACTATCTTTTATTTATTACAGTTATATACACATTGAAAAAAACGGGGAAATACCTAAGTTAATTATTTTTGAGTGATAGAATATTCAATCAAACTATAACAAAAATTTATTTAAAAGATATGCATAAATCAATAGTTTTCCTTGTTTTTATCAAAGAAAATCGGATAATGGAGCCATATATTCCATGGATAATACTTGAACACCAAATATTTTTTTATATGGTTAAGCTCTGAATACTCAACGCTTAACTATTAAAAATTCATTAACTTTTTTCGATATTTAAATTAATAGGGTCTTAGAGACCTGTCAATATTCTCTGCATTAATATTTACATGAAAAACCCAACAGGTTAAGAAAGTCACTCATACGCACTGTACTTTTTAATTGAAAATATTCTGACGTCAGATTTAGCAATCTTAGACAATAACTTTTGTATACTAAATTTTACAACAATTTTCAGTAGCCCAAGTAAAGAAAAATTATACTCAAAAAATTACTAAATCATTTTATAAACTAAAATTGTTTATCAGCTCGACTTATAAGAACTTATGACAAAATTATACGCCAGCAATTAGTTGCTGTCACAGAGTTGTATACTAATGCATTCAAAACTACAAGTATATTCATACGCACACATATATGTATGTATATGACTACACTTTTCACAGTCTCCTCTAAGTATGTATGTACATTTGCGTTTGCATTTTGCTCATTTGCGTCGTAATTTCTGGTCAAGCGCGTTTTAACTCAACCAAGCGGAACTCCCAAATAGCTGCCAACCGTTGCTATTTAATATCATATAAATACATATGTATTAGGTTGAGTAAAAATATCTAATATTTTTTTGCTTTGTACTCTGAACCATAGGTTCATAGACGCTTCTAATAAAGTATCTCTAAGTCTCTAAGTGTGCGCTCTTTATTGTTACTGGAAGGTCCTCCGCCTTACAGTTTTTTTATTTTTTTCTTATTATCAGTTAGAAAAATTAAAACCTCACTACTCGTTTTTTTGACACATCCTAATGTATATGTATATATTTTTCATTGTACCCGCTAATATTTGTATTGCTACTGCTTATTATAAAACAAAAAAATTAAAATTTCACTATCTGATTTTTTTTGACCCACCCTAATATATATTTTTTCTCATTGCGCCTGCTAATATTTGTGTTGTTGCTGATTATAACAAGTGTTTTCTGCTGTTTTTTTGTTATTGGATGCCGAATTTAAATATTTGCGAGAAATTTCTCTCTTTACTTATGTGTTTGTAGGGAACAAATACCGGCAAACCGGCACAGCTGCATAAATATACATATTAATACTACTATAAGTGCGGCTCTTAATAGAATCGGAGGCTTGTTTATGATATTTTCCTATTTTTATATATTTATAGCTTAAGAATATTTTATTATATGTATTGTATATTTATAATTATCATAAAAAGCCGCAATGTCGGTGGACTTAGTGCTTGTTCAAAACTAATAAAAGACTTTTCCAGTCAACAAATAGAAAAACTTTGCAATCTTTATATTTTATATTTAGTTATATATTTTTTTTATGCCAATAAAGGCTTATGATTAGAATAACGAGCGTCAGAAGTGAGAAGAGGTTGAGTTTTTTTTTATTAAGCTATTACAGTCAATAACGAATTTTTTAGAAATGTCTATAGCTTTGTTTCTTATCTCCTTACTAGCTAACACAATTTCTGGTGGAAAGCGTTTCTTAACTAAAAACCCAAAAAAATTTTATTCACTGATTTTCAAGTGTTAACATAAAGTTATTGTACAAACAACATTTTTATATCTTCCTACTTGTTTTTGTTACTAGTTCGATTGGCTGAGGCCTGCGGTGCGGTGCACTCTGGGCACTACCTTACGTTGGTTTTCCTTTTTGAGCACATCTGCCCAGATCACAGCTCCGATAATAGGACGCTGCTTGTCGTCTTCTCTTTCTTGGCTGTGGCCTCCTATGTTAGCCATTAGTCTGCTCAGTTGTGAAGTGATCTTCGCGGCTTTTCCTGCGGCATACTCGATTTGTATCCAGAAAGTTAGTCTGGGGCCCAGTCTTATACCTACATAGGTAGTGCTTATTTGTTAGCAATAGTAGCTCTGTTTTTTTCGTAGCGGGCTAGAGGTTGTGTGAGCTTTCCTCGTGCTTCTTTTATGGCTCGTGCTGTAATTACTGCTGCAATGTCGTCCGCGTAGGCAATTAAGTACGATTTGTCTGCCATTTCGAGTTTTAATACCAGCCGTTGCTTTTTCCAGGATTCAGGGAGTATTTCGGCTTCGAGGCAGGCGTTGTACATATTCAATAGTACTGCCGGTCTCTCTGCTGCGATTATTTTCAGGATTTTTGTTGGCCTTGAGCTTGCCTGCGGATAGTTGCGGCTCTTCGCGGGTAAACTAGGGGATTTGCGTAAATCTTGGAGTATGTTCTGGCTCACTAGCCCTTTTTTCGTGTGTGGGGAAGAGTGCGTACATGATCTGATCCATTTTGGCAGCGGTTAAGTCAGACGGATTTGCCCGCGCGCCGAGTTTTTTCATTACTATTTTATACCCAAGTCCCCAGGGGTTTATTTTTTAATATACTCGCGAAGTTCCTTCCATTTTTTCTTTTGGCTTTTAGTATTATTGAGACATATTTGAAGGTAAAAATGTAATTTTTTTTTTGTTCCAGTGGAATAACGCATACACAAAATCTTCATTCTGAATATAATCAATCTTTTTACGGCAATATTCTGTAAAACAGACGAGTGAGGAAAAATTTCAAGCAAATATGTATATTATATAATATTTACATCTTAGTCGACAGTATTGTTTGGCATTTCAAGTTTTGAGTGTTTCGATCTTATACAAAAATTTATACCAATTTATAGTTTAAAAGTTATTATTGTTGTTGTAAAAACGTTAAAATTTTTATATATATAATTTTTACCACCAATATTTATATCCTGAACCTGATGTAATCTCCGAAGAAATTGTTCAGATCGGTCAACTACAGCTTCCATACACCTGGACACATATTTACTAAAACAAATACACCTGTGAAGGGTATATTAGCTTCGATGCAGCCGAAGTTAAAGTTTTATCTTGTTTTATTGAGGTTCAATATGTAACATTTAATGCATTTTTCTAAGTTTATTTTCAAGCAAATTAAAAAATGTAATCAAAATAGTTGGAAAATACTCAAAAAATTGCTTGCAAGCGAAAACAAAAATTCAAAATCTCATGTTTAATTACTTTCGAGCAAATATCTAATCGCTTGCGAGCAAATCGCTACAGTCTGCAGCATGAAAATTAATTTCCGTTATCTTTCTGCATTGTTTTCTTTTAATCTGCTTGATCTCTCACATACATATCTTTTTTAATGAGGAATTTTTTATCGTTTTCTTCTTGCATTTTCCACATTTTTGTTTATCTAATTTTTAACGCTTAACCGTAAAGTGCGCGAAGCTTGCGTGTTTCGTAGGCTTTTCAGCGAGCTTGTCGGCATTTGGCGTTTTTTCTTGGCAGAAATTTACAAAAGTTTTTCGTGCTTTTGGGCGTTCGTTGCGTAGCGCCTTAATGGCTAAGGCGCGCTGTCTGTCTACTTTTGTTGTTATTATTTTTAAATGTTAGTTATTATTATTGTTGTAATTACATGCTTGACTTGCGGCGAACCGCTTGACACGCGCTAGTGTTTAAAATTTTTCTAACATTTTTTTTCCTTTCATTTCTTGTTTTTGTGTTAAAAATTTTTAAAATAATTTTTCCAACTGTTTCTTTATTTTTTTTTTTTACTTTTTATTTTTTATTTTTTGTTGTTTTTATTTTTTATTTTTTTTTTTTCCTTCGCTCATACTTACAGCAGCTTCAAGTTATTGCTTTTGTTGTATTTGCAGTAGCTTGGCGTTGCAGTTGTGATTATTTAACAGCCATTACAGCAACAACTGTATTTACTAATCATATTGTAACAACAATCGCACATTTGCAATTATAATTATACTCATAAATACTTTGCAGCTCGTGAAATTATTTTTTTCCACATTTTCTAAATTCATTTGTCGATAATGTTTTCGCATTTAAATTACGGCATTTTTTAATTTTTTTTCTTAATTGTTCAATGCATTTATTTTCCCCTCTCTTATTACTATACAATCAAATAACAATCATTAAGCGCATTACAGAATCGGTATCGACGGCCAATAAGGTAGCGTAAGAAAATATTTTTGCCACACAAGTGGTTAAATTATTGTTTGTTTTGACTTGCCGTTATTGCATTTAAACTTGGTTGGCACTCAAACACAACTTGATCTTATCTAATATGAAATATGTTTAACTGAGTGTGATATAATGGGCTACAATTTACGTTGAGTAAGAAACAGGGAGGTTAATGCAGGCTAAACGCGTAACGTTTTTGAAATAATCTCAAATAATTCCTCAAAAATCGTTTTTGGCAGTCAACACATGAGAACAATACACCAATTATAGCGTTCAAAACAGACCTCAATCTCGGTGTTTACTTATTTATTGGAGCTAAATTCTCATAACATTCTTTCTGGGTCTAAGTATAGGAAAAAGCTCTCAGTTCCAAAATATAGTAGATCCGAAAGTAATTCAAAGCCCAATAGATACAATTTAGCTTTCAAATATTGTTCTTCACCGCGATTTCCTCGTGCTAATGATCCAATAATTCTGTATAGTAGTCAGGAGTTGAAAGCCATGTCATTTAGCGTTACCCAGGATGCACCAAATTGGAGGCGACCTGCACTACATACCTCTGTATAATACAAGTAGTCGCTCTTGATACTTTTTTCTTTATTATCATCTAATGTGTGTAATGACTGAATAGCTTCAAAAACTACTGTGAATCATTAACTAGACACTTTGCACAGAGCTTTGGCATACTCAAGTTTTCATGATCGATTTGTTCAAGTTATTTCTTTCATATCTCTGGAATATCAGTTATCTCGGTCAACTTAATTTTATAATTATTTAACATAAATTTTTTTTTTAATTTTTCTTTATGTTTTCGTCCGTAACTGTTTCGTTTTGACATTCATTTGCTTATCTTTGTCGGTACTCAGGTATTCCTAACGGAATAGAACCACACACATGTTTCGCCCTAGCGGAATTCGCCGAGTCATGAAAGGCAAGAGAGTTTTCTAACAGTCGAGATCTACAACTGCATGGTGGAATGGTTCTTGTTCTTAATTGGCGTAGATACCGCTTATGCGATTATAGCTGAGTTAACACCAACCACCAGTCGTTTCTTCTTTTCGCAACGTGGCACCAATTGGAAATTTCAAGCCTTTTCCACCTGGTCTTCCAACGGAGTGGAGGTCTTCCGCTGCTTCCCCGTGCAAGTACTGCGTCGAATACTCCCAGAACTGCAGTGTTTTCATCTATTTGGACGACTTGACCCAGCCAGTGTCTCTTAATTCGCTAAACTATGTCAGTGTCGTCGTAGCTCATTCTTTCAGAACCTTTCGCCAACTCATCAGATGTTGTCATCGTCCATAACTCTGCACCATATAGCAGGACGGGGATGATGAGTGACCTGTAGAGTTTGGTCTTTGTTCGTCGAGAACTTTACTTATAAATTGTCTACTCAGACCGAAGTAGCACCCATTGGCAAGAGTTATTCTCCGTGGATTTCGAGGTTGACGTTGTGGTTGGTGTCAACGCTGGTTCCAAGATAGATGAAATTATCTACGACCTCGAAGTTATGACTGTCAACAGTCAGCCCAGTAGCGAGTGCCAAGGCTGTTTGTTTGATGACAGAAGATTTTTTCGTCTTGCTCTCGTTCACAACCAGACCCATAGACTTCGCTTCCTTTTCCAGTATATGCGATGTTTAGGAAATTATCCCACGAAACGGTTTCACGTGTACTGAAAAATAGAGCGCAATGCTGCTTTGTTAAGTTAGCTAGGGCATTGAAGTTAGCATCAGAGATTAAAAAAAAAAATTCTTAGTGACTTATGTCCCTTCAAGAACTCTATATCCCTCTAATCAATTTTATTTGGTAGCTATCAAATTTATACACGACTCTTTTGAAAGCAAATTTTCACATCAAAACTCATGGATTCGTTACCATCTTGAGCGCTATCATAGAAACGCTGCAAAAGCCGTAAGCCCAATCTAGAGATCGCCATAGACAAAACAATTCTATATATGTATTAGAGTGCTACTAACCTTAAAAAATACTGTCAAAGTTTCATCCAAATGTTTTCACGAGATTAGTGTCAAAGAGACGCTGTAATGCGAAAATATGTTGGGTGACCCTAAAATGAAATTGGTTCTGTTAGTTGAAATTATTGATAACACAAAGAATTATTGGCATTATAAAAAAAAAAGTTTTGTGGTATCCATTTTTGCCTTGTAGGTGTATCTTTCTTAATTATCGCCATAAACAAATCAATGCTTCGCAATTTCAAGGTGTGTTCTCCTTCGTTCGCTCGCTGGATGTATGTCAGCTGTCACCGTTATTAATCACAACTTCATCAAAACAGCAGCTTAAAATCTGACAACAACAGAAAATATTACAACAAAAGAGGTGTGCCTTAGCCCAATAGGTGCGAATACACCGCTTCACTGGGCTTTGTGTCACCACTGCCAATATAAGCCAATTAATGAAGATTCTTCACAGCAAAGAAAGAGCGCTCCATACAAAATAAAGAATGCGGTCTCTTATAGAAAAAAGAACAAATGAGATATTGTGACAATTGGGAGCTGTCACACACTCATATACTTATATATTTAATACAATTCGCCTGCGCGAATGTTCGTATGTGGAGTAGGACAGCTTCGCTTGGAAATTCGGCAAATCATTGCTTTGAAAATAATGTTGATGATATTTTGTATTATCGGCTGAGTAGTTGATAAAAAGCGTGTCACGGCAGAGACAGCTAGGGACATATATAAATATATATACTAGTAGTAATTGCGCGCAGAAAGCAACAACGTAAAACCGCACTTCGATTTGAGCTCGCCATTGTACTCACAAAATTGCCAGCCGCTGCGAGAGAAAATCTCGCGGATTACAGTCGCATTATGCTTCGTCTTATGGCATTAAAGCTTTGCGCCTGTTGTTGCTTTTTTTCTTGCGCTAATGCGCCTCAGAACATCCGCAGCCGGCGAAATTTGTATAGACTGTGTCGTTGGCCCAAATAGCTGCAGGCGATTGGGGTCAGAGTGCCAAATGGCACTTGATTGCTATAAAGTAAAATAAAAATACAAAAAAATTTAAAAAAAAAATAAAAGAATTAAAAAAGAGTGAATAAAAATTCTCACAAAGCGGCTGTCGAAAAAGAAGCTTCGGATAAAGGCTGTTATATGCCTCAAAAAAAAAATATATATTTTCTGATTTTTTTTATCGTTCCTTTTAGTTCTTATAGACCCACAAATTCTTGCGCTAAATAATGCAATATTTTCCCGTTATTTATTTCATTTACAGTCATGAAAATTTTATGCCAATGATACCACTTGGCTTGAAGGAAACAAAAGAAATCAGTTTTATGGAACCATTCTCCGACTTAATATTGGAACATTATAGTGAGGAGCCATCTTTGTACGTGGATGCCATCGCCGACATCACAGACACCAGACAGGTAAATTATTTAGCCTATATATCGTCAACTAAAATGTAAAATAACGTAACCGCACTTTTCATAAGTTAAGAAGTGAAGGAAAAGCGATATAATAGAAACCATGCATATTGAATTAAAAATTGAGTTTTGGTTATATAGTGGTTATATGTTGGTTATATAGTGGTTATATATTGGTTACATATTGGTTATATATTGGTTATATAATGGTTATATATTGGTTATACATTGGTTATATAACGGTTATATATAGGTTATACATATATTGGTTATATCTGATATCGGAAACTTAAAAGTTTATAATATGTTTCATAATAATATGTAATATGATGTAGTGAATCGTAAGCAGTAAAACACTCAATTTAGAATTTTTTTATGTTCCGTTATTTTGCATTTTAAGTGGCGATATAAATACAATATATCAATCAAAAGACTTAAGCAACGAACTCGGTTGTGTAAAATATTGTATTTCTTTTACTTGCATTCTATAGGCGTCCAGAACACCATCACGCGATGCGCAAGGCGTGGCACTGCTCTTCCGTTACTACAATTTGTTGTACTATGTGGAACGGAGATTCTTTCCGCCAGATCGGAATTTGGGCGTTTACTTTGAGTGGTACGATTCGCTAACCGGTGAGTAATTTAAAATTTTTATAAAGTGTTCGGAAAATTTTTGGGAAAAAATAAATAAAATATAAATAAGTAAGGAAGTGCTATTTTCGGGTTGAAGTGAATATGGAAAAATGCTCTTCGAAATTATTAAATGGTAATGTGAGAAAAATATTTCGAGTAGTCTGCACAAATTTAATATAAACAAAGGAAGGAATGCGTTCGGGCCAATCGAAGAGGTGGATGAAGGGATGGATATAATTTTTGGTGTCAGAGTCTTTAATAAAAATTCCATGTATGAGTTGAGGTTCGAAATAGACGCACTTCCTAGTCGGTACCACTTTCTGTTAGTGCTATTTTAAAATAATCACTCAAGAGTAGAGAGGATGCACAAAAACTTAAAATTATGTAAAATTATGGCAGCCAAACCAAGGTCTGGGTCAACTACATTAATTCTAATGATGAAGCAAAATATGGTCACTTAAAAATGTCCACTCAATTACGTCTAAATATCTCACGTATTTATCGTTATACATATTTGGTATGAAGACAAGATCGGAAATTAAAAAAAAAAAAGGCGCTTGAGGGAGTACAAAACCGATATTATTAATATTCGTTACCTGATCAAATTATTATCAGATTTCAGTAAATTATCTTATAAATTACCCATATTTTCAGTTATAAGTCTACATATTCGGTATATCGAGACTTGGAAATTTATGGTCGACCATTATTAAATAAGTGATCACCACCAGACACTATTTGTGCTAAGTTTTATTTCAATATCTTTATGAGCCGAGCTAAGGCTCCATTTAGAAGGAAGGGATTTCGGGTCCAGTTTTCTGATAAACCGATGCACATGTAGACCTGTTGAATAATGAATTTAAAACTTTCAACACAAGCGTCAATTTTTAGAAGATAACACTGTATAATGGAATGCCAATGAAAAATAGGATAGTCGAAAAAGTCTTTTCGTATTTCTAAGCAAACTTCAACTTATTTTTTTTTATATTTATAATAAAATTTAATGAACCGAATATGTATCAGTTTGGCCGACCACTTTTTCGGTAGAGACATTTTCTGGTTTCTCGGCGAAAAACTGCGACAAGTAATTTTCACAGGCTTCTCTTAAAGCCAACTTTACTCTATTACGAGGCGTGCTGCATTGAGCAAAACAAATGGTAGTCCGATGGTGCAAGATTAGGGCTATATGGTGGATGCAAAAAAACTTCGCCCGCAAGCTCTCTCAGTTTTTTCCGAGTCATCAAAGATGTGTGTGGTCTAGCGTTGTCCTGATGGAAGACGAAGCCCTTTCTGTTGATCAGTGCTGGCCACTTTTTCGATTTTTTGCTTCAATCTCAGCAGTTCTTGACAGTAAAATCTATAATCAATCGTTCAACCAGGTTGGAGCAGTTCTTAGTTGATGATTCCTTTTCAATTCCATGACACAATATTTGGATTAAATATGGACAATGCCCATTTTTATAACCTGATAGGGTGTACTAAGTGTGTCACGAATTTTGTAACGCACAGATGGAAATGTCGGAGACTCTGCTGGACGAACTGAGTTGATTTAGCCGTGTCCGTCGGTCTATCTGTCTGTATATACCCAAACTGGTCACTTAGTTTTTGAGATATCTATCTGAAAATTTTCTCTTTTCCTTAAGAAAGTACTCAGATGTCGGAATGGTTGTTATCAGAGCACTATACCATAAAGCTGCCATACAACCTGAACGGAATCAAGTGCTTATATAGAAAGCGTTTTCATTTGACAAGATATCTTACCGAAATTTGGCATGGCTTTGCGAATTGAATTACTATAGTATATAGCTGTTATACAAATTGACAGATCGAACAGGACAAAATTAAGCTTTTGTAAGGAGTTTGAAGGTTATTATAGCTTCGAACTGTGTTTATGTAAATTTAGCAAGCTGCTAATTGATTGAGATCATATTAGTGAGAGGTTAATACTTATAAACTCACTTTTCTGCTCTCTCAAAACACAGGTGTACCCTCCTGTCAGCGCACCATTGCCTTCGAGAAGGCCTGCACGCTCTTCAATTTGGGCGCCATCTACACACAAATCGGCGCACGACATGATCGCACCACCGAAAAGGGTTTGGATGCGGCAGTGGACAGCTTTCTGCGCGCCGCCGGCATATTTCGACACATCTACGACACATTCACCAACGCGCCCTCCATGGACCTGAAACCGCAGGTGCTCGACGTGCTCGTCTCGCTGATGCTATCACAGGCGCGCGAATGTCTTTTCGAGAAGTTGCAGCTGCAGATCGAAGCGCTCGGCCTCACCGAGTCCAGTCATGTAAGTGGATATGCTAATGCAAAGCGTCGCCGATAGCAGCGACTGATTATGTCACTAGTTATTCTACGCAGTTGCCGCTAGAATATTGTCATTACATTTATACTATTTTTACGCTTTTCTCTCCGCACAGTTGTTCAAAGACCTGGCAGGCGAAGCGGCGCAATTGACGCTCGAATACAATGAAATGCACAAAAACATACAGATGAATGACACACACACATACTTGCCGGAGTGCTGGGCCGGTCTGGTGCCGCTCAAAGCTGAGTTCTACAAAGGTAAGCAATTGGCTTGGTGTTGTTGCTGTTGTTGTTGCACTTGACGCGCGCAATATTTGCAGCTGAGAATGTCGCGTTATGCTGTGGCGCGCTTGGAATGCGACTGGCTTGCCTTGTGCTCACACACACATACATATGCGCTTACAAATTTATTGCGCACGTGTTCATGCCGCACTGCACATTTCAGCAATAATCATAATCATAAGCTTTACTAATCGTTCGTCACCTTGTTTACTTATGTGTTTTTCTTTTATTCCAACACTTACTTACGCTTACGCCGCGCTTATTTGTGCAGCTCTGGCCCACCACTACGAGGCGTGCAGCGTTGACGTGGCCGCCGACAAGACATCGCTCAGCACCAAGAAGAGTCAGGCCACATCGCATGGCGGCACCGCCAACGAGTCATTTATCGGCAATGCGCGGGAGGCGTTACGCGCCGCCGCCGCTGCCTTTGACGAGAGCGAGGAGGATGCGGCGAGCGCGACGGCGCTGAAACGCGCCCATCTCAAGGAGGCGCTGGCTAGTCATGAAGAAACGCAACGCCTGCAGCGCATGTGCAGATTTTTGAAGGTGAGTCTAAGTAAGCTATTTACATACATAAATACATATGTTTGTATGTAAGTGTATATATACATACGTTGGTAGCAATATAAAATGAAGTGTGTGGTATGCCGCTAATTGCTGCCGCGCTTGCTTTCAATTCATAAAGTGCTGCCATTCAGCATTGTTGACACTTGACATTAGGTAATCACAACAACACGGCTTGTCTGTTGATGGCACACCACAAAACGCCCACCGCTTGGCGTTCGGCATGGTGTGCCTTACCATGTTTGTAGTAGCGCTAGTAATTTATTGATATATGCTGTTGTAAAGTCTAATTTATAGTCGGCCTTGATTATATGTGAGAAATTATAAATCTTCAATAAAGAATGCGCTTCGCTGCAGAATTTATTTAGATGCGCTGATTTGATTATTTTGCCGCAAATCAAAGATTTTGAATTCAATTCAGCGTTATTTTATGAAAATACATTATTCTTGAAATATTTCATGAGGCGATCAAAATTAAAGTGTGAATTAGAACTTCACTTTGTTTCCTTTTCACTTAAGGAGGTGTTCTGGTCTAAAAGCATGAGTTTCAGGTAATTTCTAAAGTGTCGTAAAAAAGGCAGTTAATATTTTATTACCCATTTTTTATTAGTTATTCATTTACATTATAATATTCTATGAAAAATTAAGAAAAAGTTAATAAATTCTAAAATTAGTAGCTCGAGAAGAGAGGGTTCTCAAAAATTTGACATTTGAGTATACCCACGATTTTAACCCTCCTAGCAACCTCCAACCAAAAAAAAATATTAATCTAGAATATTTTCGGAGAAGGTTTCACGAAATTACGACTTGGCTAAAAAAAACAAAAACAATTTGCATACAACTATTTTTAACTGTTTCGAATTTTTCAAAATAGAAAAAAATTTAAGGATCGCCTCTGCGTGACCCTCCGAAAAATCACTAATTTTTTCGATATTTTTTTAAATTTATAAATGCAAAAAATAAAACAAAAATTTTAAAAAGATTAATCATCTGTAGAAAAGTCGTTTTCGCGCTAAGGAAGCTTTTTTTTTTGGAAATTTGACAAAATGGCGGCGGTTTGAGAAAAAATTATAAAATTTGGCTTTTTTTCGACAGTTTTTCTTAAAAAAAATAGGAAGATTTCAAAAAACAGCTTCAATAACGTGATAGAGAATGGAAAGTGTTACTCCAAATTGGAACTACATAGATATCTTCAAAGCTCTTCCTTTGAGAATGGAAACTGTTTTGAAAAACATCATTCTAAGAAAAATGCGTTCAAAGATTGGGGTGGTATGTTCCCCAATCTGTTCTTTTTCTACAAGAAACGCTGGAGAAAGAAATTAATAGACTAGGATTCTCTTTTAAAACTTAATCTCATCTTTATGTGTATGATTCCCTTACAGAAAAGCGGTATTGCTAAGAGCAAAAAAATTTTATTAAAAAGCTTTAGAACTCTTTAAATCTTATTGAGTCGTTAAAACACTGTTCTCTCTTTAACTTTGCGTTAAGGCTTAATTTCTTAACACAATCAGTTAGTGTTATGAGCTTTTGTAACATAATATTTAATATATGCCATACTTATAGTTATAGCTTTCTAAAGCCCAACTGTTCTATCGATTATTTATGGTAAGCCATGGACCGATATACCCACTACGATCTCAATATTTGTCAATTGATGGTAATAATACTGGTCTTTTCGAAACCAATTCGAGATTTTATTTCAATCTTCCTCAAAGTCTATCGAATTTTCTTAATACGAGCATTCTAAGATACATACCATCTGACCAAATTTGATCCGGACTGACAAAAATAATACATTTTTACGTACAAGTATTTTAATACAATTTTTTTTTATTTTCAAAATATAATTTATAATCGCCTTCAAAATAGAGAACAATGCAATCATACTAACACATAATTCAATTTTTTATTTACTTGTAAGCTTCCCCTGGGATTGCCCTTCATCTCCGTTGTCAAGTATCTGTTTTGCGATATGTACTCATTGTCGTTTTTGCAAAACAAAATTCAGAACTTTTGGCACGAGTCCAGCATCGACACGCATCATTCCCAATACATTAAACAAAATGTGTTAAGTCGGTCCATGAGAGCTATTGAGAACCTTTACTATCTCTTTGATGCCAACACGGTGATTTCCAAGCACTTTTTCTTTAGACAACTCGCATAATGCAACTTTTTACTACTTTTGATTACTCAAGCCTCACTGAATGCTTGGTGGCACTAGTGCTAAACTAATCCTAGTCAAGGTTATGGTTTGGATATGGCCTTGTTCCATATTTTTAATGCATTAAATATGTGCAGCTTTCAAATATGTGGTTTAAGCGAAAAAGTAAGCGACCATGAGTTTAAAACAATTGTTGATATCTACCGTCTGTAAGGTTTTTATATAAAGTTTTTGCTATATATCTTAGCCCAAACTTTCCTTTGGTTATGTTTAATATTATTTTCTATAAAAAGCATTATTATTTTCTGATGCAAAAGGTTCATTTCGAGAGGAGAATTATTTGCTTTTGAGAGTGTAATTAAACATTTGTCTTATAATAATTTGTGTCTCCTTCTTCTTCCAGAACAAACTAAGTCTGACGCAGGTGCTTAAAGAAGCCCACTACAAAACACAAGACGAGTACGAAAAATTTCTGGAAGAGGCGCCACAAAACGATATTCAAGATGATTTTCACGTGATAGATGCGGTAACAGAAGGTAAGAAAAACGGTTGCCTCAGAAACCTTAAAAAATAATTTAAACCTGATAAAAACTACATATATAAATATGTATACAAAATTTAAATTAAAATTAAGAAAAAGATTACAATTTTCTATAAATTGTTTCTATCTCCACTCTACAGCCTGTTCTAAATTCACACTCTCCCTAACCGGCCCGGATTTCACATCATATAAAGTGGAGGACCCTTTCAAACGCCTTGGACCCATTGCAATTTTCTCAGCACGTCGCCACTGGACTGCGCCACGCTGTGTACGCCTGCAAAAAGGCTCGTCGATATATCATGAGAGCGCGCACACACACTATCGCTGTCATTGTCCGACACCAAACGAGGGCCACGAAGTTGGCTGCAGTCAATATAAAGAGGATGTGGAGAGCTTCGGCTTTCATGTGCGTGGCGATGCGCCGGTCATTATAGCGCATGTCGAAATCAACTCGCTGGCTGATGTGAGTTGTTGTTATTCAAGATTTTTAAACGGAATGATCTTTATTTATGGTTCTCATTTATAAAAAAAACAGTTGGGCGGCATTAAGGAGGGTGATTTTATAGTGGAAATCGCCGGCATCGATGTGAAATGGTATTCACATCAACAGGTGGTGCGCTTAATACAGTCATGTGGCAGCACGTTGGAGCTGAAAGTCATAACGCCAATGGATAGAAATTATCTGAAGGTGAGGAATTAAAGAAATATATATTTTTGATTGTTTTTTAGTGACATTTTTTTATTTTTATTTAATGATTTTTATATATTTTTTTCAATTTCATAGCCACTGTCATCGAAAGGCTCGATTTCCACGCTCTCTGCAGCCAGCTCATCCGGCGTTTCGTCCGGTTCATCCAGCCCAACTGGCACAACAACGAAACCGAAACCACGCTTCAAGACCACATCGCCGAAAAGTCGCCTGGGCAGTCTCTCATCGAGTTCATGGAATCCCTTCAGACGCACGCCGAGTTTAGCGAAGATTTTCTGAAGCGACAACAAAAGCAAGAAAACAATTTCAACTCCATTGGTGGCCATTTTGTGCGTTTGGCGAAAAATCCTTCCGCATTCACTTTCAATATTCATTTAACTTAATCTAATGCAGACTTAGTAACCGTTAGATCATATATATAAATACTTATTTCTAATATTTTTTGTTATTATGTGTTCGTGTGTTAATTTCTTTGTTTTTCTTTTATTGTCAGAAGGGAAACAGAAGAATTTTCAGTTGAATTGAAATTTTTTAGCGACTTTTTTCGTAACGATTTTTTTTGTTATTTGCATGCCGCAATAATTTCGTTTATTTTCTGGGTTATGGAAAATATTTGTTAATTGTAAATTATATGCAAGAAATTTAAAAATATTTTATAAAATATTTTTTATATCTTAAAATGTAAATTAATTAATATTATTTAAAGGAAATTAAGTTTAGTGACGTCAAAGCGCTTTCAAATCAACTGAACGCCACTTAAAAAAAAAATCTAAAAAAGAGTAAAACACATATTTACTTCAAAAATTAAAAATTTACTGTTATCTGGTATATATGTATACTTGAAATATATATTTTTTGTAAATCAACCGACGAACGCAGTGTTTAAGTGCAAAATCCATATATTTACACCTTAAGTGTTTTTTTATATACCAGTAAATATGTATATAGTATATAATTATGGCTTTTGAGAAGCTTAAAAAATTATTCTATATGTGTGTATGTATATTTTAACGCCATTATATATTTATAATTGTGGCGTATGTTTATAGAGTTTATAGTTATATGTTAAATATGCACAAAATATTATATTTAGAATCAGTAATGTATATAATAACATATGTGTACTATATACGTATATGTGAAGGTATGTTTATATACAAATATACGCATTTATTGTATCATATATATTTTTATTTGAATGTAAAAATAAAGAATATTCATTTAATAAAGGAGTAATGTCTCGGTGGAATTATTTTTGGTTAAAAAAAATATTTTGAAGGTTAGGTTGAAGTTTTGGAAAGTATTTGAAATTTTTTAAAATCAGACTATACTTTGGGATTTGTCAACGCTAGTGTTCTGACATTTTTGATGGCATGTACACTCAGAACAACTTAACATAGCTCTTTGCGTTGTTTACAGTAACTTAAAATATTATTCTGGAATAAAAAATTTATTTAAATCGCGAACATTTTCGAGTGATTATTTTTCACAACTTTCGACGTGGATTAACTCATCAAGAGTGCACCGATGAACGTAATTCAATTTTTGACGATGAAACTCCATCAAGGGCCATCGTTTATCGATGGCATGGTGAATTCAATCGAGGTCGTAGATTACTCCAAGATGAATTTCGCGAAGGTCGTCCAAAATCAGTTGTAATTGACTATTGATAATGATATTGCAAGATCGTCATGTGACTTATGGTGAGATCGAGACAACTACAGGCATTAGTGGGACCAGGACACATTTAATATTGCATGGAAATTTAGCTGTAAAAAATATTTGTACACGTTGGATCCCAGACAATTTCTAAATCGATCAATAAAAGAGTCGTTCAAGAGATATGTTAAAAAATACGATAACGGTGCTTCGAAACACGTCTATGAAATCATGACAGATGATGAACTTACGCGTATGAGTTTGGACGTAAACAGCAGTCAACTGTATGGGTGTTTCAAGATGAGCCGAACCCAACAAAACTTGTTCGCGCACGAAGCACTTCCGAGCAAATTGTTGTCTGTTTTTTGTTTTGGAACAATTGGTTATATTGTAACAACACCACTAGAACAACACAGAACAATAAATTCTGAGTGATACACAATCTTTTGTTTGTCGGTTGTCTTTCAAGAAATTAGAAAAATCAGCCGCCGAGGACGGATCACTCTTCACTACGACAATGCTAGCTCTCACACATCGACTGAAACAACTGCTTTTATGTGCATTCAAAACATTGATTTGGTGATCTGCCGTATAGTCTTGACTTGATACCAAATGACTTTTGACTATTTTGAAAAACAAAACAGCGTTTTTCGATGATTAAAGTCTGGTTTTGTTCTCTAATGCCAAATCATAAAAGGCATTTCTCGAATGTGGACGAACGGTATATATAAACAAGAAAAAACGTTAACTTCGGCTGCACCGAAGCTAATATACCCATCACAGGTGCATTTCTTTTAGTAACTATGTGTTCAGTTTGTATGGAAGCTATATGCTATAGTAATCCGATCTGAACAATTTTTTCGGAGATTACATTGTTCCTTTAGAAAATAATCTATACCAAATTTGGTGAAGATACATTGTAAAATGTGAAAGTTTTCCATACAAGAACTTCATTCCTTTCGTTCAGTTTGTATGGTAGCTATATGTTATAGTGATCCGATATCGGCCGTTCCGACAAATGAGCAGCTTCTTGAAAAGAAAATGACGCTTGCAAAATTTCAAAAGGATATCATAAAAACTGAGGGACTAGTTCGTATATATACAGACGGACGGACGGACGGACGGACGGACGGACGGACAGACAGACAGACGGACATGGTTAAATCGACCCAGCTCAACATACTGATCATTTATATATATACTTTATGGGGTCTCCGACGCTTCTTTCTGGCTGTTACAAGCAACGTAACAAACTTAATATACCCTGTTCAGGGTATACAAAGTTTTAAAATTAAACTCGGTGCACCAAAAATTAGAACTTTTTCATTAAAAAAAGAAAACACAAACAATTCTTTTCTTGGACAATTTCGTGAAGATTATCCTTTTAATTAACAAGTTTTCCATACAGAGTCTTGAATTTGATCGATCAGTTTGTTTGAGAGTGTATATACATAGGTAAAACTTTAAGAAAAATATTTAAACATCCATGAGTCCAAACGAAACGACAATTATTTGACTATGGTAATAGAGAAATGAGAAAACAAATTACATTAAATGGCCATTTCACAGAGTAGCACCTCTTTATTTATTAGCATCAGCTCTTACTATATTGACACTTTCCGGAGCTAAAATTTTGTATCTATCGGGTTTACGTTTCCCACCAATTTTAGGCTGATAAACTCTAGTTAACGAGCTGATCTTTTCTCTTTCACACTTCCTTATTTTTCATTATCGAGTAAGGGCTTTACTCCTGTATTGATCGTTTACTTGTTGGAAGCATTTTTTCCTTTTCTCCAAGATAGTTGTTCGAAATTTTGATTGGCAACTAAGATGAGAGTCTAGCAACGAGAGCCTACAGAAATTTCTTGAATTATTGCCGTTCATCAAAAGAAATAATGCTGTTGAAAATCTAATCGATTGTCCTTCCGTCTTTTTAATAACACAGCTCTACAAAATATCTACATTTTTTATATTTTAGTAGTTTACAAATTTATTCATGAAAGTACTAAATCTGTCAGTTTTTATGATATTTTTTTAACTAATATTTTGATGATGTAGTAATAAAAATTTAGTTTTCCAGTTCTGATTTGGGTTTCGTCTCGGGCTCCTTACCGCAAATATACGAAAACTTATGCGGAAGATTTTAAAGAAATTGTCAAAATATGCTGGCAAACTTTACGATTTTAAGAATGTACATACATATATGATTATCAAGTTAAACTAACGGGTTTTTCTATAAGCATAATATGATTTTTAAGTGTCGTTTTGAATGATTCGGAACATAATTATAATAAGAAACATAAAAAACTATCACCATTCCAGCGGTAAAAGATCCACAGATAGGTAGTTCCCCCATTAGGCCAATTGATATTATTTTAGATTGCACTTTCGTTGTCGACAGCGCGACTCATGTGTACGACGATGAGTATTTTAGATTGAAATGATTATGCGCTTGTGCTTCATGATGTAATCAATGTTGAATTTCGAACGTAAAAAGTAAAGTACTTGACAAAAGTATTCTTGTTTGAGAAACAAAGCAGTGTATCAAAGAAGAGATCAGCTTTGAATGAAACGTCAAATTTGACAACCGTGTCGGGATGTGACGTTGCGATGCTAACTTTAAAAAAACACTGATTTCAATAAAAATCATAAGCAGTTGTTTCCTGCATCTAAGATAAAACGTTATAGCCGACCTTTTCATTAGGGAATTTTTTTTAAGTGGCTGGTCTCAAACCCAGCGCACAACCTTGGAATGATTCGCTTTCTCACTTTAGCTCGTCTTCAAGCGGATGTTTTTTGGCTACCCAGAGGATGCTTAGTCAAAGACCGGAAGTCGTGAGCTCTTTGAGCCATAATTAATCATTTCTGGTCACTCCCAAGTGAATGGCGCTCACAGAACTACCCTCACTTGCGTGAACTTCTACAAAGTTCTCCCAAACTACACCACATCAGTAACGGTATAATAAATAAAGCACCGGCATTTGATTTTCACTACATTTAAAATTTTTCATTTAATGACGATTTCTTTTATTCATTCAATAATATTATCATATATAAGTGTGTATTTATTTCAATAAGTTTCAATATTTTATCTCATCATTCATTTATTTATTTATATAATATCATTATATTTCATTATCTTACCGTTTGTTGTGTCGTCTCGTATGTACTTTGTTACTTTTGGTCATTAATGTATTGTAATGCTTATGTATTTCGATTTAATTTGCATTGAAATACCGTTACACAATATACATACACTGTACTGCAGTTGTAATGCACTCAATAAGAATTACATACAAAAATCAAATAATACTCATAAACGTGTTAATCATCATAATTATTACATATTTATCAACTATTTCCATAGAGAATTGTCAGAATTCTTCAACTGCTCTCTTATTTAGCATCACAATTGGTAATAAGAAATATTTGCTGTATTCATAATCGTAATCATAATCATAATACAATAAATAGTAACTAACTTAGACAATAAGTAATGATAAAAGATAGCTTAGAATTTCATTATTTAGACGTTAAGTACTAAAAATTTCCACTCACTTGGTATATTTGTATGTTATGTATATCGACTTCATTATTTTTTTCTTTAATTTTTTGTTTTATAAATACTTTTTGTTGCACATTCACATTGGAAAATTATTTACTAAGTTTGAATGATGCGATAATATCACGACCAATGACATTGACTAATATATATTTTTAAAGTTTTTCTTGTTGCTTTTGCTGAGTGTTACGATTTATTGTTCGCTTTTTTTTAACCATAAAACATTGTACGCGCATGCAACGCAACACAGTTTTGGTGCAAAAAATAAAAATAAAATAAAAATAACTTAAAACAAAATATAAAAAAATAAAACAAAAAAATAAAGAAGTATTTCGAAAAAATAAATGTATTTTAATTGAGAAAAAAAATATAAAATATTATAATGTAAATAAATATTAAAAAATATAACAAATAAAAAGTAGTGAACAAATATGTCAATAAAATATATGTATAAACTGAAATCCCATTTTCTTGCTTGCGGAGAGGATTTTTTATAGACCTTAGTAAAACAATGGAGAAAACTTGACTGAAATTTGGAAGAAACAAACGCTTTAGGCTAAGAACATTTGATTCATATGTCATATGGCGCCAAAAAGAACGCGTAACTTATCTTCTTTTCTTTTTCATGCTTTTATTTTCTAATATATACTTAGTTTTGCTCTTTGCTCAACTATGGACTCAACCTTGACACATGAGGGGATACTTATGTTCGACAAGCGTTTGAAATGAGACAGATAAAACCGAAAACATACATAAGTAGGTACTTTTAAATAGCAATTTAAACTCTAATACACACTTCTTTCGATTAATTCGAAACTTTAAACTCAAACAGTTTGAATGCCTTGTTCTTTTTGACAACTTAAAGGACCAGAAACTTCACTAAATCAAATAAATTAATAAAATATACGACGGACTTCTTCTGAACATGAGGTAATAACGTTAATCCGTTGCATAAGATATACCGTTAACAGAAAATGCTGTTGCAAAGTTTGTTGGACAAAAGCTATGAAACCAACCAGAAGCTCTTTTAAAATAACTCTGAATTCTTTGAAGATAAAGATGCTCTGATATTTCAGCCAAGAAAATCTATCATTTATGGTTTTTCGAAACTCAAAAAAATACTATTTAACACAGCTCTAGAGAAACGGGTATAAAATAAATTATTAATACTATACAACCGGGCAAAATAGACCCTAGGTCGCGGTGCAATACTCATTTACTTATTTAATCTTATCTACCATACAACCATATTCGTTATGAGGACCATGTAAAATAGTCAATAAGAAAGCATTAGGTACATAACACTTTCTGGTTTAAAGTATAGGCCATTTAGGCTGAGTACATAATGAAATCGAGGGTAAGTAGCAAGGAAAATCCAGAAAAAATGAAGATGATTATATTTGCTATTTGCTTCTGTGAAATCTAGCTATATACGATACGACGAGGTCGAAAAAACGATTATTACTTTCCCTTGATACTCAGAAAACTAGGTTCTTAGACTCCTCAAAGAAACTTTCTTCAAGTACAAGCTCTTAATTGTAACGGAAAGCTTCTCCACCTTAAAGTCTTCTCTTTTTTTCTAATAAGCATATAGAAAAATTTATATCTCGCTTCCAACTACTTTTAAAATAATATACCGCTTTATAGATTTTGTAGGAAATTGAAAGCTCTACTCTGAACTGAGTTCTTAGACACCTGTAAGAAAGTTTACCCAATTATGAGCTGTTATTTGTAAAGAAAGGGTCCTCCGCTCTAACGCTTTCTACGTCTTTCTTATAATCAGTTAGAAAAATTCATATCTCGCATCCAACTACTTGAAAAAATATACCGGTTCTTACATTTTGTATACAATTGAAAGCTTTACAAAACGGACTTTTACGAATTTTTCATAAACCTAACCGTTTAAAAGTTATTAACGGTGGAAATTTGATAATTTGAAGAATTTTTTCTTATGAGTTTTATAACTCTATGAAAAAATAATTTTAAATTGTAAAAATCACAGTTATGCAGGAACAAAAATAGAAAAAAATATTCCATTTTTGACCTACCCTAATATTTATTGTATATCGTCACCTAAAATGCCAAAAACGTATCATAAAAAAATCTAAACTAAGTTTTTATTGCTTACGATTCACTATATCATTTTACATATGGATGTACATAAAATAATAGGTTACCGCTATCAGATATAACCAATATATAACCATTTTATAACCAAAACTCCAAATTTTTTTCAATATAATAGTTGCTATTATATCGCTTTTCCTTCGCCAGTAAACTTATGAAAAGTGATATTTCCTTAATTTGCATTTTAGCTGACAATATGGATTTCCACTTTACCCCTGAATGGATTTTGCCTTATTCGAAAGAATGAGTCCATTATGTGATTTTAATGTCAGAGAACTGATGTGAATCGTATAGTAGGTTCTATTAATCGGCTAAAACCGCATTTTGCGCTCGGATTAGTTCTTAAAGCATTTTTTAGACATTAGACAGGAGTTGCGGTTCAGTTTAATGGGTTGGAAATAATGAAAACTTTCTCTATATTTATGTAAAATTTTCACTCAGTACTAATACCTTATAGCTTCCACCAAAATCTCATCAATATTTTAAAATAAATCTTGAAGAATTTACTACCGATCAGTGTAGCAACCGCTCATAAATAGTTGTGGATATGAAAGGAGAATTTAGCGAAAGAAAGGAGAATTTAGTGCTGGAAAGGAGATATTAGTGATAGTCACAGATCCAGCTGTAAGGAATAGGGAAAGTAGACTATAGTACAGTTTCCGTAATCTCTGTTTGGAGCGAAATCCATTTAAGCTGAGTACATATACAAAATACGAAAATACTTTTTCGACCACCCAATAAAAGACCTAAACTGTGGTCAATTTGGATTCTAAGGTCCTAAGTTTATCATATTAACGATATACATAAATAATTTGTACTTTTGTATACGCTATCAAATTAGTTGTTTTAATATTGGATATATAATGTTTAGAAAGTCCTCTGCAATATTCCTTAGCAAGTCATGGAGAAAAAGTGATAAGAAGGAAGTCGCTTAGGTATTTTTGATCCATCTTCGCAACCATATTCAAAATTTTTTACAGAGAAAACTGCGTAATACTGTCTAAATATATAACCTTACGATTTTAGGTTAGAAAGCATAATAATCTTGGTTGTTGTAGCTTCTTCAGTATCAGTAAGGAAGTAAGAAATAAAGAAAATGGCAAAGATCAGTCGAAAGTAAGCTGAAAAACTCAACAAGTCGATTCGGTTTTCGAACAAAATTTTGTGAACAGTTACGATTTGGGTAATAATCTAGATAATGATTAGAAAAGGAGGATTTCTAGTGCAGAAATGATTACATTCAAAACCGATTCAAACCGTATCAGAACCGGAAATGTTTAGGTCTGCTACAATAACAACAATATATGAGATATGAATATTTTTTATGCATTTCGTTGCAAATATAAATTTTATGAATCATTTTGGCGTTGCCAGCTCAAAAAAAAAATAATAATAAATAAAAAAAATTAAATAATAAAAAAAAAATTATAATAATAAAAAAAAAATTATAATAAAAAAAAAATTAAATAATAAATAAATACTTTTACATAAATTAATGCGGATGTTTTATTTTGAATTAAATTAAGAGTACTTTAAAAAATAATAAAGACAAACCACAATTTCAAAATTGAAACTTATCAACTTTAATCAAAATACAACGCACAAACTACAAGTACAAGTGAAATGACAATAACCATATACATTTATAATAAATTCATATAAACTAAATAAAAATGCATAAGAAAAACTTAAATACATTAAATAAAAAACATAAATATATTTGTATATATGTATGTATGTATATACTATATACTATATATACAATGCGTTAAATGTTTGTATGTATGAGTAATGAATGTTGTTGAATTTAACAGTGCACCCTGTATCTACGCGCATGCGTACTTTGCCAGAGACCTGCGTTCTTTAGCGGCGCTGCCACCTGTTTACATATGCATATATGTATATGTATGTATGTGTGTATGCGCGTACATTGTTTGTATGTTTATGTTGCGTTTTTCACACACTTCAACGCCGCCGGCCTTGCTCAATAATTTATTTATGCACGTCGCTCAACGCAATAAAGTTGTACGCATGCAAATATATATAGATGTTTTTTTTTGTGTTTTATTATTTTTATTTATATTTATATTTATGATTCATATATTATTTTAATGTTAATGCGAGAAACTTAATAGCTAAAAACATACAGACATTCATTTTATTCACATACTTTTTTTTCATAGATTTTTCTTTGTTGCTAATAAGTTGTATTTGTTGTTTTTGTGTTTTTTTCGAAAAATCTATTTTTTTTGTTAGTTTTATAGACAAAGTTTTTGTGTTAAAAAATGCTTCTAAAAAGGTTTCGATATATATATATATTTTTTGTTTTTGTTTCATTTTTCTTTTTGTTGTTGTAGACTTTTATTTTGTTTGACTGGCTTGATTGGTTAATGTTATTGATGTTCTGCAGTTGACACGTGTTTTGCTGCAATGCATGAGTTTTGTTTTTGTTGTAATATTTCTTTTTTTCAATAATCTTTATTACTTCACATATTTGCTTTTTTAGTTTTTTTTTTGCTTTTTTGATATTTTTTCGTTTGTTTTTTTATACATTTTCATAATACTGAAAATACGACTAGACATTTATATGTATGTATATATGCTTGTATATTAATTATAACTATATATGTACCAATATATTGTATGTATAAATAATTTCTCTTATATATTTACTTTATTTCATTACCGGGTGGTTAGTGTTTTCACTTCATATCTTTTCAATTACATTATTCTCACATTGAATATTCGTTTTTGTGAATGATCAGTTTTTAAATATTTTTTGTTTCCTTTTTTGTAGATTTCAATATATTTTGACAAAAATGTTAAAGAGTTTTTAAAAAAATTTAATTTTTCAAATATAAAATAAAATAATTTCTTAAAAATTATAAAATTGGGCTTAGTAAGTGAAATGAAATTCATTATTAATCATCAAAATCGATGTTGCCACACTTTTGACATTTAAAAATGGAAAAAAAAAATTTTAAAAAAATTAAAAAGAAAATAGAAACTAAAAAAAAAATTTAAATTAAAAAATATAAAGTTGATTTAATAAATAAGAAATTAATTTAAAAAAAAACATGAAAAATTAATTATAAAAAAATAAAAAATTAAAAATTTAAATAAAAAAATTAATTATAAAAAATAAAAATTAATTTAAAAATTAATTTAAAAAGTTAAAACAAGATAATATTTAAATATATTTTCAAAAAATATTGTGAAAGAATACCCTCAAAACTTAAGTTAAAAAAGAACGTTTTTATAAGATTTTACTTTATTAAAATTTTTTCTAAATTTTTCGAAAACAGAACTATTCGAATATTCACAAAAATTTAACTCTTTTCTAATACACAAAAAGTTAAAAAAAAAAAACTATTTTCAAATCTCGATCTAAAAACAAAGCCCGGTTGCAATTAAACAATATTCTAATATTAAAAAATGAGTCCTAAAATAAAAAAAAAAATCTTTAAAACAGAAAAAACTAAAAGAAACATTTTATTTGAAATCTTTTAAATTTGAAAATTTTTGTGTTGGAGAATTAAAAAAAATCTTTAAGAAACATATTTTTCGTCAGAACTAATTGCAATTTCAAAACATTTTACAATTAAATATTTGAAAAAAAAAAACAAAAAAAATTCTTTACAAAATACAAAAAAAAATTTCTTGGAAACTAATTGAAAGTTCGAAACATTTTGTTTCAAAAAATCACGTTTCAAAATCGATGTTGCCACACTTTTGACATTTATGATGGACTTTAAATATTTTTGGTGGAAGCTAATAGAACTTTCAAAACATTCTGCAATTAAAAATTTTAAATTTTTTTAATTTTAATTTTTTAAAACAACAGATTTTCAAAGAACAAATAAAATCTTTAAAACATACGAAAAAAAAATATTTTTGGTGGAAACTAATTGAAACATTTTTTTTATAAAAAACAAAATATGTTACAAAATTGGTGTTGCCACACTTTTGACATTTAAGATGGACTTTAAATATTTTTGTTGCTTTCTCGAAACATTTCACTCAAAAAAATATTGAAATCTACGCCCGTGTACTCAAATAACTGTCACTCACTGTTTTCTAAGTTTAATTTACTAATTTGCGAATTTGCTTTTGAAAATTTTTATGGCTTACATTTTGATCTACAATTATTGTTATGACATATTGCTATTGTAGCTTAATTTTTCTACACTTTTTACACACATAGTACATAATAATAATTAATCATATTAATAATGGAAAAAATTACAATAAAAAAATTAGTTACAAAAAAGAATTATAATATTGAAAAAAATATAATTATTATAAAAATAAATATTGTTATTGTAAAAATTATAATAATATTAAAAACAATAATAATAATATTGAAAAAATATTATAATGTATTGAAAAAATTATGATATATTGGAAAAAAAAATCAATTATAATAACAAAAATTGTTAATTTAACTTAAAAATAAATACAAGTAAATTATTATAATTTTTTTCGAAACAGGAAAGCAATTGCCGCTTTAAAAACTATTTACTGTTACAACTATCTTGTTAAACATTTTTTATTGTAAGTAATTATTTAAAATGTACAATTTTACACGTCAAATAATTTTTTTTGTTATAAATACATATGTATATAAAATTTAAAAAAAAAAACACTTTTTAATTAAAAATTATGCATGAGGAAGAAAAACTTAAATTTTTTATTATAAATATTAAAAAAAAACTTTTTTAATTAAAAATTATGCTTGAAAAAATCTTTTTTGTTATAAATATTTAAAAAAATAAAAAACAATTTTTTATTTAAACATTTCGAGTGAAAAAAATACATTTTTACAAATATTTAAAAAAAGCATTTTTAAATTAAAAAATGCTTTAAAAACTAGTTTCAAATAAATATGTATATGTTTTCATGCTTGTTGCACACGCTCGTTAACCCACTGTTTAAGATTTTGGCATACAATTTTTTCACACTTTTTTAATTACAATGTAATTATTATTAATTTTTATTGTTATTATTGTTTGTTTTATAACTCAGCAAGTTCTCAAAATTGCAATCAACCGAATCCGATATAAATACAAATGTGTTTGTATGTATGTATGTACAATAAATGCAAAATTGAACTTAATACTTTTTTCTTCGTTCAAAAATCTAAAATTATTAAGTTTTTTCGCAAGAAATTAATGCTTTAATTTTAATTGTTAATTAAATTAGTATTAATTAATTTAAAAATATATATTTTTGAAGATAAATACGCATCTGCAAACAAACGGCAACAAACAATTATGCTAAGCTTATATAACAACAACATACTTATGTATGTGGTTTATTTATATGTAGTAATATAATTTCATTTTACATACATACAATCGCTTGTGCCACTACAAATTAAATGCTAACATAAACGCCATATTCGTAATAAACAAATATAAATAAATGTTTGTATTTATGTATGTATGTATACAATATAAATAAATTCTTTTATATTTATATATATATTGTTTTTCATTATTTTTCTCACTTTTCGCTAATTTGACCGTCTGCAGCGTGTGCTGCTTTGTGCTTTGCAGCTTTTTCCGCTCGCCATGCAGCGCTTTTGCGCGTTTTTAGTTTTAGTGTTGTTGCATTGCCCTGCGCACAACTACTTGCAATGCACATGCAGTTAAATACAGTAAAATGCATTTCATATATATGTATATACTGCTAAATATTCGATTTACATATACATAGGGTATTACAACTACACCAACTATCGACACACACATACACACAAGTACAAGAAATCTACATTTGTATTTATTGTTAGTGTTGTTATTAGTTTCTTTTTTATATATATTTTTTAAGTTAAATTATGTTTATGCATTTCTTTTTATGGTTTGCTTAATTTTAAGTATAAATCGAAAAGTCATCAATGTTAAATATTTGTTTGTATGTATGTATTCACATTCATTGCTACTTTTCATTACATTTTCGTTTATTTATTTATTACTATTGACGCTTTTCCGCTTTTATGCTCTTTGCACGCAATTACGCTAATAATATTCATATATTTATGCATTAATTTACTTTTCATAGATTTTTTTTTTTATTTTTTGTTTTTTTTTTTAGATTTAGGTACATTTAAAAAAGATTATTACAAGTAATTGTTTTAGAAATGTCCAGCTTTGCAACCAACTCTTTGCGCATTCACCATATTTCTTGTGTGTTTTCTGCTCCCATTTCTCCTCAGCTTTGACTTTCGTTAATAACTGCGCACAATTTTCATGTGTTTTTGTTATTGTTAGTTTCCGTTTATGTTTTGTATTTGTTATAAAAGTTACTAAAAAAAACTTGCTAATTACATTTTAGTTGCTGTTGTTGTTATTGTAAGTGTTTAGTACCTTATAACTTTAAGACATTATTTGCTACATTTTTCGCATTCTTATTTACTTTTTTGTTTTGTTTATATTTTACACGTTTAGTAGAAATAGCAGACATTTATAAATACAGTACAAATATTGTTGTTGTTAGGTTTTCATTGATTTCCTCTTGCAGTGTACAGTGTAAAATGTGAAAATAAATACAAAATTTCCGTTTTAGTACATTAGTCGACTCGGCCTCTAGTCGTTAGGTTCGTTATCACTACCACATTTACAGTTAAGTTTTTAATATTAGTTGTAAAATTGAAATAAATGTAAAAGCATAGTCGTGTACTGCAGTCCTCTCTTTGAAGCAGAGTTTATATCTTCTATATATACATATTTGTATGTATGTATGCTTTCAAATGATTTTTTTGGCTTTTGAATGAATATTCATTGGTGGAGTAAAAAGGATTTTACGTTGGCAAGTTGGATGTGTGTTCTATTGATATTTAAAATTTGTATGCTTTTGTTTGATTAAATAATTAAATTATAACTGTTTTCAAAGGAAAACTAGAAAAAAAAATTAAATAAATTAATAAACAATAAATACAAAAATTAACCACATTTTTTTTTATTTTGAAAATAAAAATATAACTGTTTCCGAGAGAGAGAAAAAATTAAAAAAAAAAAATTTTTAAAATTTAAAAAAAAAAATTAAAACGAATAAAAAAAACAAAAATTAAAACGAATAAAAAAAAACAATTAAAATAAATTTAAAAAAAATTTAATTAAAAAAAAATAACTAAAGAATTAAAAAATATAAAAAGCACGTGGTGTAACAAATATAAAATTATACACAAATTTGTCTTCAATTAAAAAAAAAGAAATCAAAAATACTCGAAAAAAATTAAAAAATATAATATCATGTTAACCAAAAAATATTGAAATTAAAAATTCAATTCAATTTCAATACATTTTATAGTTAAAAATTAGAGATTTAAACTTTACAAAAGATTAAAAAAATTTTTTTTTTTTACTTTTTAAGACAACAGGTTTCAAAAAAGCAAAAAAAAATATAAAATTGACCAAAAAATTAAAAAAATAAAATGATTTTAAAAAATTTAAGAAAAATAAAAAAAAGTTATAAAAAAAATATAAAATTAATCACAATTTTTTTTTACAGAATGCCTAAAAAAATTTCAGAAAGATTAAAAAAAACAGAAAAATTAAAAAAAACTCGAAAAGATTAAAAAACAGCTCAGAAAAAATAAAAAAAAAATCAGATAAATTAAAAAAAAATTTAGAAAAAATAAAAAAACAGAAAAATTAAAAAAATCAGAAAAATTAAAAAAAATGAGGATAATTAAAAAAAAATAATAATAGGAATAAAAACTAAAAATGCAACCAAAAACAATATATAATAAAACTTAAAACCAAAATATTTTTTTATTCAATAATAAACGACGATTTCAATAAATAAAATAATGGTTGTAGACAAGAAATGGTGTTTAATACTTCCACAAGCAATATTTCATTTGAAGTATGCCCTAAAATATTAAAATTTTAGATTGCCTACAATCAGGCGCATCGCTAAATTATATTGTAAAAGGCAAATTGAGTATTGAAATAAGCCAAAATGATAACATCGATCGGTTCAATAAATGCGCAATTGGAAAATAATTAAACTGTAAGGCCAATCGGAAACTGTAATGTAAAACACTTTCTCGCACAGCTTTGATATAAATTGCATATAGAAAATAGCAAAAATTTCTCACAAACTTTGGAGAGTGTCAATGGAATTTTAAAGAAATAGAAAACTTTCCGATCTCATAAAGTTTTTATATATCTTTAATATTCTAATGGCACTCTACAAAACCCAACATCCATTTATGCTGAAACTACAGTTTCTGAAAGCTTAAAGTTTTCAAACCTTGAGCTTTCACTTATGGATAATAGTATGAAAGCTCGCCTAAATTTAAAGCTTTTGTAATACATTAGTCAATTATGACGTATAAAATCTAAAAGTGGTGGAATAAGTCATTTTCTTTTGAATTTTACAGAAAAATTAGTGCTAAAAAGCTTTCGAAATACAATTTGTTCACATATACTTATTTAAAAGGAATATTGTAATCACTAACCAATAGTAGTGGGTATGTAAATTTTAGAAAAATCTTAACTTGATACCAGAATATTATGCACAGTTGCCAAATTTCTATAAACTCAATTAACACCATTAAAGCTTTGGCAGAAACACATATTCGCGGTTCTTACTTTGGATATGAATATATAAAAGAAAACTGCGCCTAAACGATACTTTGAAAACAGAAAATGGTAATATGCGTCTGTTTCGTCTAGTTATAATAGAATTTTGTGCTAAAATTTTATAATTCGGATGCTTTTGTGGTTTTTTAATAATAATAAAAAAAGATGTTCATAAAAAAAAAGTTGTTTTATTAAAAAAAAGCTGTTTTATTAAAAATAAGTATTTTATTAAAAAAAAAGTAATTTAATAAAAAAAAAAAGTATTTTAATAAAAAAAAGTAATTTAATAAAAAAGTATTTTATTAAAAAAAGTTTTTAATTAAAAAAGTATTTTATTAAAAAAAAAAGTATTTTATCAAAGAAAAAAAGTTTTAATTAAAAAAAAATTTAAGAAGGGGTTTTATTAGAAAGAAAAAGTTCTTTTACTAAAAAAAAGTTTTTTATTGAAAAACAAGTTAAAAAAAATTTTCCCAAAAAAGCTTCTTAAACTTTTTGTAAAATTAATAGTTAGATATATAATGCGCCTAAAAATATGCTAAAAGCATTTCAGCTACTTCCATTTGCTGCATACTTTCAGGCTCAACACAACTTTCACGACTGAAAACCCTGCCAAGCCATGCTCCACCGCTGTATCGAGTGAATAATGAAATAATGCGAGTCCAAAAAATGCACGACTACAATACGGATATGTTTAAAAGACAGTTGTTAAGATTATATAAATATGTATAAAAATTATTAATATCAAATAAATGTTTGCATATATACAATTTTAATTTTTTTTGTTTTCTTTGATTTTTTTGATCTTTTTGTTTTTGTTAATACATGATGGGTGCGTTAAAATATGTGGATTGACATTTTTTTTTGTATGAAGTATTTTTAAAAATAGCATTTATGCGTTCAATATTACAGCTTTAGTTGCAAGAGGTTTTGTACAGTAAAACCTAGATATACATACATATAAAAAATAATAATTAGTAAAATATTAAATAAAGGCGAAGCAAAAAAAACCTGTAAAAAACATATTTTAGCTTAAATGATAATGTATGTTTGTGTGCATACAAAGTAAAAAAGGAGTAATATTAACGAACATTTCGTATCTTTGGTTTAGGTGTGAACATAATAACATAAGCAAAAGCGGAGATAAAGAAAATGGAGTATAAACTTATTTTGTAAAATTGGGGAAAATTGCATGTCAAATGCGTGTAAGTTTGAGATTAAAAAAAAAATATTAAGGAAAATAATTTTAATTAAAGTTTAAGCAAACTTATGGAATTATAAAATTAAGATTTAAAAAAAAATTAAATTAACTACGCGTAAATTAACACCTCTTTAGTTAGAAAACGAAAAATTTTGTGCAAAATTTTTTTTGTGTAAAAAATTTAGTAAGAAAATATATGTATGTGTGCTTTTTTATATATTTCCCTTTATAAATATTTTTTGTTTTTTTGTAACTTCCTAAATAAATTATAATTTTTTTTTAAGTTTTTAATAAATATTTATTTTTTAAAACTTTTTAAATAAATATTTACTTTTTTGCGTTAAAAACAAATAAATAGCAACCGTTAGTTAGTTCGCATTGCGCATGCGTATTCACATTTATTTTTTTGCCTTTGTTTTCGTCTAACAAATTTTATGGATTTTTTTATTTTTTTGCTCTTGTTGCTAAATGAATACAGGCGGTATATAGTAAAAATTAGTGCTAAAAATGTGAGCGATTTTTTTTTTTGCTGAAGGAAATTAAAAAAAAAATTAAAGAAAATACTGAAAAAAAAAATTGAAAAATATAAAACAAAAAAATTATTTGAAAAAAAAAAAAAAAATTATTTGAAAAAAAAATGCAATAAAAAATTATTTGAAAAAAATATTATTTGAAAAAAAAATCATCGATGATCAACAATTCTTAAATTTTTGTCTGGAATTTTTGCCTACAATTTGACAAAAAAAATTTAAATGCGCGCATTTGTATGTGTGTTAGTGCAAATATTGCACAAAATTTTACTAAATAGATTTTTTTCAGAATATCGGTATGTATACATATCTCAAATATGCACAACACCGTTATTTCTTCTTAAACCAATAATTACTAATTATTATTTTTTACCAATAATTACTTATTATTTCTCCACACGGAGAGCATAACACTCAAGTGATACTTTTTTTAGATGTATTTAACTTTTTAGAAATTTATTTTTGTTTTTGAAATGTTTTTTTTTATTAGAAATTAAATTTTTGTATTAATTTTTTTTTTCGAAATTTATAAATATTTCTTTTTAATTTATTATTATTTTTTAATTAATTTATTTATTTTTTAATTTATTATTATTTTTTAATTAATTAATTTATTTTTTTACTTATTCTTTTTTTGATTTATTATTTTTTTCGAAATTTATTATTTTTTTAGAAAATATTGTTTTGGTTTCAAAATATTAACTTGAGTTTTGCTCACAGAAAAAACTTTTTTTGGTAAAATTGTATAACAGTTGTAATACAACATGCAGCATGCGAAAGCTTAAAATTTTTTGGACAATACCGAAAGCTTTGGAAATTTATTAAAAATTTAAAAACATACTAAAAATCTCATGATGAAAATGTTTTCCTTTAAAACCTAAAAAAACAAAAAAAAACAGTTCAAATGTGCATATTTTAAATACATTTTATAATTTCGGGCTGTCGCAATAAAGCTGTCGAGCGAGCGAGAACAAAGAAATAATGCAAAATCAGCTGGTTAAAATTTATCAAAATCTGTCGGCGCTGAAAAGTAGACAACGAAAGTTTTCTTTAACAGTTATTGTTTATTGCCGACCGCTACTTGAGCGACATATGCGCACTATTGTTGATTGTGATCTTGTAACTAGTACATTTCAGCACTTTTACTTCTAGAATTCTACAGTTACAACAACAACAGCGTTTTCAGCTTTCGTTCCCACGACAGTCGGGTCTTAGTAAACGGAACGGACTCGGATTTTTAACCGGCCAAGGAGTGTAAAAATCACTTAAAGAATATTTTCTGGCGCTACAAGCACAGCAACCGCATTTTCAGCAATAAAAACCATAATTTTCGAATGTTGCTGTGGGAGCTTAGAAATATGCTATTGTTTTTTCGGTGATTTCAGTAAAGCTCACAGCTGAGATCATTAAACATCGAAAGCATAGTATGGAACTAAGTATTCAACGGTATGAGTTCGTGAGGTGACTCAGACATTTCGGCACCTAAATAACTCCCGTTAGTCATAATTACAGCTCACTAGTTGAAAAATACAATATTTCTTTGTTGATAAAAGTAAATGACTCATGATATTTTTTAAAACGCTTGCATTCATTAGGCAACAACGCAGTGACAAAACGAATGCTCGAAAACCACAATAGTAAAATAAAAATGTTTCAAAATGTTAGCATCTTTTTTTTGTTTTTAGTCACAATTTTATACTTTTACACTTTTTACGCACAACACACACAAATTCAAAAATCATAATCGATTCAACTTAAATCAAAATAAATTAGTAAAATATGCATAAAAGGTAAAAGAGTACTTTGCAATAATATTTACACACACATATAAATTACGTTAGAGAATCGTTAATTACTTATACACTTATGCGCTATATATTGTATGTATATAAATATGTTTTATATGTATGCTTGACGCTTTTAATTATTACTAAAACTAAAATCATTTGTGCTAGCCAAAAACAGTTTGAGATATATATATAGAGAGAGAGAGAGAGAGAGAGAGAGAGAGTTAGAGTGAGAGTTAGAGTTCGAAAGAGAGATAGTGTGTTTTTGAGATTGCGAAACGAGTGTCATGGAAGAAGCCACTTCCTGCAGCAGTTCCTTTCGGTCAGTCAAGTTCGCGCTGGTGAGCAATTACACACACGCACACACAACTACTCATACATATACATGTGTAAGTGTGTGTATATATGTACATATATATGTATGTAATATTATTTTATAACTACTGATTGCATTGCCTACATTGCGCGTATTCACTACTACGAATTTGTTTTGTTTTTGTTTTTGTTTGGTTTTTTTTCACGAATTTGACATCCAATTGGTTTAGTGTCGGTGGTTAACACTAAAATAACAATATTTTCCATTACATTGAGTGTTTTAGGGGTTTTTTAAGAATTTCTAGCTTAGTTTCGTTTAACAATACAGACAGAAAAAAATACTTGCTAATATTGGCATTTGTTGTACGCAAATTTATCATTGCTTCCTTCTGGTCGGCACTCATCGTATATCTATATAATATTCGATTTGCATACATCAATTATGTAGTACACGGCTTACGCACAACTACACTTTTCGATTCTTGATAAACAATCACACTGCTCAGCTGATCAAATGTGGCGCAGCGGCTGCTCAGTCGTAAATGAAATTCGCCGAGTCACACAGCGCATCGCTATCGTCACCGAATTTGCCGTTCATCGTGTAATTGGAACCTGTGCCGTAGACCCATTCTTTTTTGATGAAATCACCATCGGTGGTGGACGATGATGTCTGATGCAGCGGTCCCAATGAGCTGTGATCCAGACGAAAATCATCATCATCGTCCGGATACAATTGCACTGGAATGGTATCGGGTATGGAATGCGGGTCAAAGAGATTTCCATATGGCGGCAGCGAATGATTCAAATCGACATGATGATCCAAATCGCTATCGAAATTCGACATGCGAAATTTCGAACTTGGCGGCGAGTGTGGCGAATGATTGGCCGAATCCTCGAACATCACTTCTTCTTTAATGAGCATTTCATTGGAATTGTCGCCCGAACCCGATGAATACAGATTCGGTTCGACTTTGATAATGGCCGCTGTGGCCAAGGACGGGGAGGATTTCTCATCGTCGTCATCATCATCAAAATGCTGACCATTCACACGCAACGAACGATGATGCGCACGTGTCGAATCGACAAAATCATCCAAATCGTCATCATCATCATCGTCCAAATGTGTCGGATGTCGACGCCGGTGGTTGTTGCTGCTATTGTTGTTATGATTTCGGTGGTTATTATTGCGCTGTAACGCACGGTGGTGGCTGCTCGATGAGGTTATAGACGAACTGAATTGTGACAAGTGATTGCGTGTGCTGCGTATGGTGGAGGTGCCAATGGCGGTGGATGCGAGTGAGAGCGGAGCACCTGATTTCGACACAACCACTGACGAGGAACATGATGTCGACGAGGATGAAGGCGATGGCGAGGGTGAGGTGCCTATAATATTGAAATAAGAAGAAAAAATGTTTTAGTGGAAGGAAAAGCAACTAAATTGTTAAAATGGAGAAATATTGCGTAATCAATGCAAAAACAAAAATATTTGGAACACTAAAACAATTGAAAAAAATTCTCATCCGCTTACCGATTTGTTGCACCACGCTCGCCAAAGCGGAGGAGAGTGTACCAGCGCCACCTGTAGAATGTATTATGGGCGTCTTGCGCAACAATTGTTGTTGCAGCGTGCTACTGCCACTTTGGTTATTACTCTGTATGACGTTAGTCTGATGCTGCGTTTGTGGCTGTGCCAGTGCAACACCCTGTTCGTTCTGCATATAATTCTTGATGACAATGGTGCGTGTGGGTGTCACCAAGAGTGGTTGTTGGCGCAATTGTTGTTGCTTTAAATCATGTGATGCATTTGAAGACTCATTTGAGGAATCCTCAGCGGTTGTTGTTTGCATATTCTGGCGACCACCTGTGGTCAAAGAAGAAGTGGAGACAATGCGACTAACATTGTCACCTCCTTGAATACTATCACTCAGTCCTGAGTTGTCATCTTCCATATCCTCGAGTAATTGTTTTTGCAAATGACGTTGCATGCCACTGGTGCTGGGGCCATCATCTTTTGTCTGTGGCTCTAGCTTTACAATTGTGGCTGTCGTCGCTGCTGCTGACGTCGACGCTGTAGAGTTTGTCGCGCTTTTATCATTCTTGGCCGTGTTGGTGGCTTGTGAGTTCTGATCGCGCTGATGCACTTGCATATGGGTTTGTAAGGAAGATTGTGTATGCAATTTCTTCTTGCACACTTTGCACTCAAACGGAAAGTCGCCGGTGTGAGTGCGCGCATGTATCTTCAAATTATAGCGCTGACCGAAACCTTTGCCACACACATCACATCTGAAAACAAAATGTAAACAAAACAAAAAAAAAATGTAAATATAAATCACCTGTAAAAGGGCATGCATTTACTCACTTGTGCAATTTCACACCCGAATGCAATTTGGAGTGGCCACGCAGTGACGCCAACGCACTAAATACTTTGCCGCAAATCTCGCAAGTCAAATTCACATTTTCATTGTGAATCTTTTTGTGCACCTTGAAATATTCAAAACTCATGAATTCCTTGTGACATACGTCACATTTGTATTTATGCCGTTCGGATTGCTGACCCGTGTGCACACGCATGTGTTTGATGAAATTCGGTCGGAAACGTACAACACGTCCACATATTTGACACTCGTACGGCTTGCAGCGCAGACAATGTTTCTCATAGTTTTTAAGTGATTTCAGCACCATGTTACATATAGCGCATTTCATGTTGTTGGCATGGCCTGAGACATGGATGTCGTATAGTTCTTTCGATTCGAACTCTTCCACACATGAAAAACATTGATAATTGCCAGTAGTAGTGCCACTGGAAGCTGAGTTGGTATTACCGCTACTATTTGAGGTGGCGTGAGTTGTACTACTTTTGGACGCCGCCGTCGACGGAGTCGTCGTAGCAGCAGCAGTAGTAGCTACCACGGTGGAAGACGCAACATGACCAGAAGACGATAATGGCGAGGATGATGATGCTGTCGATGGGGATGTAGATTGTGCTGGAGTTGGTGTTGCAGCAGTTAATGCTGGCATTATTGTTGGTGGCGTGGCAGTGACTGCCACTTCTGTGACGCCAGTTGGTACTGGTGGTAATGTGGGTACGGTGGTTGCTGCAGTTGGACTAGAAGTAACCACTGTCATTTGTGTGCCTGTGTTTGATACAGGTGTTGCCTGTAGGATAAGTTGTGTTTGCCCACCACCGGGTACACCCTGTTGTACTACATTTAAAACAGTCATCGGACTGCGACTTATCACAGCTGGCATACGCACGAAAGTAGCACCAGTCATGCCACCCATTGCATTACTGATATATACCGGTCGACGTTGCAGTTGTGCCAACGCTTCGGATACGGGCACTGCCAAAGTGCGGCCTGTCGCTGTTGTGCCTACTATTGAACCGGCCGGCAAAACTATTTGTTGTGTTTGTGCGCCATGCAGTTGCGTATGATGTGCAGTTATCGTAGGCGTACTTATATAATTTATACCACTTCTAATAAAATCTTGTTCCACATTATCATCTTGTTCCATTTTTATATCTGCTGTATGCTGGAGCTGCAATTGATTCTCCTCAGCTTCAGCAGCTTGCTCCTCTTCTTCAATATCTTGTAGATTCTCATCATTTAATTCGGGATCGGCTTCTTCTTCTTTAATCATATTTGATGTTTGCGTTGTTTGTATAATGATCCGACGACCATTTAATAAATGATGTTGCGCCATTGCTTGTGTTGCTGCAATTGTCGCCGCAGCACCGTCACTGGTCACATGTGCTCTTGGGAATTCGGAAGCGCTTGTTACTATGATATTCGGTGGGTTTTGTAGTTTAATGGTAGGGTTTGAGTTAATGCTGCTGACTGTATTTATATTTGCAGTTCCGTCACTATTTAAATGATCGTTTATATCATTGTCATCATGCTCCATGGGAGCTTCTTGCAGAATAAATTCGATTTGTTGTGAAAGTGCGCTATCGTTCATAGCAATTAGACCATCTAAATCCTTGCTATTAACTAATGTGCTACCGCCATTATGATCACTGACAAAGAGAGATGGCAAAGTATTGCCCACGACACCACTGTGAGAAGTTGTGCTGCCAGACCCATTTGCGGCGCTGCTGGCCATTTCCATCCTTTGTTAAATTGAAATTTTTCGCTACAATGTAACTACTATTCAACTGCTATAATAAAATCAATTTTTTCTTTATTTGCCTTATAAATATTTATGCAAACTACTATTACAATAACTGGCAAGACAATCATATATTTCTCTAATTTGTCTGTCTCTTGATTTTCTTGTCAATCAGTCGAGAGTTTCTTGCAGTCTTCAGCCTCCACGCTGAAATTTTTTAATGTCCCGCATTTTCACATCATTTTATTACGATTCATTTTTTCTTTCCGACTTTCGCGCACTCAATTCACCTTCACCTTTTCCTTTGCTTCTTCTTAAATTCCACTTCCACTTGTGCTTCTACTACGGTCCGCTTCTTGCGTTTATTGATTTCCTTTTTGTTTGAGATTTTGTGCGGTATCCGCGTGTGTGTGCGTATGGTTGTGTGCGCGTGTGGGAAATTTTTTTTTAGCAAGTTAGTTTTTCATACAAAAATTACAAAAACCCTTTCATACTCCAGTAATTCACAACATAATTTTTATTTAGTTTGCACTTAGTACACTTTATCACTTGTATTGCCTTATTTTTAATGAGCAGTTTTTATATGAATTGAAAATTTTCCGTGCGCTTTACTTTTCATTGCGTTTTTTCGTCCTCCTTGCATTGTTCTGTCTAAATTTTCGCTGCGCCCCCTCAACGAGTTTGATTTTCTCTTTACGTTCGCTTATTCAATTTTGCCTGCTCCCTTCGTAGAGAACAGGTTTGCATTTTTAAGTACTTTTAACAGAAATTTTGAACAAACCATACAACCGATATATTGAGTGCTAGGCAATTGTATCTGAATAAAAAAACTGGTTCAAACATCATATGTAATGTAAGGTAGTTACAATTACGTAAAAATTAGAAAAAATATTTACAATTAAAAATTTAGAAGCAAATACTTTTTATTGTACAGAATGAAAAATTCGCAGTTGTCATACATACACCTACATAGGCTAAATAGCGGAATAAAATATTGTGACATATAAATCACCGTATTTAGGCTAATATTACGGGTAAAATTTAGAATAGCATCCCCGGATTTCGGGGATAAAATGGGTATCAGTGGAAAGGTCACGTTCTCCAGATCACGAAAATATATATACATATATAGTTGCCGCTGATTTATAGTTTTAAAGATATTTGCATTTAAAGTTGCGCTTCAAAAAAAATAACCATGGCAACCCTTTTCTTATTGTGCAAATGCAGAGAATTGTAACTAAAATAAAATAATTAAAGTAAAGCTTTATACAAATATTAAAAAAATTAATATGCAGAAACGTTAGAGTGAAGTGCTAGTACGTGAAAAGTGCATAATATAAGTGAAAAAGTTACTCACAATATACAAATTATCAATGTAAAAGCTGTCAATTTTTATGCAACTTTAACTGTCAACTTTAAATGCAAATATCTTTAAAACTATAAGTCAGCGGCAACTATATATATATATTTTCGTGATCTGGAAAACGTCACCTTTCCACTGATACCCATTTTATCGCCGAAATCCGGGGATGCTATTCTAAATCCCAGCCAATATTACCTATTACACATCGTTACAAAAACAAAAAACCCTATAAGTTTCTGTAAATTTGAAACTCTCTAAATAAAAAAGCATTCGAGCTACATATATTATTAAAACAACCTGCATTTGCAACCCGTTAAAATTTTTACATTTTTCCTTTCGCATTTCGCGTCTACGGTCTATTTTAGCTTTGTTCTTTCGTTTTGCACGGCGTTGCCTTTATTCCCATTCATTCTTGTTTCCTGCAACTCCACCTCATTCGCTTTATTAGCGCTTCTTTTCGGCTACTTTTTATTGACACATTCTTTCAACCCTTGCTTCCCTCGCTCCTCTTAAACAATCATTTAAAATTTCTTTTCTTCCACTTTACTATCCCTTTGGTCCTTTTGCGTTTTGCTCAATGACCAACTATTAATCACTTTTTCATTCCCAATTTTTAAGCGTGTAATTGGCTTTCTGCAGCTTTTTATCAATTCCGCACCTTAACGGTATTATATACTTTAAATTATATCGCAGTTTTTATACAAATTACCACTAGAAAATTTATTTACAATTATACTTTTTCACAGCGATCACTATTTTACCATTCACTACCGTTCCTTGTCCGACGTGCACACAGTGCTGCCACAGTCTTCTTAGTTGAATGCAGGCAAATTCATTGCAAGTTTGTTGAACGAGAGATGCATTGTAAATATCACTCTTTTTTTTGGGGAAAAAAATGAATATCATATGATTTTTGTAAAATATATATGTATGCGTTCCTTCTTATTTTGTGGAACAATCAAAATCAAATTTTATTAAATTTTGCAGTTTCAAAGGGCTATCGTTGCTAACTAGCTAGTAGTCAATAGATGGCGAGGTGAGCATTAGTTTATTAAGAACAAAAAACAAAAGTTTCTTAAAATTTGTTTCTTTTCAGAAAAATGCGTTTTTGTTAAGAAAAGTCTATAGAATAAATGTTATTATTACTTTATTGAGTCTTAAATCAGCAGACTCTAAAAGGTTCTCCGTAGAAATGGGCATTCAGCTTATACTAACTTAATATATATATAAATATCTATAATTTCATATAATAATAATTGATTGAATATTATATTTGTTGACCAATTTTTAATTATCTTCTTAATTGTATTATAATAATAAAATTTCTCACATGTTCTTAATTCACAAATAATCGATTATTTCTACTCCGATATATGAAAAATGTATTTAAATGCGTATTAACAGTTGCTAAACTCGTTTTAATTGTTGTATTCGATCTATTAATGCTTAATTCTTACTGACAATAAATCACAATAAAAATAACAAATCAATTATAATCATTTACGGTTTATCCGATTAATAGTCCGATAAACATTCACAACCGACACCCAGCTGAGTAATCGATAAATTATTTGGTACTTTTCTTGCAACCTGCCAATTTGATATTGAGCTCTGCTGGTTACATTGGTCGCCTGCAAATTGCCCAGCACACATTGTTTTGTTGTTGTGGTGAGCGGTTGGTTAACTTGTACGCAAGTTCGCAAGTTCGTTTTTGTAACGTTGATGACGGCGGTGAAAAGCAACGTTTGGCTTAAACTTTTTCGCATTAAAGTTTTGTAACGTGTTTGAGCGGAAAGTCGCGCTTGAAAGCAAAGAAAGAGTCCCAAAAAATAATTGCAATTCGCATAATTAAGAAAAAAATCAACCATTTAATTCAAAACTGTGTTTTGTGCGTGTGTGTGCTCAACGTAAAAAGAACAACATTTTGTTGTTGTGTGCTGCACAAAGCTGCAGTGTTTATTGGTCGAGTGTGCGATTTTTATTGCGAGAGCTCGGGAAATTTGTGTAAATCGATTCATATAGGAGAAAATTGTAGAGAAAGGATTTTAAGTAAAAAAATATACAAATCGTGAAATTCTTTCTCTGAAAAAGAAGCAAGTGAAAAATATATAAGTACAACTATATTTTGTGCAAATTGGAAAAAATATAAACCAAAAAGTTATGGTTCAAGTGATATAGTGGAGTAAAGGAAACACAAATTGCTCATTGTGTGTTGCTTATGTTGTTGCTACAATTGCGACGCATCGTGTTGTTTTCGCTGCCAACAACTTTTAATTCTCTACACTAAATGAAAAATCGCCTTTTGGCTGGTAAATATCTGAAGAGGTGAGATAAGCAAGAAAACATAAAAAAGTAACAAAATATCATGAAAAATTAAGCTAATGGGTAGATGAAAAACGTTGGTGTACAACTGTGTGGGCATGAAAAGATAGAAATATTTGTATATGCCACAAGAAAATTGATTGCCAATTTCTAAAGCAAAACAAAGACCACTATAATATTTGTATGATTTTATGTATATTTTTTGAAGTGTATGTGAAAACTTATCAAAATAAAGTAATTAATAAACTAGTGTTGCTAAATGTTGTTCCTGTGGGAAAAATCAAATAATAACAAATCGTGCAGTGAATTTGTTTAGAGAGAAATAAGTACGGGAAAAATAATCAAGCGTAGAGCAAAAGCAGTGAGAGCGCGCAAAAGCAGCTGAGAGCGTATTTCCACTGCTGTTGCTGCATGTACGAATGTGTGTTTATTGTGGCCAGTATTGGAAAACAGACGAAGAAGTCCAAATAATAATAATAATAATAATGTGTACAACCAAAATATATTAGAATTTTCACAATATTATTGAGGGTGTTGTTTATTATTTTATAATTCTAAAGAGTTTTGCTTTTTCTTGTTGATTTATATGTGCAAAATATATATTTCTTCCAATGTTTAAAATACACTGGTCAGCACAGCCGCCCACACCCAATATGCATTATCTTTCATATGGATACATACAAACATAATGTATGTTTACATATCCATATCTTTTGCTTAAAGCATTCTGAATTCTTTTATTTATTTACTACGGAGGCTAAGGTCTACCACAACGGCGGCGAGGACGCAAACGTCATTGGAGCGTTGCTGCGGCTCAATGCCATATTACAAAGGCACCTACTTGTGTACACATACATATTACACAATATGTAGCTAAAAATAATTTGTTTTGGTTAATTTATTTTTTGTTGAGAAGTGTTGGTTAAATATATTTTCCAATTGGCCAAATTTATTTCAACGAATTTGTGGTAGCGGCTTTGCTGACAGGTCTAATAAAATATCAATAAACAAAACTTCTATTAGCGCTTTAATTTTATGAACGTTTTAAATTTGTGCGCTTGATTAAAAAAAATTTTTTTGTGCGTCTAATTTTTTTTATCTGATTTTTTCATAATACTTTTTGTATATAAGCACTAAATTTGAGTTTTCGCTCAAGGTTAATAACAGCGCGATAAAAATACGAAAATAGAAGAAACGAAAATTGAAAAACGCACATTTGCTGAAATTTTCCTTTGGCGGTACAGTAGCAGCGATAATGTCGACAACTTCGTCTATTGATACACCCACATCTCCGAGTGCGCCATTGCCATCCCATCAATCACATCATAACCACCACCACCACCGCCATCAACATCAACCTCAACAACATCAATACCAACAACATCAACATCAGCATCAGCACCATCCGCATCAGCATCAGCATACGACCACAGCAATTGTTGTCAGCGCTGGCGCTGGCTCCGGCCATCATCACACCAATTCGGTCAATAATTTCACTCACTTCAGCCGTCATCGCACCCACTCGTCCTCATCTTCATCGAATAATTCTTTTAGCGGCGTCACTGGCGGTGTTACCTCCATGAAGTCTGGCACAGCAGTAGGTAACACCAATAATGGCAACGGTAACGGCAATGGCAACGGCAACGGCAACTCTAATGGCAATGGCAACGGCAACGGTAATAACTATAAACCAAATAACAGCAATGACGGCAGTAGCTCCAGTGGTAACGGCTGTGGTGGTGGCAATGCGGGCAATATGCACAATCAGTCGACACACTCACTACTGACCCCGTCATCGTCGACATCTTCGTCACCTTCAGTATCGGCCTCGGCCTCCACTTCGGCTGCTGTGCATCACTCACATCCGTACCAACAACAACAACAACAACAGCATCCCCCGTTGCAGCAGCAGCAACAACAGCAACAACAACAATACACTTCGTATTCACAACGCGGCGTTGCAAGGCCATCAACGTCATTCTCGACCCCTGACGGCGCCGTAACCGCTGTGGCCGTCACGACCATCTCCACGAACACACCGGGCAGCATGAAGCGCCATCACACCGACGTATCGGTGTGCTCGTCCGGTTCATCGTCGTCTTGCTGCTCTAGCACCGGTTCGGTTTCGGCAGTCGGCGTTATGGGCGCCGCTGGCTCTACAGTGAATGCTGCCATCGTAACTACACCATCTGTGGTAAGCAGCAATGGCGGTGCGGTGATTACGCAGAAATTGAGCAGGACAATTCCATCAGATAAGGTGAGTGTGTGTGTGTGTGTGAATTGAGGAGTGACTGATGAATTTGACCAACTAATCGATAAATACCTATGTAAATTTATAAAGAGAGTAAATGAAGTGTATGAGCCTTTTGCTATACAAGCACCTATACTTGTATACATGTTTATATTATAAGTGTGTATGTGTGAGTGTGGTTTGTAGGCCGAAAGCCAATTAATTTCCAGCTCAGCTGGATTTCTAAATTCTATCAAAATAATGCGCAACAATAATCTGCTTTTAGGCGCACAGCTGTGTCTCTTGCTTATGTACATATGTTTGCTGCTTTTTGCATTAAGATTCTCTTGTTTTTGTTTTCTACTTGTAATACTTATTTCCACATTTACCTTGTCCCGTTTGTCGCTCAGTGCTCGTATTGATTTTTATTTCTCCTTGCAATGAGAGCATGTTTCAATGTTAACGCTGTGCGAGATTTTAGGCGCATGAAGAAATAAATTCAGGGCCAACAGCGCAGCGCAGCGCGTATTGGCCTTCGAAAATTTGTTGGTAACAAGCTCAGGGCGCTCATATGACTGTGGGTGCAATACGGTCAGAGTTGCCCATGTGACATATACTCATTTGTGTGTGTAAATGTGTGCGTGTGTAATTTTATTGAGTGACACCAGCCAATCTTTTTGACAGATACTGTTATAGTTAGGTTAGTACGAAAAATGTATTGCGGGATAGGGATTATTAGGAATCAATTATCATTTTTGCGTCCGTACATAATTAAAAAAAATGATTTCTCTTTGGTCTTGAAATTTTTGCACTTTCTTTGTCGCAATAGTCAGCAATAAAAACGAAGAAGAAGAACCTTGCTATGGTGCCAAAACTTGGTCGGTCATAAATTTGCGTTTTGAATCCCTATGCTCTCAAAATACCTTAGCTTGCCTCTATTAAGAAGCTTTAAACTTTCCATCAACGCGCTATTCTTCTTTGTAAGCTTTTCAGTATCAGAAATATGGCATTAGCCGATAAGTCCTGAACGTAATTGGAAAAAATCTTAATTTGAGGTTATGTATCTGTTAGAATATGTCTGCTGAATCTATCGAACGATAGTTACTAGGTGAAGAAGTTTGGAAAGTAAGATTTTTCTTTTTTCTCTTGAACCGAACCCGACGCCCAATACTAATTAGATTTGATAGGGTCTAAGCCATTACGAATTATAAAAAAACTCCCACAGTTTCCCACGACAGTCGGGTTTTCGGCGATTAAAAAAAAAAAAAAAAAGTCGGGTCTAAACAAAACTGTCCAAATTAAACGGGGTTACATCACCGAAATAACGGTCCTTGGTCGGATAAAATTCCGGCCAATTCTTTTAACTTAGAACCGGTTGTTGTTGGAACTCTATATCTCAAAACTCCCGCAACTACAAGAGGGAATTTCCATCACCTGGTACGCTGGTGTTTGCACGATAATGACGTCGGGCAATGGAAGCGATGTCATATCCTCAAACGGAAACGGCTATCTCTCCGGCCTTTCTCGCTTCCTCGCTGCATGGAACCTAACACTCTCCTCCTAACCCACCTAAATCCACAGCGACCGTATTCACAAACTGGACGAAAGATGGCGTTAAGATTCCGACTGGCAATTGTCTTAAAATTTTATGTGTGACTTTTGACAGTCTTTGCTCCTTCACTCCTCATGTGTCGGCGATTATCGCCGGAGTACAGAGCCACAACAAAATACTCAAGTCGCTAACCGGCAGCACATAGGGAAAGAACAAAGAAACGTCGTTGGCAACTTACAAGGCAACTAGCCGACCGGTCCTTAACTACGTCGCACCAATAAAGTCGCCTCGATGCAGTGAAACGCAGACGAGGAAGCTCCAGACTTGTCAGAATACTGCAATCCGAACTACGACAGGATGCCTCTTGATGTCTCCGAACGAACACCTGCATAGTGCGGACCGTATGCTCACAGTTAAGGAACATAATGATGCTTTCGCAGAAATTATCCCTGCAGTCACCAGCTTAGAGCGTAACCGCCTCCTAGGAGCATCAAGAGATCATTCCTCTACTACGTCGAGACATCAAACAATACGCCGACCAGACTTCGTCCGCAACTAATTTCCTACAAGCACTGACTGCCATTCACAGTGGACCCATCAACACCTTAACCGACCAACTCTTACTGAATGGCGTACTTGGAGTCAAACCACCATCCATTGCAGACGAAGAGCTCGAATTACGGCGAGAAACGAGAGTGATCCTTGCGCAGCTCCGTGCTAGATACTGTAGCAGATAAAACTCCTACTTATCCAAAATAGACCCAGACATATCCAATATATAGTATGTGCTGCATGCAATGAGTCTCCGCATGACACTGGTCCCCACGTAGCATGCCCCACTAACGCAACTCATCTGACAATCCTCTCTCTTTGGTCCGACTCCGTCGAAACAGCACCTTTCTTGGGCCTACCGTTGGATAACGTTGACGACAACTTATCCAATCCTTGCTATCTTAATGGGGATTAGGTACCCATTACAACAACAACAACAGTAACTATCGCAAACGGTGACTCATTATCATTTGTAGCCCAATTAGAACTCGAGTTGTGATGCATAAAATATTTTCTATAATTTTTTTTCTCATTATTATACGTGTTTTAAGTCGCTTTCAGATCGTTTGCCAATCGCGTAGCTAAACAAGCCCTAATCTCAATTACCGCTGTCAAAGAAGCTTTGAGTTTTGAATTGCAGCCGACCTTTGTGCGCTATCCGCCGTCGTCATGCTTCACACAACACATTGGAGACAAGCCTGCAGACTCACCTTCTTTCATTTGTGCCGCTTTGCCGTGCAAGTTGAGACCTGCAAAGTGGAGCCATAAAGCACAAACAATTCCACAGCCAACTTACAAGTTCTATCACCACAATTAACAACAACAACAAGCAGTGGAAGCTGTACACTAAAGAACTTGTAAAAGGTGGAAAAATGTTCAAAAAGCAAAACAACGACAAAAACCAAATGAGAATACCATAAGCATGTATGTATGTATGCGCGTTTGTATAAAAATATGTTGCTCCACTTAACTCAATACCTGCGGCTGCCACAGCTGTGCTCTAGCCGCGCTGCTACGCAACCCTCAAGGAACTCGCTGCCGCCGCCACTGCCCAGCAATGAGTGGTAGAGTCAGCAAATTAGTGCACAGCTGGTGCGGCAGCGACCGAGGACTTACGCGATGCACTCATTTCGTGGCAGCGACGGCAAAGTACAAGCATTGCGAAGGATCAGCAAGGATAAGCCTGCTTTGCTGCTCCGCGCTTCGGTGCGGCGAAATGCGAAGCAATTTCTCATTGTTCACATTACCAGCGCTGCACTATTGTTGTTGTTGTTGCTGCTGCTTGTGCTTGTTTTCGCTTTTGTCATTGTTGTTATTGCATTTAAGATGCTCCGCTGGCAGCGCACAGAAGGGAAGATGCCAAGGAATGTCGCTGGTACAGAAACAAAAAACGCGCACAGACGTGAAGAAGACCTGAAAGGGCCACAAACGGCGCATCAAAAATCCAGTTTATATATAGATTGAAGTGCAAAGGAGTTAAGGAGCGTGTGCAGTGGAGTGGCGGCGAGTGCTCCGTATGTTGGTGGGAAAAAGCGCGACGTTGGTTGCTTGCAATGTGCTGTTCCGCAGACGCTGAATCCATTAAGCGCGCTTCCGCGACTAAAAATTCTCCTGAAAATATGTGTAAATGTGTGTATGTTTGTATGTGCGCGCAAAGAAAAATAAATTGAAAGGCTGCAAGTAAGAAAAAAGAAATATTAATAATAATGTGTGTTCTTCCACATCCACTTACTTTGGCTCGTCGTGGCACAGGCGCACATCTCTACGAAGCATAAGACGAAATTCCTTTTATTTATGTTTTTTCGCGTTGTCGGCATTGAAACAAAAGCGCCGCGTTCAACTTTGTGCCTTTGTTCTGGCAGTTCTGCTATCTAAAAGGCAATTTTCGCTGCTCTAAAATGCAGGTAGAATTCTTTTTTCGCTTTGCAAACAAAGCGGCGGCAATATTTTGATTGATTATTATCAAAATTAGCCATTTGGAATATCTTATCTTTTGACTTTATGATGTTGAGGAATTCGCGATTTGATGCACATATGTACATATGTATGTTCATGCATACAATTGTATTTGTACAGAAGTCTAGAGTATATTTTTGCTTTATTTGAACGTATCTTTATTGCCATTTTGTTGACTAAATTAGAAAATTATACTCAATTTAAATTTTCTTAGACATAAAAGAAAAATTAGATCGCGTCTCTAAAAAGAGCTTTCTATATTATATAAGTGAATATGAAAATTAATTTAGAATGCGATACTTAGCACCTAATAAGTCTTTTTTGAATTTTCAACCTTAAGAAAGTCTTTTATTAATTTTTAAAAATATAAAATATTACGTCAAGAACTATAATTCTATGTTACTCCGTTTCTTCTTCTTCTTTACTGGTGTAGAAATCGCTTACGCGGTTATACCCGAGTTAACAACAGCGCGCCAGTTGTTTCTTATTTTCACAATGTGGCGCCAATTGGAGATTCCAAGCGAAGCCAGGTCCTTCTCCACCTGGTCTTTCCAACGGAGTGGAGGCCTTTCTCTTCCTCTGCTTCCACCGGCCGACAAACTACATAAAACCGTTTTTTATTGATGAAATGCCGTCCCTAATGCTGCAATTTTGCTTGTTTTTATACCAATTGAGCTTGAAATCGGTCTCATCGCTGAACAAAATTTGACTAGAAAACGTCCGATCTTCTTGGAAGTTTTCAAGACTCACAAGTGATCTGTCAAAAAAGGGCTATTGAAAAAAGTTTGTCTCCTTTGATCACCCGTTAGCTTTGGTAACACCGACTGATAAATAAACGAAGCTATTTTTGGAGTTATTGAAGGTTCTCTGGTTCTGATGACGTCTGAAAAGCTTTGGAAGCTTTCATTTTCAAATATTTCCGTGTTTGGCTCATAAATATACATATGTACATACATATGTATATGTATGTCTATGGATTATATTGAATATTAAAAATTGTTTTCATCATTTTTCGTGGCCTTGGTAATCCCGACTCAGAAATGTACGAAGATATTTCGTTTTATAAAAACAAAAACACAATTTTTATTAAACTTAATTTTTTTAAAATTACGGTAACATTTTTTTTTATTAATTTCGTTCTATAAAAGAAAAAAAAACAATTTTAAAAATTAAAAAAAAAAAAAAAGATTTATAAATTTAAAAAAATAAATATTTTATAAATTAAAAAAAAAACAATTTTATAAATTAAAAATATATATGTATACATATATATATATATATTTATCTATTATTTTTTATATTATATTTTTTGATAAAATATTTTTTTTTCTTTAATCCCTAAATGTTCTTTTATTTCATTTAAAAGAAAAAAATATATTTTTTTTCTACGACTATGTTTTGTATTTTTTAACCTTCCAAAATATATTTAATCTACTAAAAATTACGGTAATTTTTTTTTAATTTCGTTTTATTAAACAATTTTTTTTTTTAATTTTTTCTAGTAATTATTTTTTATGTTCTATTTTTAAATAAAATATTTTTTAATTTTTTTATTTTTTTAAATCCATTTTTTTTATATACATAACTGAAATACTTTTTAATGCCAAAAGGTTTTTTTTATATAAGTGAAATAAAATAAAGCGGTCATTGTCATTTTTTGCAATATCCGCATCCAAATGTATTAAAAGCAAAATAAATTAAAAAAAAAATTATAAATAAAAAAAGCGAATCTCAACTGCCGCACAGGTCAACGTTTGCTGCTGTTTCCTGTGGCTGTACAGCATCCGACTTTAAAGTTTCTGAACCTCCACACATGCGACACACATACACACACGGCTGTGCATATTTGGTTATGCTTACCTGCCGAAGCTTAAAATGTTTTAAGTATACTTAAAATAAAAATGTATATTTGTGCTTTTACTTGTTTATTTACAATCACGAAATTCCTAAAGCGCCTTGCATTTTTCGTTCTTTTCTTTATTTATTTTGCCGCGCTTCCTCTTCTTCCTCCATGTTTTTTTTTTAATTTTTTTTTGGTTTTGAGTGTGTTGTCCAAAAGTGGAAACTGGTTCAACGGGTTTGCGTCACGCTTCTCTGCCAACACACAGCGAACACACTTCTGCTCACCGCTCGCCCAGCATCCGCGGCTAATTTTCGGTGAATGCAAAGTGTATCATCGTGTGCTTGGGTGTATCTGGTCCGTGGCATTGTCGAATTAGATGCAACCGCCTGTTTGTGTGCCAATGGTTTGCGTTTGCTTTTTGTTGTTGTTGTTGGTCTGTGGGTAACTGGCAGGTTACCTAACATTGTTATCTGAATTTATGTGGCGCTGTTCGGTTTTCGCTCGTTTAAAGCTTTTGTTTTACTCTTGCCTTTGTTGTTGTGCATACTTTATGCATTTCCATACTTATGGGTAGCAAATATGTAGATATGTGTATATGGAAGCAAAGGTTTGGGTATAGTTAGGACCAAAAAAGAAAGCACGCGGGTCAAAACTTAAAGTTTTGTTTTTAGTTTCAAATGTTTTCCGCGGCTAGAACTCAGATGGTCCATCCCTTGAGTCTAATTTTCGATGACTCGTTCGAGCATTTCGACTGGTAACACGCGAATGATACGCGCGGTATTTTCCTCCAAGACCTGAATCGAAGCGGAATTGTCCGCATAGACTTTAGACTTTACATATCCCCACAGGAAAAAGTCTAACGGTGTGATATCACACGATTTTGGTGGCCAATCAACCAGCCCAAAACATGAAATTATCTGCTCACCGAAGTGTTCTCTTAATAAATCTATTGATTGATGCGATCTGTGGGAATTGGCGCCGTCTTGTTGAAACCAAAGCTCGTCGAGATCACGAGCCTCAATTTTAGCTCTATAAAAATTCAGTCAATCAGAATCAGTAATCAGCACATAATTCCTGGCTTCAGCCAATAAATGTTCAGTGGAAATAACGCGCAGTGTTAAGTCCAACCGTCTCACAGTGATAGACGACTGAACCCAGGCTTACGTTTTTGAAACTTTATCAAATCTCATAATCTTTTTTCCGGCAGTCAGAACAAGTGCGACTCTTGGAAAGCTAGGAACAAATTATTCGATTCCCAGCCGACAAAATGAAAAAATCAAAAATGAAATACACCAAAAGTACGACCAGCAGTAGTAACGACGAAGCAGATGGCGGTTACCACGAAAGTAAATTTTGGACTTGAATGTGGCCAAGCACTCTTAACTTGACAGTTTTATGCTATTTTATGCTACCACAACTACAATACAATACCTTAGATATTTTCAAATTTAATTACTTTTATACCGATATCTTGGTTAAAATGGAATTCATCCGTACGGTAATTAAGACATTCCGTTATCACAAGGTCAAGTCTACAAGTGTAAATGCCAAGAGAGACACTCGGGCCAACGTAAACGGCACACATCCGGATTTTTACTGTGCCAAGGATTAACAACTGTTTTCTGCCGCTACAACAACAACAATAACGGATACAATCAATCAGTTTTTATTGAAGAACTCAGTGAAAATTCTTTGGGCCTATATACACATACACTTATCCTCGAAATCCACCAATTTAAAGAGTAGTGTGGTTAATGGATGAACTAAAAAAAATTTATTCTTCAAAACGGACCTAAGTATTATGTCCATTATTACCTATTTCTAGATAGTAGGTAATCTAGGTAATTGGCAGAAGTCAGGATATGCGCCTGATATGATAAAACGTTATAACCTTATTTCTGTAAATACCCCGATTAGATAAAATATCATACAATACGCCGGGTTCTCAGCTTGGTTGATGGTTTCAGCTTGATTGAGGGTTTCCAGCTTGGCTATTGTTGGTTTAAGTGTTTGATTATCTAATGAAACGTCGAAGGAATTATTTTTTAAGATTATTATATATTGTTACGCTGAAATTTCTGAGATGCTATCCACATTTTCTGTATTACCCATTGCAGAATAAGGCCTCCTTGTCACTAGAAGAATCAGTGATACTCAGGATGGCACACAGCTCGCCAGTCGTTTCTTCTTTTCGCAATGCGGTGCCAATTGGAGATTCCAAGCATAGCCTGGTACTACTCAACCTGATCTTTCCAACGGAGTGAAGGTCTTCCTCTTTCTCTGCTTCCCCGGGCGGGTACTGCGTCGAATACTTTCAGAGCTAGAGTATATTCGTCCTCTGTCCGGGACGGCCTTATATTGAAAGGCTTTTTACTATCCGCAGTCCGGTTGCCTACAGCCCGACACTAGCATATAACCCCGATATATGTTTTCTGGATCTACAGCAAATTGACCTCGATGACAACTCATTTACCTTCTTTCGTAATATAATCTTAGATACAACAACAACAATGCCTTTTTGTTAAATACAGACAATTTTCACTTTTTTTTGAAGAGCTCGAAAAAATGGCTGTGAATCATCAAACACAACAAATTTTGAAGTTTACTTTAGAAGACAAATATCCGTCTGGCAAACGCACCCAAGAAATAAACATATTTCCGCACACACGCACTCACTCAAACTAATCAAGCGAGACAACAACGAAAATGTGTTTCTAATCTCTGCGCTCGCCGGAATATTTTCATTTATCTGCGTTTCAATCGAACACTTGTGTTCGTCAACGAACATACCTTCGCAAGCATACCTCGCTAATTTGTGTTGTGTGTGTGTGTGTGTGTGTGCGGCACTGTAAATGCAATTGATTGCAGTCAGTCACCTGCAATTGAACCCGATGATTGCCTTGTAGGCTTATCAATTTACAGGCCGATAAGTTTAGCGATAACAATATTAGACGACAAAAACAACAAACCGACATTTTACCAACATTTGTGTAATGAGTAATGCATGTCGTCAGCGGAGAGCGGCGAATGGTGCGCGGAGAGCGCTTGAGAGCGAAAAGTGTTTTGAGTATTTTCTAGGGAGATCATCTGCAGTCGCGGAGTTTGGTCGCGAAATTGGCTGACGATGGGTGCAGCTGTTCAGTAATCTTTCCACACACACGGACACATAAAGGCACACACACACTTGACATTTCGGCTGACTTAAGTGACTCGCATAACTTTCCTTTTCAATGTGTTCAATGAATGCGCGCCAACAGCCAACGAGATAACAACAAAGTGCACCCATTGAATGCGGCGATGAGACGCACACACATACATACATATACACTTTCATATATAATTGAGTGTGTGCGACTTTATTTTGCCGCAGCGCAAGCCTTGCCTCAAGCGGAGGTCGTTGATTTTTTCTTTTTTCTTCTGCTTCTTTGTTATTGTTGTTGTTGTTGTCGTCTACGCTAGATATCCACTTAGGTTGTTATGTCAACAAAAATTCATAAAATCAACTCGTTGCCATATTTCTTGTAAACCGTGCTATAATTTGCTCTGCAGCCAAGCACAACATTAAAAGTTGAGCAAAAACAAAAGCAACACAAAAATTGTGCGCGCGATAAGACCACAAGCACATTTGCTTTCAATGCATGTAATTTTAAATTTCTGATGTTAAGTACATAATATTATTTATATAAGAGTACAGCAGCGGGGCAATGCCACAATGTTGCAAAGTTATGTGCGCCCCTTGATTTACTTACACATACATACATATGTATATAAATAAATACATATTGTCAAATAAAATGCAAAATAACGTAACATCACTTTTCATAAGTTTACAGGCGAAGGAAAACGATGTAACAGAGACCTTAATATTGAAACAAAACTTGAGTTTTGGCAATATATTGGTTATTGTACACTCTTATTAAAACACAATATTTGGTTATATATTGGTTATAATACACTCATATTAAAATACAATATTTGGTTATATATTGGTTATCATACACTCGTATTGGTTATATATTGGTTATTATATCTGACAAGATTTTCAATTTTTTTGATGCTACGTTGTTGTGCATTTTAGGTAACGATATGTACATACATACATACATACATATATAAGAGCTCTCATTTTTCTAGCCACTGAGGCTCATATCTTCGCTTAAACTCTGGCAGTTATCAAAGTACACATACACACAAAGCCAACAAACATAGCTGTAAATATATTTACATATATATTTTTATATATAAAAATTAAATTTATTCGTGGCCTGTTATTGAGTGTGTCTTATCGGCGGCGCCCATTGTGAATAAACATAAAATATTTACAAAGCTATTAACAATTTGTAGGCAAGTTAATTTATGCATACATACACTTTTACATATATACTTACATACATACATACATACAATATATGTACATTGTTATAATACTTAAATTGAGGTTCGAATTTATTCCATGGTCATGGCTAACGCGAGAGAAATTTGTATTTGTTTAGGGTGAATGTCTCGGTGTTTTGCCTTTACACCTGTTTCTCGGTGATAACTTGATGAAAATCGGTGATAATCTCAAGTGAAATGTGTGTTAAAGAGATTTGATTTTGAATAAATATTATTTAGAAATTAGTTTAAAATTGTTGGTGTCATGAAAAGCTGTCAATATCTTCATAGATTCATTCAGAAATTGTGCAGAGTCCCTTTCTCCCCAAGTAACTGCTTATTTGTCGGAACCTGGACCACACTGGGGTAGTTGATCCCCAGCGTACAACCCTGGAGAGCGGGTAACTAATGAAGCAAATTGGAGAAAACCCAAAGATTTCGGGGGAATATTTCATTATTCTGAAAAAAAACCAAATACCTTCCGCCTAGAGCTTTTTTACGAATAAGCTCATCTTAATTTCCATTAAGTACCAGGGAGGGTCATTACTTTAATTATTCTTAGGTTACTGGTGTTTAACAATAGAAACCATTTGACCAAAAGAGTGAGACAAAAGGTAAAAAGAGGAAAATATTGACCGAACCAAAGAGTGTAAATACAAGGTCTGTCGAAAAAGAAAGAGAACTTTTTAAATATAACTGTTTCTGGTGGCGCCACCTATTGGTCGGTATATGAAATAAAAAGTTTGATCTCTTGTTGACAATCGATGTTATTGATCAAAAAGTGACAGCAGCTTTTGGTCATCGGTCGTAAAATGCAAAGAGAAAATATTAAATTTTGTTTTAAACTTGGGAAAACGTTTACTGAAACATTTCAAATGATGAAAAAAGTTTATGGTGATCAGTGCCTATCCCGTAGTAATGTGCATGAGTGGTTTAAGCGATTCCAAGAAGGTCGTGAGGACCTCTGTGACGATCAGAAGTCGGTCGTCTTCAGAAGTCAAAAATAAAGACAATGCTGATTTGTTTTTACGATTCCGAGGGTATTGTACACCGAGAGTTCGTCCCACCTGGCCAAACGATTAATGCTGTGTTTTACCTTGGTGTTATGAAGCTTCTTTTGTCACGTATTCGTCATGCTCGACCACAATACCGTGAGGCAGAGTCCTGGCGCCTGTTGCACGATAATGCGCCGTGTCATCGGTCGACGCTTGTCACAGATTTTTTGACAAAAAAACTCCATATTAACCACTAATCACTCACCCTACTCACCTGATCTGGCACCTTGTGATTTTTACCTATTTGGAAAACTTCATTTGCCCATGAAAGGACACTGGTTTCAGGACATTTCAGCTATCCAAAAGGCGACGACCGATATTCTCAAGAGCATTCCGAAAAATGACCTTAAACTCTCATTTGAAAAGCTAATTGACCGGGCTAAACGCTGTATCGAAGCACAAGGAAACTACTTTGAATAAAAAAATATAACTTTTGAAAAATATTAATTTTTTGTTTTTTTTTTTTAACAGTCCTGTTTCGTTTGCGACAGACCTTGTATAATTTGGTACACATGTAGTTAGTAATAAATGCTTGTATTACCAAAAATTTCAAAACCATCAAATTTTATTTTTAGGAATACAAAATAACTTTTGACCAACACTTAGTAACTCATCGCCTAAGTCTACTACACTCGCCAACAAAGTTTCAACAATATTTTTCAATTATACTCGCACGAGCATGCATATTTACATAGCACACCTATATATGTACTTATGCAAATATTGTATATACATACATATGTATGTATATACTTGCGTACGCACCTTACCTTCGCTACATTTTCAATTTATTAAGCCATTGTACCGCTACTCACGCAACTGTAGTCTATTAGAAAAGGTATTTTATTTTATATTTATGCCGTTGCCTCTGCATGTGTGCGTAAATGTGTGTGTGTGTAAGTGTGTGTAGTGAAAAAAGTTATGAACGTGGCGAAAATCTAAAACTTTGTAATTTAATTTCGAGAAGATGCAACAAAACTTTTTGATTGATGTGCCACTCAGCATTGTATGAATGGGTGAGTGATAACTGCAGGTAATAAATAGGCTGAATGGCAGACATTAAATTGTTAGCTTTCAACGTTTAACTGTAGCTCATCAACCACTCTGCAAACATAGGTACATACACACATACACGTATGCCTTCACATTTACCCTCCTCAAGGGTTTTTGTAGTGAACTTTGTATGATATTTCTTGTTAAAGGAAACAGTGTGAAAGGTGCTAAAGTGCGTTGAGCAAAGAAATATGTAAGCTTTGAATGAAATTTGCTTTAAAGATTTAAGGGAATTGGGACGCGGTTTTTAAAGCTGGGATTTTTTTTTAAATATTTGGTACAGAGATCAGATTCAGTTTCTTCTATATAAGATTATCAGAGACTTTTTCATAAAAAGTTGCCAAAGAACAGCTTCGTATTATGGCAAAATTTGTAGAATATTTGCTGACTAGATATTTTGTGGCTTACAAAAAAATCATTGGGAATCAATTATTTTCAAAAACACAAGCTTACGAGTGGTACAAAGCCTTCAAAGACTTCTCTCTCCTTCCACTGATGAAAATATTAAAAAAGTGATGAATTGCAAGAGCGTTCGACAGCTCTTGAGAGTCCGTTCGAGCTCGACTCGTCCCGATAAAGCTGTATTTTTTTAAAAAATGTACGATTGTGACCGAATTTGAAGCGAAAAACGCAATGAATACCACGAAGCAAGTAAAGAAGAAGAAGAAGTTTAAATTTTGAATGAAAAAAAAATCGAAATTTTATGTTTTTGTAAGCTTTATAACAGTCTTCTTTTGAGTCAATTTTAAGTTTAGTATATTCTATATACTCAGCATAGTCTTCAGTTCCTTTAGAGTTTAGTTTTTTTGCAATCACTCAATTGATTCCCACCGTGGATATTTGGGTTTAGAGAGCTAACAAGTCCATTCTGGCAAACTTTGGGTGACTTTTGTTTATATTTCTTTGATGAACTATAATTGATGTTCTTTTTTTTTCATACAATGTAAGTTACTTCTCGAAATCTCTCAAATCTATCAAAATATACTAAATTCACTCAAAAAAAAAAAAAAATGTGGAGAACCAAGAGAGAGATAAAAGATTTCTCTAACTCTTTGATTACCGTTTTTCCTTTTCGCTGTTCGGCGCCAATTGGAGATTCCAAATATAGCCAGGTCTTTCTGCACCTGCTCTTTCTAACGGAGTGGAGCTCTTTTTCTGCTTCCTCCGGGGGGTACTGCGTCGAAAACGCTCAGAGCTGTCACTTAATTCGCTGAACTATGTCAATATCGTAAATCTCGCACAGCTCATCGTTCCCTCGATTGCGGTATTTGCCAATGCCAAAAAACCATAAATCTTTCGCTGAACCTTTCTCTCGAAAGTTCGTATTGCTGACTCAAGAGAAGACTTTACTTCTTACTTCTTCTCTCGAAAATTCGTATTGCCGAATCAAGAGAAGACTTTACTTCTTAATTGCCTTGATGAATTTTCCTATAATGGAATCTAGTAATCCGTTCAAAATCAAGTCCTTGTATCGAAAAATTTTTTATTAACAAACTATTTTCTAGAAATAGTATGTAATTTGCGACAGAATTTTGATCGAAAAGACTATAAGTGTGTGTAGTTAATTTATCTTATCGTAGAAACAGCTCAGTGGACTCAGTGTTATTTGTAATATTTTTGCTCATCCTAAATTAATTCGCAATGTCTTCAACGGACTTTTTACATAATTTTTTGTTTGCCCTCTCACATCAAAATGCAAAACTATTTTTGCATCATAGTCCATAGCTTTCGCTACCATGAAGCAGTTAATTAAATAATCACTCAAATTATCGTTTCACAATCAACTATCTGGCATCTCTCGCTTGCAGCTTCGGGCATGATAAAAACGGCATAAATTATGTTTCACTGGTGATTGTTGTTGCAAACAACAACTAGCAAATGCACTTTTTATTAATGCGAAGTGCAAATCAATGACCTCCGTTCGCTGTTTATGAAAGTCGTAATCCCCAGTGGTATTATTTTAGACACTTAACGCTTTACTATCTGCTTTAGCTATTTTGCATCACCTTTCTAAGCGCGCTTATTTACATACTTGCTTTCTTTAGGTGCAATGATTTTTATGAGATTTTTATGCTATTTTTTATTTTTTTTTTATTTTTTTTTTATTTTTTATTATAAAATTTTATCGCCGCTTCGCTTAGTCATTGCTCATTGTATGCTCGCTGGCATTCGTCTGTTATTTACATATGTCATTTATGCGCTTTGCGTTTCTTCATGATTTTGTGAATGCTACATGCGCATTATGTATTTATGTAGATCTGCCTGTCGTTATGTGTTTGTGTGTGTCTTACAACAGTTAACAATAGTCATCAAGAGCGATTGTGTGCATTGTAGCGCTGCGCATGCGCTGAGTTGCCTTAATTATAAGGTGCTGTTATATGTCTATCTAGATACACGTAAGCAGTTGTTAAAAATCCGTTAACTTTATCATTTAACAGCCGTTGATCAGTTACAACACCGTTACACAAATGACTGCAGACGCTCAGTATTTTAAGTTTCATTCCAATTTACAGTTACAAAACTTGATCGTTTATGTATTTTTTATGTTTAACTGAGATCAGTTTAGAGATGACATATCATTTGTTAAAATAAATATCCAAAGTCTTCTTAATCAATCTGTGGAGATTTGGTTAGGGTCGCCAAAATGTAGGCAACACTTTCTCATACTACTTTCGGAGATATGTAATTTTTCATTACAAACCAATTTTTAGACGATATGAATTGATTATAAAGGGTGATCCATTTCGCGGTTTCCTAATTTTTTAAAGAAAAGACACAAAGACTTCAAATTAAATAAGGAATGTTTTTTTTCATTCAAAAGAACAGTCTCTGGCACTTATTTTTTGAAGATTATCTCTTTCAAATGTTGGCTGCGGCTACGTCTTAGATGGTCGGTCCGTTAAGTTATATTTTCAATGATTCGTTCGAGCATTTCGACTGCTAGCTGGCGAGTGACACGCTTGATGTTTCGCTCCAAGGTCTGAATCGAAGCGGGCTTGTCCGCATAGACTTTAAACTTTACATATCCCCACAGGAAAAAGTCTAACGGTGTGATATCACAGGGTCTTGGCCCAAAATCCACTGATTGATTCGATGTGTGGGTAGTGGTACCGTCTTGTTGAAACAACATGTCGTCGAGACCAGGAGCTTCAATTTCGGGCATCAAATAGTCGGCACGATAACAGTTGCCATTGACGGTTATGTTTTCACCGGTATCAGTTTTGAAGAAATATAGACTGATGATTCAACCGGCCTACGAACCACACCAAACCGTCGATGATGAAATGGTGGTTCCTGAATTTTACTTGTTTACATATCCCTACAGGCAGAAATGAGCCTCATCGCTGAACAAAATTTGGCTCGAAAACGTCAGATCTTCGAGGTTTTTTTCAAGAGCCCATTGAGCGAAGCAATGTCGCTTGGGATGGTCGAGAGACCTTAGTTCTCGCACAAACTCTATTTTTTACGCTTTCAATTTAAGGTCCAGACGTATTATTGCCGAATATTGCCGAATGCACTCTCCACGATCTTCTTGTACCCTCTCAGCTACGGCTGCTTTTCTTCACTGCGTGCTGAACGTGGTCTATTCGGTCGAATATTATGCAATAATGAATGCTGGATCTCAAGATGGGTGATGGTGTTGCCAATAATAAGCTCATTGACTTATTATGTCGACCATAAGTTGAACAAAGAGCGAAATATTCTTTACAGAACGTAAATTTTCGTAATAAAGTTGAACGATTTGTAAACGTTTTTCAGGCGTCTTTCCCTGATGAAATGCCAGACAATACTAAGAAAATAACATGACAGTTTGACACGACTCACGCATGATCTGTCAAAAAAAGCTGTTAAAAAAAGTACCTCTGAAAATTTTTAGTCCGGGTCAAATTTGATCAGATACCTTTTACAAACTAGTAATGCATTATAAACATTCCCCATTAAATTTGAAGTTACTGTTCTCTACGCAACGTCGCTTTTAAAAAAGTTTCGGGTCTTTTGGTACGAGTCTAACACTACTGACGCGGCTCATACCGAAAACGTTAACCAAAATGTGTTGAGTTGATACATAAGAAATGTTCAGATCCTCTGCTATTATCTCTCTGGTCTTATATTACGATTTTCAAGCACCGTTTCCTTACCATTTTCGATGCTATGAACAGAGGTGGCTGGACGACTAGAATGAGACAAGTTTTCGATATCGCTATCATAACATTTGCAATTTTTATGATTTTTGTACAATCGAATCTTTAATACTTCAAACACTCTTATGGCTCTTCTTCACTATTTCTTCATTCTAGACGCGCTTCTATTCTTCTTCTATTCTATTTTCTAATATACATATGTATATGAAATAATTGCTGCCTCGACAAAAACTTGACTTAATTAAACGCAATTTAACGGATCTTGAATTGTTGTAAATATTAATTTTCATTGCCTCACAGTCTGTGAGATTCAATTAACCGATCGCTTAGAGCCACCGGCTAGCCCACAAGCAAGCACACACAACAACACGAAAGCGAATATTTGCAGCATTGAAAAATTATGATCTCTCATAAGCAAATTCATAAGCGCTCCACATTCGCTGCGTGCCACATTTTCTTCATTTTCTTTTGCTTTTTTCTCGTCTTTGTTACGAACTATGAAAATACAGTTACAACGTTGATCATTTGCTGTGGCCCGCCTGCCATTAGTCGCCTGTCTAGCCCCCACGGTTGACATAAATTCTTGGATGCGTTTATTATGATTGTGCACAGCGTCTGTTCTACGAAAGGCAGAATGTGGAAGAAATGACAAGTAAAAGAGAAATACAAATTAGCTGCTTAAAAGTCAGTAAGGTAGAGCTTGCATACAAATAAACGCGCGTGTGTGTGTGTATATGTAAGCGGGCATAAGTGGATAAGAAAGTGAGAGAGAGGTCGAACAATGACGAAAATAGCGCCCAGACATCATAATAATAATAATAATTTTTCAAAGTGCTTTAGAGCTTTAGATACTCACACATACATACAAACATACAGAATGAAATAGTTACAAATCTCCGTTTGGAGTTTACGTTTTGAAAGCCTTAAAAATACATTTTTTTATAATGCTCGTTATTACTATGCTATTTTTTCCGATGTTTTCGTGATGTATGTTTGTGTGTATGTGTGTGCGTGTAGTTCCCTCAGCATGCTTATTAAGCGGCATCAACCTAGTTATTTGGATTTTCTATGCTAGCGCGTCTTTTCGTAGAATTGAGTATAATTGGAGCAAAGTGTTGCTGGTATTGTTGTTGTTGCTAATATTCTTGTTGTGGGTTTGACGATCGTTGGGCGCTTGTTAATTTAACTAGCTTATTTATGAGCGTGAAAATTTTGCTCCAGTAACCTTAAATGCCTCATAATTGCGGTCTGCTGACGTCTGTCTATTTTTTTTTTAACTATTTTGATTCTTTCGAGTTTCTATTGGTGCTAGATTTGTATGAATGAAGTTAGCAATAATGTTTTTGGTCACTAAGTTGTTTTGTGTTATGCGAAACATCACGCGTTAGCTAACGGTAGTTTCGTTAGTTAATTATTCAAGCAGCTACCGGCTCTCTTCAAGCTGTATGTTTTATGATGAGCCGCTTTACAAATGGACTTTCACTGAAGACATTAACATAAATTAACATTTTTGTTTCTATTTCAAGCTTCAAATAGCGGTTGTAACATTTTTTGGTATTTATTTATGCAAAAAAAAAGATGTTTCTATTATTAGCTCAAAAGTGTTGCGGTGCATAAGTGACTTTATTATTATGTCTTCAGCGCCATCTATCGAGTTGTATTTATTTTTTTTTTTGGTTGCTTGACATTGAAGTCCCACATATTTTTTGATGTATGCTTAATGTTTCCTCACTTTTAACTACCAATACGGAAAAGGCCTCACTCGTCTTCTACTGAGCAAAAATTAATGATTTCGTTTTTTGAAACAAAAAAATTTATTAAGTGCTTACAAGCGTTTACGGGTTTCAAAAAATCGATTTTTTTATTATTTTATTAAATTCTAAAACAGCTCTAGAATATTGTCCTAAATTTTCAAGTTGGTCCGAGTCAAATTTTCGGAGATACAGCCCTGAGAACTTGTGCGTTCGAGATAGCCTAAGCTATGTGCGCCGTCTTTGAACGCGTTTTTCTCTAGACTGTGTTTTTGAAGTCGGTTGGCAAGATTTCTCGAGAACAACTCAACCGATCTTCATGAAATTTTACACAGGTCTTTGAGATGCAATACTTAAAGCCTTCGACGCAGAATTTTTTTCGATTGCAACTATTTGAAGAAAAATTTCTGCCAAAAATCCGAATTTCATTTTTTTTCCTTCGCTCGACTTTTTTGACTTTTTTTGTGTTTTGACTAAAACACGTATTTAGTTCTTTCAACGAATTTTATCTAACTTGTAAAACGACGGCCCTTTGAGGTTCCGTTTTTTTTGGTATTAAGAAAAAGTCAAACGGATCCATTTCTGGCGAAAATCGAGGCTGGGACGTCGTTACAGTATTGGTTTTGAACAAGAACTCACGAACAAGATACGAAATGTGATACAAAATTGTGTATTTTATTACAAATCCTTATTATAGCCTTCAAAATATGCTCTTATTGAGCCAACGCTCAAACCAATTTTTCATACACTTGATGTAAGCCTCGGCTGGGATAACGTTCAGTGTCTTCAGCGAGTTTTGCTTTCTGGGTTTGGTTTCGCTTATTTTTAGAGCGCCATTCGCTAGATTGTTGGACAGTTTCGACAACATGTTCATTACTCAGTCACCAGTAATGATGCGGGTCCTCAGCTACGTTGTCAAGCATCTCTCTACACCACGTAGTTTTTGCTGCTATATTTCGCGTTCCAAGTCAACCAGACACGATCATCACTAACATCTCAAAGTATGATTCATAAAATTCTACTGACTGACTGAGACCCATGTAGTTTTTCTGAACTTAAGCCAGAGGAAGTACCTACTTTCTAAATCAGTTAAACTCCACCAAGAAAGCTATTGCTTAGCCAATAAAGTCCTATCTAATTGAATCCTAAACTAATATACTATACTCAGTCCTTTACATTGCTACTAAACAGCGTTGATTTCAAAGGTACTCGGTCGTCAATATCCGATTTCTGAAAGGATCGGCATTAAGCTCTTCATGTGGTTTCTTTACTAGTCAAGTAGGATAGTGAAGTAAATTTTCTCCTCGAGAACCCAAAAGTACCAGAAGGCTGTAAAAAGAACTTAACAGCATTCTTTACTAAGCATCCGTTTTCATACTCAAACTATTTGCTGTAATTCCGAAATGAAAGTACGCCGTTTAAGGTTTGGGAAAGTAAAGGGAATACGAGAGAGAGAGAATACGTTGGTTTTTTTTTATCAACTTATCCATCCATGTAAACCAAAGATCGTCCAAATCTATATCTTCATTTTCTGCTAATTATGTAGATGTCTGTCGAGTCACCGTTCTGTAACAAAATTAATATTTTTATTCTTAAGATATTATCGTCCAATCCATGCAAGAGATCACCTTTTTCGCCTCAAAACAAACTTTATAAAAGCGTGGAATTGTTTTCAACATTCGTTTTGCTTTTGTTAATAACGGTAGTTTAAATTTTTGATACATAATTTTCCGAATTGGAATACATGCCGTGGAATTTAGAAACTGTAACTTAATTCTTTAATATTATTATTCTTCACATGTCTTTTATTCCTTTTCGCTTCTGTTCTCATAATTATGCACGACCATTGAAATTCCTTTCAGCCACAATCAAACACACATACATACACGCATACAAACGACGCATGAAAATGCCTTCAGATATGCCTTGGTGTCAAGCCGATTTGCTTATTAAGTGAAAGAACACGCACGCGCAGTATAAATGAGGCAACACCTTGATTGCAATGCCAGAACAACGCCTCAACCCACCCACCCGCGTTAGGCAAGTCGCCGCCGCCACCATGCCAACCATTTAGTGGGGCGTCATTTGGCAACGCGGCCGCATTTGCGCCTTCAAATGGGCCAGCAAACGTAATTCAAGTAAATGCGAACACATTTCTTCACAGCACACACACACACACATGTCGTTCGCGCTAATTCACATGCTTCTACATATGCATGTGCGAGTATGTGTGTGCGTGTATGTGTGCTCGAGGAAGTTTTATTTTCGCTGTGCGACAAATAATGCGCTGCGCTGTGGGAAATAGAGGAATTGATTTAAAAAACTGCAATTTGAAAATTTGTTACAACAATCAGCTTTTGACACGTTTTTCCGCATAAGCGAAAAACTACATGCAAATATACCAACATATGTACATATGTACGTATTTCCCATTACATTAAATGTGTTGGCAAAAAAGACGGTGACTCTGCATTTTGTATATTTCTACACATTAGGGTGGGTTGATTTTTGTTGCTAATTATGGAAATTAAAATAAAATAATTAGATATTTCATCAGCTTGAGGGAAGAGTCTTAATATTTCAGTTATTTCCGGTCTGGTTAGAATCAAATCTGTTAAAATGTTGTAATTTTTAAGATTTTTAGCTTATTGTGATAAATATTGATCGATAAAGATCTTACTGTTTATTAGAGCACATTTTTCCGACTAAAAAAATTATTATGGAAACTTCCATGTCATTCTATTGATATTAGCTGCATATTTTTAATAATATTTTGTTGAAAATTCACAGGAAATTGAATACCTGTTGTTAATGGTGATACATTTCGAGGTTCCCTACTTTTTTAAAGAAAAAAACACAGAAACTTGAAATTTAATGGAGAATGTTTATTATCATTCGAAAAAACATTCTTTGGCATTTCGCTTTTGAAGTTTATCCCTTTCAATTATTGGCCACAGTTACGTCTCAGATCCGGTTCATCCATTGAGTCCAATTCGCGATGACTCGTTCGAGCATTTCAAGTGGTAACTGGCGCATGACACGCGTGCGGTTTTGCTCCAGGGCCTGAATCGAAGCGGGATTGTTCGCAAAGACCTTAGACTTTACATATCCTCATAGGAAAAAAGTCTTACCGGTGTGATATCACACGATCTTGGTGGCCAATCGATCGGCCCAAAACGTGCAATTTTCTGCTCAACGAAGTGTTCTCTCAATGAATCTATTGCTTGCTGCGATGTGTGGGAAGTGGCACCGACTTATTAAAACCAAATGTCGCCGAAATCACAAGCTTCAATTTCAGGCAGCAAATAGTCGGTTATCATGGCGCGACAACGGTCGCCATTGACGACTATGTGCTCACCGGCATCATTTTTGAAGAAATATGGACTGATAATTCTACTGGCCTACAAACCCCACCAAACCGTTGTTTTTTCTGGATGAAATGGTAGCTCTCGAATCTCTTCAGGTGGCTTTTCGTCCCGAATGCGATTCCGAATCGACTGTCCGCGGTCTTAATATACATTCTCAGCTACGGTTGGTGTATTTTCTTCACTGCATGTTTGTTCTCAGCCACGTTTTCATGCGGTGAAGTCGAAAAGGGGCGTTCAGACCGTCCTTGCATTCGTCACAGGAAGTGTGCAGAATATGCGAAGAAAACTATGCATATACATACATATGTATATGGTGTAAAACTTGTTGTCTTTTGACTGTTGCCTCTGCCCCCAATGGTACTGCCAGTAATCAAATTCAATTTTTAAGCTTCAATCATCGACAAAAAACGACGTTGTCATTATCCAAAAGACCTTTTAATTTATCTATCAAGCAGTCAATAAGACTTTCCATTTCTTTGGTTTTCAAAACACATACTTTTTCTAGAAGCAGCAAACTCAGTTGAAATACATCCAATACTTCTCTGGAAAAGCGCATCTTCAAATCTTCGCCGATTGTATCCAACAGAGGAATATACACTGAGAGCTTGTAGTATTCTTCGAAAGTTCTCACGCAGAAATTTTCGCGTTTTATTTGTTGGCCGCAGATTCTTCATTTTTCTTCGTCAACTTTCAATTCTACCGCTCCCACATTCCGCCCATTTCCCCCCTCTGAATCCGGCACTGCTCTATTTGTAATACATTTTTATTTCTGCCCTACTTACTATAAACCGTAGTCTACTTTTAGGGTTGAATTCAATTCGTAACGCTGCCTACCTTTAGGGTTAACTAAAATGTTGATAGATGCTTTATTTATACCATTTCTTTATTTTTTTTAAGTCTTGAAAGCAGTTTTTCTAACATTCTAAAAAATCTTAAAAAAAATTTTATTTAAAAAAATTTATTTTGAAAAAATTGTCCCACCCTAGCAGTTAGAAGTAATTACATACTATGTATGCATATAGCACTGCAGCTGGGTCCTTACCATTTGCCACACTCATTTTCTGCACATTAAAAGTTTTCCACGTTGCATGTTTTTCATTTACATTTATAAAAATACATACATACTCACACAAATGTGAGAATGTATATATGTAACCATGTAACGGTAAGTTGGGCGCTGGCAGCAAATGAATTTGTTACGAAAACAGACGGTTAACACATTGGCGCCCTTATTCGCTACTCGTTTTTTGCCAGCAACATTAGTATTGTTGCTTTTATTGCCCGCCTTTGTGCCGCTGATTGCTGCAGCAACAGTGGCAACGCTTGTGCTCGCACAACAAACAGCAACAAACGTGTTATCAACGTGTCGCCAGCCACAAATCGTCAGTCATTTTGGGCTGTTGTGATGTGGCTTGACTTGACGCCGCGTTCGCTGGTCTTGCGCGGCCTTTGCGTGTCTACGTGGCAAAAGCGTTATTACTGTCATTTAGAGCGGTGAATAAAATTTTAGAAAAAGAGGGCGAAGGGGGGAGCGCTACTAACTCCGTTTGCTGTTTCACTTGCATATGAACGGCGAAGTCTGTGTGTTCGCCTGAAATAAAGGTTGTAATCACAAGCGCGCAATGTAAATTAATTTTGTGGCATGCAGCAGGCGACAACAGACATGCAAACCTACAGTTTTCGACAGATAAATAATACATTTCGTGTTAAATAATAAAAGCGCATTTTTTAATTCCTGTGTAGCGTTAAGCTGTAGAGATTTGGTGTTTATGCATGCGAATGTTGCTGAAATGAGTATAAACACGACTTGAAGTGGTTATATATAAATAAATGATTTACTTTCCTCATCATAAATAAGATGTGTATCCTTCTTTTCTGAATTTTACATTCTTTTTCTCCCATCTCTGCTCTCAGACTCGGTTTTTCGTTCTCTTAAATTATTCTAAGTAAAAATTATGTGTCTAGATCACGGTTGCAAATAATTTTTTCGGTTTATTATCTTTGCCCCGATCTCCCCATCAACAGATACAGTCGCAAATGAGTCGAATATACCGTTGAGTTAGGTGCTATGACGATCCCCAGGCTGGGAATCACATTTGGACTGCCTAAAAACAATCCATTGTGAAGCCATCTTTTCTACCTGGATCTCATATATCGATAAAGCGTCTTGTAGCCATCACAGATCGACTAAGACTTTTCATTTATAGTCCTCTTTATGGCTGAAAGTGAGAAAACCAAGATGTTTAGCATTAGTTTGGCAAGACGGGACATTCAAGAATGAAATGTGGAATGGATTCTACCCTTCCTCGTCTTCTTTCATACAACTACAGCGACTCCGGTTGGACTATGATCTGTTAAAAACATACAACCGGAGAAAGACGAATGTTGCTAGGAGCAGACCAGCGCTAGGCAAGCTTACGTGTGGCTAAGCCATCCAGTAAGATACGTCTTTGGGTAGCGAAACTCCAACCGATCGGACATTGATCACTTAAAACCCCTATAACTGGTCAAAGATTAAGATTGCTGTGAACATTGAGCTCACTAGACGTCTTACGTACATATTACCTTGTTCTTACCAGTCCAAAAGTGCTAGTAGCTGACCAGCGTTAGACAAGCTTACGTGAGGCTAAGTCATCTAGTAGAGAACGCTACTATGGATAGCGAAGATCCAACCTCTTCCTATTCTACTGATAGTGGCTTATGATACTACCAGCTCATTAGCTATAAAATTTCCTGCGAATCTGCTGTAGCCAGACTTATACTAGTCTAGTCTTAGCTAGAAGTAGTTTGATGTCATTGATAGCAATGCTAGGCATTCTTTAACTAAACTTGAGCGCTCGGTTGGCGAAATCTCGTCCTAGATATTAGCATTCCTCAAGTAATCTTAAACCATGGCCATCGAGCTCAAGGCTGAAATCTTGTCCTAGATGTCTCTCTGAAGCAGAGTGTGTGCTGTCGACATACACTTCTGCTTAAAATAGGGCAGGAAGCCTAAGGGTAGAGCTTATAGGCAGTTCCCGATCATTCGGATGGATCAAATGATAATAAGTCGAAATCGGTTTACAATTGCAGTGCCACTTATGGAACTATCTTAGTAAATGTCAAGTGTTGAGTTGTTTAGTCGAAGAGACCGAAATCCATATCTTTGCCTTCCTCGGACTCCGACTCCTCCTTTTTGGCTTCTTCCTTCTTTTCGACAGAATCAGCATCAGCACCAGCACCAGCACCAACTAGTTTACTGGGGCCTTGATGAACTCCTTGCAGGTAGCAGGTTGCTTGAAATCCATAATTGTGTCGCTTCGCAGCGCCATCTTCCAAGAACACTCTCTCCTTTTGCTTCCAAAATGCTTCTTTCCGAACAGAACCGTCTCTTCGGATGCTTCTTTCGAATATTATAATGTTTAAACTTCCAAGGTTTCTGTGAAAAATTCGATTCTGGAAACTGAAATATTTCTAATCCCACCAATTTACAGCTACATAACCATATATTTCAGCCATTTCATAGTTCCAACACAATCTTCTCAAGCCATTTGTGCTAAAATGCTAAATAAAATCCACAAATAGTACATTTACTGCTTGCCGCTGGCAATCTTCAACATTAACGCCACTCGCCAGCGCAACAGCGGCATCGTAACAGCAACAGTGTGTGCGAACTTGGAGGTCAATTGCACCGGAACGCGCGAGTTCAACTCTTCATTACGCAGCAATTTACGCTGCGCTGTTGCTATTGTCTGTGTTGTTGCGTTGCCAACTTCATTTCAATTCAACGAAAACAAATTGTAGTTCAAAGGTTATTAACGCTACTGCTAATCAACCGTTAGTTGCTACTGTAAATGTTGAGAGTGAGCCTTTGCTTTATTTGCATTTCCTCACACACGCTTCGCTACCCCCCTTACCAGCTAACGGGCGCAGTTTGCTTTATAATCTCCATTTTGGTTTGTTACTTGCGCTCATATTATTGTTATTGTTATAGTCATGGATATTGCTATTTTTGTATTTGCATTGGCTTAAGTATTTCTCATTTGAGGAGCTGCAAGAACTCTTCTCCAGCTTCAACTTCAGCTAAAGACTGCTATCTGCATGCAAGTTGCTTAGTTTGTGTTATTTTCCTTTTTTTTCTGATTTTCTTTTATCACTTCTCGTTGCATCAACATCACTCCCCCTCGGCGCTATTAAATCGCTCATTTGGCGATGTTCGCAATTAATTTTTATTACTCCAAATGAAAGCAAATTGTGAAAGCTGCAAACTAGCGCAGTGTTAAGTTAAACGCAAAAACAACAACAAGCAAGTAATGCGCAAAAGAAGGGTCTGCGTTTGGAGTCGTCCCTCACTGTGTCGAAGTGCTTTTATTTTTATTGTCATTATATTGGTTATCGGTGTTGTTGTCTTTCTGCTTGTCGTCTGTCTGCCATGTAATTGCAACAATTAACTGTTGAATGTACAATAGATAGCGTAAACAGATCGTTAGTTGGGCAAAAGAAACAGACAGACCACAATTAGTGGTCAGTCAACTGACCGCACATCCGCCGCTGGTACGGCGACATCGACGGCGCAACACCCTCACGGTTTTTACAAATGTTTTTTGCATTATTTCGAATTAAGTTTTATGCAGTTCTCCTTCTTCTACATTCTTTAAAGGTAGTGCAGCATTCTTCTTTGTTTCACTTGTGTTATCTCGGATATTAGCGACCAAAGTTTTGCTCTGCGTTTCGGAAATTTCTAACTATTATTTTGAGGTGTTATGTTCTGCTCAAGTTTTATAGTCCGTTTGAGATCTATCCACTTTTATATGCATTTGAACCGATTTTCGAAGCACTTTTGCCACTTAGATTGAGGTCAAAACAAGAGTTCAGAACACCGAAAATCATTGACCTCTTAGTTTTTTTTTAGGAGAATAAAAAGAAGTCGTTGCCAAGTCAGAACTAAACAGGGGATGATTCAGCATATCGGTGTTTTGAGTGCTCAGTACTGCTGTTGTTGCAGTCGATGTGTTGCGAAAAGCAAACCGTCTTCCGCCGTTTGCTTTCCTGATTTCTTGAAAGCCAACTGACAACCAAATAGTTGTCTACTGCTCAGAACTTTCTACTTTCTGCGTTGTTCTAGTTGTAGTTGCGACATAGTTGGCCAGTTTTTCCAAAAAAAAAAAAATTGTTTGGGATTCGGCTCATTTTGAAACACCCATACTGCTGTTTATTTCCGGTCTCATACGTATAAACGATCCACGATTCATCGCCTGTCACGTTGAAGCACCGTCACTCTACACAACACAAGTAGCACTCGTATGAAAATTCTTTCTGAGTACGATAAAGTTCTGAATTGCCAGATCCCAACACGACGGTTGTCAAATCCCTAAATATAAAGGGCAACCGACGGACTCCAGAGAGAACTAAGAAGAAAAAAACTTTTTAGAAAATTTAACAAAGTTGAAAACTTCTTGCATATTTTTAAAAAGACTTGCTATACATTTTGCTCGGTTTTATCCTTACTATTAGTTGGCAACTCTAATACAAATTATTTTCCATTTAAAGACTTCTCGAATACTTTCGAAGCCTGTTCTTGAGCTGTGTGTTGTCAAACAATTGATAATATTCTAATAAGCTTAAATTTTTTCGATATGTGGCAACACTATGCCAAAACAAATGCATATGTACGCATCAAATGAAGCTTTCCTTAACTTAAAAGGAGGATCTCTTAAATGTCACAAGTTTCTTACCCACTTCACAATATTGTGAGATATGTATGTATGTAGGTGGCAACTCTATTCCTAAAATTAAAAGAATAAGTGAACACCGCTTTCGGTTGAAGGAAGGATCTCTTGTCGTTTTTTAAATAGCTTCTGTTTTATTTTTTGCTGTAAGTGGCAACACTATTTTGGAATATGTTTGAGCGCTACTGTAATGACTTTCGCAAGCTATTTTTCGCACTTTTAAAACACCTTTTTAATATATTTATATTTTTATTATTGGTGGAAGGTGGCAACCCTATACTAAAACATATCAAAATCAACCATATTGTATAAAAGTTTTGCTTAATAACGGTTAATAACGGTTTATTCGAACTTATAATATAACAGTAATTATTATTGTCTGGAGAAATTGTTTGCGTACATCATACGTTACCGTCATCTCCAGTCTCCAGGTATCTCAAAATGTATTGGAACTTCACCTAATCTTCTTTGATAAAATATTCGAGTTATCTTAATTGAGCCAAATGACGTCGGTGCTTGTATCCTTACTTTGCATCCTTAGGTGGTGGAAATTTTCCTTACGTGGTTGATGCAAGTACCGATGTCATTCGGGCCTGGTAGAAATTCCCAAACTGTCTATCTTACGCTGAAATATTTTACCGCAAGTATAACTGTACTTAATAATCTCAGAATTAATATTAGTACAAATATGTTCCAATAGCTCTATTGTGGGAGAAAAGAGTTGTACAGTGCGTATGAGTAACTTTTTTACCTACCAAATTTCTTTCAAACTTTTGAGTCGTTGTGAAAAGCATCAAAAATATTGTACAATATTTACAAACGCTGGTTACAACTGGTTTTAACAGTCTGTCAGCCACTTCTAGCAATTAAAAGTTATTAAAATTTTTTTTATTTACTTCCAAGGACATCGCATTCGTACTGTTGTGCTTTGTAAATAACAGTGATCACTCGCCTTGCCTTACTTAATAACTACAAGCTTTCTTTTAATTGCATTAATTGGTTTTGCACGACAAACAGAGTACAACAAAAAGCAAAAGCTAAAGCAAAGACACCAAAAATTCAATTGAAGTAATCTATCCATTATCTCCGAGTGGCTTTACTCTTGTCAAAACAATTTTATTTATGTACTTCTATGTAAATGTAAGTCAAGCTGACAAACATGAAAGACACCACTGTGGTGACTTATGAATTTATGTGCCATTTACATGTGTGTGTGTGTGCATGTTTGTTTGTAAAGTACGGCAAGTACGCGCTTTTTGTGAGCGACCAACTGCTGCGGAAAGAACAGACGAACAGAGTGTGCCGCGAATGACGATGGCGATGACGACAAAGCCGAATGGATGCATAAATATAATTTATGTTAAGCTTCTTTAATTCCTGTCTGCTCCACAATGAGTAGCGGCGCGCAACAGACGCCATTACTATTTACACGCTACTACTTTCGGTGTGTTAAGCATGTGGTTGTTGTTGCTGGCTATACAGATAGCAGTAGTTAACTGAGTGCGTTTCTTCCTCTTTCATTTGTTTTTTTCGCTTCTTTTTTTCGCATGCTGCGTGGCGTTTGTAGGTGGAAAAAAAATGTGTAATGAAACTCTTACGAGCCAAAGCAGATTGCTTTAATGAATCAGTTTCTAAAATGAGGATTTATATGTGTGTGAGCCTATATACTTACTGCCATATAAACGAAGATGTGTTGGCAAAAATATATGTAGCAGTGCGAGCAACTTGATTTGAGCACTCTCTAGCAGCCTGCCTTGGCGCCTAAAAATGTCATAGTTTGTTGCTGGAATTTAAGGATTAACGCTAATTTCCATTTGCTTTTAAAAACATCTGTTTTAATGAGCGCAAATACGATTTGCTGCAAACATTTTTTAAACGCATTAGAAATTTAGCGGAGTTTCTTGTTTTGCAATCATTTTCATTTTTAATGGATTTTCCATTATCAACGGTAGGATAAGGGAATTTTGTGGAATTTTTCCGAAAATTTTGATTTGTTACTTATTTTATTTTATTATGTTTTTTTTATTTTATTATATTTTTTTCTTTATATTATATTTTTATATTTTATTATATTTTTTTCTTTTATTATACTTTTTTTTGTAACCTTTTCTGAAAACAGTTTGCCAATAGTCTACTTAGATTTTTTGATTTAAGTTTTGCAGTTTTTCTATTTTTTATTTTCATTTTATAATTTTTACATAATTTTAGTTTTGTTGTTTTAATTTTTTTTAATTTTAATTTTTTGTTTTTATTATTACTTTTTTTGTTGAATTTCTGATTTTTTTTATGTTATTAATTTTTACATATTTTTAGTTTTATTGTTTTAATTTTTGTTTTTGTTTTTTTTTTTTTAATTTTAATTTATTTTATATTCAAAATATATAATAATAATTATATAATTATTCTGTTTTATTTGTTTAACTATTTTATTTCATTTATTTTTAATATGACTATTTTTATTTTGACATTAACTACAAAACACTTAAATTTTTATTGTTGTGTTTTTATTTATTTCAATATTTAAAAAAAAAATTGATATCAATATTATTATATATTTTTTATTATTTTAATTTTATTTTGTATTTATTTTTTTTTAATTTAGTTTTAAGATGATTAATTTTGACAATAACTAGAAAAACTTAAATTTTTGTATATATTTTTTGCATTTTTTTATTGCTTTTTTATATATATATTTTTTTTCAATATTTAAAAAATGTATTTAAAAAAAATCAATATCATTTGTTCTTTTTACTTTATATTTTAATTTTTTTATATGTATTTTTTTTTATTTTTTTAATTGTAATTTTTTTTTTTAATTTTATTAATTTTTATTTGTTTATTAATTTTAAATGTAAATTTTTAAATTATTTTTAATTTTTGCAACCAAAAATCAGATTTTTAAACTTTCCCCAGTTTTTTAAAGCAGTTTTTATTATTATTGTTTTTTTTTTTAATTTCGACAGTGACCTCTAAGAATTTAAGTAACTACAAATTTTGTTTGTTTGTTAATAGTATTATTTATTTATTTAGGTTTTTAATATGACTATTTTAATTTCGACATTAACTACAAAAAACTTATTTTTTTTTGCATTTTTTTATTGTTAGTTATTTTTTTTTTGTTTTTTTATTTCAATATTTTTAAATTTTTTTAAATATATACATACATTTGGTTTTCTTTTACTTTAATTTTAAATTTTGAATTATTTTAATTTTTTTTTTTAATTTTTGAAACCAAAAATTAGATTTTTAAAGTTTCCTTAGATTTTAAAAGCATTTTGTATTATTTATATTTTTTTTTATTTTTTTTTGTTGTTTTTATATTTAAATTTTTTAAAAACTTTTTAATTAAAAAAAAATTTTTTTTTTTTGCAACCAAAAATCAGATTTTTAAACCTTCCCCAGTTTCTAAAAGCATGCACAAACATTTCTAAATACAACATAAAAAACATTTTACCCAAGCACATAATCTTATCACTGTGTCATCGCGATTTTTGCATTTATATACCCGCAACCATACATGCACAATCTTGCTTATACACTGGGCGCCATGTTTTCCATTTTAATAAGTAAATATCCCTGCCGCATTTGATGATTTTCGCTTTGAAACTCGTCTCCGCTGCCTCTACAATGCAAACTCTCCACTTTTGAAGAGCCCTTTGGGTATACCGAGCCTCGTTTTGCTACACTCGACTTCCACCATGCTGTCGCCAGTTGAGTCCGTGTCATCGTATATACATACTTACAAATGCATATGTACACCGATTTGTGCTGCAAGACTAGTCTTGTTTGTGGCAACATAAGAAATTATGCATACAAGTAATTTTGCTTTTAATTTGTACCAATGCCTGGCATGCCGACAACACCCACTTGACGGCGGCGCACAGGTGCACACGTGCATATCTCTGCAGTGGTGTGTGTGTATTTACTCGGCGTATGCCATGTAAGTGTGTATGCTTATGTACTATGTACCTCGAGTGGTCTAACCCCTTCGCCAATATGGGTTCTGTGTCGCAATGTTAGATTTACTCGTTACATTTGGCGCACTTATTTTCTTCGTCGACATTTTGTATGTTTATATGTTTTTGCGAAAAAATACTGTAGAAATGTTTTGTGTATAATTTTTTTTATTTTTAGATTTTATATATATTTTTTTAAATTTTATTTTATAAAGGCAGGCAAAGGTTCTTGTTATGCAGAATGACACCCTTTTTCTGCTATCTAGGGTTCAAGCTCTGCTGCACTTGGTCTTTCCGGCCATCTCTGGCATTTACTTGCAGTCTCCCGTTTCAAAAGTTCATATAATTTGTGCTTTAATAGTTTTCTGTATATGCCGAGAGAAATATGAATTCCAAGTAAAGATAAACTTATAATAAAAGTTATTTTTGTTATCTTATATGACAGTTATGATCTAAAATATTACGATGCTCTGCGAAACATTGAGAAAAACTATCATTTTCTCACTCTTAGATATTATTTATAAGAGATATGCTCCAAATGTTCAAAAACATGCCCTCAGCATTCAGAATACGAAATCAAAGCGCCATCTATGATCCTCTGGCTTTAAACCTTCTTACAAAATAGGATATGGAGAAGATCCCTAAATAAATCTAAACAATCCTGCTGGAAAATTTCTTGCCGTTTAGGTTAGCTCTTAGATATGATAACCTACCTTAGTTCCATATCCACTTTATGAATGGAATAATATATCGCTTATAAGTTCAATAAGTGCTGAGAACCATATCGCCTGAAAAATCCAGCAAGAATATGCTCTTTTACTATTTGGAAAGTTATTACATTTTAGAAAAGCAAATTCTTCTCTTTAAATTTGCTTACCCTTTGAGACCATCAATTTTGAAATATTCTTTGGCAGCACTGCCATCAAAAATTTAATAGTGCATCTCATAAAATGCCACTGCTGTACACAACGTTGAAAGAAATAACACATTTCTATATTCTATATTCATATGCTGTTATAAACATACATTTCAGCGCATAAACCGTTAAGTTCTCACAACTTTTGCCGATGCCGCTGGCAACAGAGGAGGCACTCTTGTGCAACATGCCTTTGGTGACCCTTGTCACCAGCCGGCGCTCTTATGTACTTATCTAGAATTGCAACAAATTCGCAAACAACAACAATAATAATAATAACAAGAAGAACATGCCACAATTTATGCAATGAACACAAAAGTCGTTTTCCAATTGTTGTTCTTGCATATATGTTCGTTTTAAATATATACCACATGGCAACCCTGTGGGAAAATGCGTCTGTTTCAAACAACTTTGGTTTTGTGTTGTTTTTTCGAAAAATAAGTAGCGAATTTAATGTAACCTGTGCTAGGAAATGTCATATGCATAACTTTATGTAGTTTCGAGTTGATACGAAGTGGTCAAATAGTCGGTTGTCGAAGAGTCGCGCCAAAAATGTAGGCATCTAGCTTTTTTGTGTGACTCCGTTGAAGTTGCTGAAAGCATAGTTAACCCAAAGCGAGTCTCGTTGATGCTACACTCCTAGTAGGAAGAATTTTCACGACAACACATTCGGTTTACGTGAGTGTCGAGATTTCGAAAACTGGGGAACATCTTCAGAACTGAGAAAGCTCGGGCTGGAGCATTTTTATACATTAAGTAACAGTTTGTAACACCCAGAAGGAAATGTCAGAGAACCTAAGATATAAAATATATATAAATGATCAGCGGTATGAGTTCAGTCTACAGCTCTATCTCTCTGTATATGAACGAACTGGGCCCTCAGTATTTGAGATATCGCAATGAAATTTTGCACGCGTCTTTTCCTCGCCAGGAAGCTGCTCATTTGTTGGATTCGCCGATATCGAAACACTATAGCATATAGCTGTCATACAAATTGATCGATCCAAATAGAGTTCTTGTATGGAAAACTTTTTTATTTGAGAAAATATTTTTGCGAAATTTAGCGGAGACTATTGCCTAAGGCAGCGCTAAAATCTTCGAAGAAATTGTTCAGATCGGACTACTATATCATATAGCTACCATACAAACTGATCGATCAAAATCAATCCCTTCTATGAAAACTTTTTAATTTGACAAGATATTTTTACGAAATTTGGCATGGATTATTGTTTAAGGCAACGGTACAATCTCCAAAGAAATTGTTCAGATTGGACGACTATATCATATAGCTGCCATACAAACTGTTTGATCAAACTTAAATACTTTTAGGAAAAATTTGTTATTTGAGAAAATATTATTATGAAATTTGGCATGGAATCCTTGTTCAAGGTAACGGTAAAGGTATTTGTTCGAACAGTTCGAATTTTCCCTGCAAGCATACTTCAAGCTTATGCAACTATGATATGTAGCTGCGAATGCCCGCCATATTTATACGCTTAAGAAGAGTGCAAATGTTCTACTTACAAGTGGAGGAGAGCGTCTATGACATGCTTTCCCCAAGGCTGACTGGCTGGTGGCTTAGCTGACTTGGCTTCTAAGTGGAGGACACTCTCACACACACACACACGCATAGCTATATATAATTTAATTATGGTCTTACATAGTTCAATGCTTATAATTTTCATTTTTTTCCCAATACCATTGCATACTTTTAGGCTACACATATAATAAAGAACAAAGTGATCACCAAAATTTGTTGCAAAGAAAGTTATAATTGAAATTTGTATTTAACAACAAAAAGACTCGGGTTTATTTCTTCATTTAAGCCACCTACGAACACTTGAAAACAGTTTAGGCTGCATACCAATTTAAACGTAACGGTAATGAGTTTATCTGTGGGCTCGTAAAAAAAATGGCGCACGACCACACTTTAACCCACAAAAAATTTAACCGAAGCCGGGTACGTGTGTACGTGCGCCAGAGCCCCAATTACGTAAGCAATGAAGTGGGTAAATATAATATTTGCCTAGCACACATACGCAGACGAGCTCTAGTCTATTTCACACACACATATGTATGTACATACATATGTACCTTTATTTAAATTGCACACCGAGGACATTTTGTGTGCCAATGCTGGCACGAACACGAAGAAAAACAAGAACTTTCGTGTGTTAGAGGGGAAAAATGCTTTATTTGAGCGGTATAACGGTTTATTTAGCCTCATTGTCTATTGTCTATCCGCTTTAGCGCTGTTCAGATTATACGCTTATTGTATGCCGAGCACAAGTATATATTCGAATATAGGCACACATACACACGCGCACTTGGCAACATAAGTGGTATAATATTGTTCAAACGCCCAAAAGTATGCTTTCACACAATTTGCTTTGTAACATTTTACTTATTAACAAATGACTGTGTTTACTTGCCGTGAGTTCCCTTGATATTGTTGCCAGTGAAATTAGTCTAATTGCTTTGCACCTTACAAAAACACACACACACACACACACATACACTAATACATGCCCACGCATATATATTTCTATCAACACTAGAAAGCTCATATATAATACATATATAATATACACACAAAAATACATAACGCCATCAACCCTTTCGCCACCTGTACTCACACCCACATACCCACTAATATGTATATTTATTGCCTCTCACAGGCCTAAATCCACTGGCGCACACAAAATATACAAGTAATTCCAATTCATTTTGCATATACATGCATACATTTAGGCGCACCACATGGCATTGTCCACCGTTACACGTGCCGTTAGTCTATTTGTGCTTGCTTTTGTACATATTTCGCCATTGGGAATCCCAAAGTCGAGTGTTGTGAATGCCGTTCAGTGTACATATATACATTTGTAGCATACATTTCGGCGCTGAAGCGTGTTTACACTTTAGCTATGTGCGCTGTAGTCGCCTTTTAAAGTGGCAGCACGCACATATGTGGGCTTTCAGAATTAGCTACATTTAATGTAATGGCAGACTCATCAGTAAATCACATCACGTGCTTCCATAAGAGTGTGCGCACTCAAATGCATACACCATACATACCATACATATACACAGTGCACATGTGTTCGTTAGCATTCAGTGGTGGATTATGCAGTTTTAAGCGCTTTCAACGATTTTTGTTAAGCAGCAAGTGCTTAAAACTCAAAAGTAAGCATTCGAAAGTTTTCAACTCGCACAAAACAAATAAACTTTGAAGTTTAAGAAATGAATATGAAAATGGAAACGAGAAAGACACATGCATTAATTCCGTCGTATTAAATTGGATATTTATTTACAATTTGTTGAGTTTATAATTCTCATTTTTAATCTTTACTTTTGTAATGATATAGTTTAAGCTGGGATAAAATCGTTTCTAAAGTAAAAAATCGAACCTTTTAAGCTAAACCTTTAGAAATATATGAATGTATGATGTTGAGACCACTCTCTGCTGTTTCTAGGATATGAGATTATGAGATAATAATATAGAAATATAAATAATTAAGGTCTCAGGTCTTAAAAGTTTCTTAAACTGCAAACAGAGTATAGTATGCATGAGTTCAAATGCAAAAAAATCCATAATTTTTGTGTAAATGTATTATATATTACTCTCTGTCTTCATTTGACTAAATTCTTTATTTTTTCCTTTCCAGGTAAGCGAATTACACTTTCACTTTTAACGCACAATTTCCGTAAGTCAATAAATATATGTATATAATGAAAATATTCCAAATTTGGCTGAGATAAAGGGTGATCCCTACTTTCTTAAAGAAAAAAACATAGAAACTTCCAATTTTTATTATCATTCGAAAGAACATTCTTTGACATTTATTGTTTCAAAATTATCTCTTTCAAAAAATGGCCGCGGCAACGTCTCAAATGCTCCATCCGTAGGTCCAATATTCGATGACTCGTTTAAGTATTTCTCAGACCTGAATCGAAGCGGAATTATCCGCATAGACCTTAGACTTTACATACGAGTATTGCCACAAGATAAAATATAACGGTGTGATATCCCACGATATTGGTGACCAATCGACCGGCCCAAAACGTGAAATTAAACGTGAAAACCAATGGATTGATGCGATGTGTGGGTAGTGGCACCGTCTTGCTGAAATCAAATGTCGCCGAGATGTCGAGCTTTAATTTCAGACTTCAAATAGTCGGTTATCATGGCGCGATAACGGTCGCCATTGCCAGTTACGTTTTCACCGACATCATTTTTGAAGAAATATTGACCGAAGATTTCATTGGCAAACAAACCACACCAAACGTTTTTTTTTTCTGGATGATCTTCAGCTCCTTCAGCGATTTTTTTATCTCTTCGGTTGATTAAAAACGTGTCTCTATAGCGGCAATTCGAGTTAGGTTAACAAGAAAAAATAACATGGAGCAAAATCTGGTGAATACGGTGGTTGATCGATGGTATTCATTGCGTTTTTGGCTTTAAATTCGGTCACAATCGTGGCTCGATGCGATGGCACATTGTCGTCGTATAAAATCCATGAATGGTTTTTCTACAATTCCGGCCGTTTTCGTTGGATGTTCTCACGCAAACGCCTCAATCCGACCAAATAGAACTCCTCATTGACCGACTGTATCTCCGGAACAAATTAATGATGCACCAAACCCCGAATATCGATGAGGATTCCCTTGGTTTTTCAGCAGTTTTGGCATGGTTTTTTGGGTTTCAGGTCGTTTTTTCCCTCCATTCCGATGATTATTGACTTGTTTGCATGACAAACTGATAAACCCAAGTCTTGTACTGGCTGAAGCAGTTGCTGTAAACAAACAAGGAGGAAAATATTAAATTATTCGTCTATTTATACAAGCAAAGATGAAATATCGGCTGGCTGATATGTGTAGTTAAAGACAAAAAGTTCAGAGAGTCGCAGTTGCTGAACTCCATTTATTCCTAAGAAACGTTCTTTAATATCATTGATAATTTATAAAACTCAAGTTCTTAGAGAAGGCTATGGAAAATATCACTGTTAATTAGATATGGAGCATATCGTCACCTGAAATGCAAAATAACGTAACATCACTTTTCGTAGGTTTACAGGAGAAGCAAAAAACCGTATAAAAAGAAAACCACTTAAGATATTGAAACAAAATTTTCAAATCTGAATTAACATGAACCTATAAGTATATTTTAGAAAAAATATAATGGAAAAATTAAGCAAATTTTATAGTAGGTGTCTTACGTTATTTTGAATTTTCATTTCTGAAACAAAATAACGTATGATCACTCTAAATTTGTATAAAAATTAAAAAATTTAATATTAATACTTTTTTTTAATTTTAAATCAAAACAGTTGCAAGTTTTTCATATTTCATGTTATTTTTATTATTCATATGTACATAGGTACTTAGAAAAATTTAAATATTGCAAGCTAAAAAATGAGGATAATGTTTAATTATTATTTATTAAATAACTAATTATTAAAAAGGTATATTATCATAAAAGTAATAACAGTCTGCTGGAATTAAAGCTTCTAGGTCCTGCAGATGTTGCCATTTCTTCTTAGTTATTGTTAAACTTTGCAAAAGAATAGGCTGCTGAATTCCTAGAAAAGCACGGGTTTGATCACTTGGATCATGGAATCGCTAAACCGAACTCTGGCGGCTCCTTCTCTACCCATATACCGAAGGAGTTGTGGGTGGGAAGAAGCCGTTGGAGAAAAGGGACAGTGTCCCAGTAGATTTACTACTCCGGAGGGCAGCCACATTGTCATTGTCACTCCGGAGGGCAGTCTCCTTCAGAGGAGTGACCATCGACTCAGATAGCAGAGCGGCGATTCCAGCCTTGAACTCATTAACAATGAGAGAATTCAGAGCTGATAGAAGACCTAACCTCGCTATCAATAGCATCGAGGGCCTTTGTGATAAGAATGATATGAGTGCCAGACCACAGCGGAATCGCAGGAAACATGAGCTAGCAAGAAGAGGCATCCTAGAACCGCTATCGGTAGAATGGGAGCGGATCTGTGCCTCCGTATCCTATTCTATTACTGCTGGGCCACAATTTTTACACACGCTGTTGAAAAAGTCTTTTGTCTCAAGATCGTTCGCATGAGATCTAGTGATATCTTTGCCCTCAGTAAGGCAGCCTTTCCCTAGTTTTGGGGCTTGTAACACGCCATTGCCCTATTGGCTTCCACGTGATAAGGCTGGGAATCCTACCAGACGTCATCTGCAAAAGCTGTATGAAAGAAGATTAGGTGGAAACAACTCAACACTTCCTTCTTGGCAGCTTCACTTAATCCCTTGGGGGCGCATACCTTCAGACATCCCACCGAACTGGCGGGAAGCGTTTTGTTAATTTATAAGTTCGAACACAGGAGTTCTTATTTTCTATGGCCTCTCAAAGGACTACATATACATACATATGTACATAGTAGTCCACGTTCGATCAACGATGTAGCCTAAACTAACCAAAGCACATTGAACTTAATCACTAAAAATAAACATAAACAATAAATGAAGGCTAACTTCGATATAAAAGAAACACTCTGTTATTTTTACATACTTGAGTGATGATACGTTATTTTGTTTAACGAAATCAAGCAATTGATGATACGTTTTTTTGAGTTTTTAATATAGCTTGGGTATTTTTGATCGCAGAAGCTTAAAATTTGCGACACATATGTAATATGATGTGGTGAATCGTAATCAGTAAAAAACTCATTTTTGAATTTTTTGATGATACGTTATTTTGCATTTCAGGTGACGATATAGTGGATACTCGATCGCAACTCATGCAATTTTGTCATCGATTTCACTGACTTGTGAAACCGTGAGCTTTGACCAAAGCTTTCTTTTGCCCAAATATTCATGAACGATGTTTCTTCAATCCTTGTACAATCATTCAAAATCAATTATCATAATAGTGTCGCTGTTATTGGGGGCGTCCGCAGCTTTAACCGTGTTCGGTTAAATACAAAAAATAATTTGTTCGCCTAATACAGAACCCTGTTAACATTAAAAAAACTCCATTTTATAGTTTTTCCTCAATAATTTTCTATCATCAAAATACCAAAACTAGCGTCACTAAAAATATTATAACTTCAGAAGCAACTGGCTGAAAGCTGTGAAGTTTTGAATAATATTTTTTTTTTGTTTTTTGGTTCTACATATTTTAGTTCACAATATTATGGAATTAAATTTCCACATACTCTATCTCTCTCTTTTCGAAATACTGTCAGATAAAATTTTACCAGTTTCATATCCAAAACTTTAACCAAAATATGTTGAGTCGATCCACAAGAGATGTTGAGATCCACTGCTATCTCTCTCTGATGCCAGTCAAATATTTGTGTTCGTTATAAAGTAGAATTATCAAAACATTTCTGCAAAATTTTTAACGGTTCCGCAGCCATGGTTTGAATCTAAAACTAAATATTCTTAATATCTTTAAGTGTACAATACTCTTCATACGTACTATATGTATACTATTATCAAATTAAAATGTGAATTTGGTCCATTTCATTTCCTTCAAAGTAATCCCCTACCGCTGTAATACCCTTATGTCAACGAATTTTCCAGTCATCATAGCACTTTGAAAAATCCTCCGTCGTGATGGCCATCGCGCTTTCTTCGATTCAGCTTTTATATCCTCAATTGAGTCAAAACGGTGTCCTGAATTTGCTGTATAGCCAGAACTTATACGAAGGTAAATCAGGCGAATGCGGTGATATTATAATTTTGTACTTGCAACTCAAATTACTTTTCTTCGCAGAATGTCACTTATGATAGAAATAATGTATAACTTTGAACTTTTTGGATTTTTGTGGAGATATACTAGCTGACCGAGCTCACCGATTCCTACAAATGATTGACAGAATATAAAAATGCACTTACGTGTTAAATTTCATACGGATATCTCAAAACCTGACGAAGAAACTTTTATGATCCCTAAAAAATCGCCAGTTTTCGAGCCATAGTCTCTTGTTTTTGTTTAAAATTATCCAAAAAACCATAGTCCTGAAGAAAGTTGTTAAGAATGATCCGTAGAATATTTCCCGCATACGCGACTTCTCCGTTCTTTGGCTTCCTGTAAATCGAACAGCCCTGATATACACATATAGCAAGCTTTTAGGTTATGGTTACGCAAACTAGTCACTTCTCCCCAACCACAAGCGTGACAATCACGAATTTCACTATTGGCTGTTGAAGTCATGAAACAAAAATTTAATGACTGAATATTCTAAATTACACAACGCTTAGCTAAACGCTTAAAGTCGTTTTGTGGTAGAAATCTGTTTCTGGTGTTAAACAAGTTTTATTTCTTTGCAAACATTTTATTTTTATTTTTTTTATAATAAAATTGTAATTATTGAACGCATTAATTGAGTCATTGTTTCGGCGTGAAGAGCACGTTGTCGCTTTATTAATAGCACGAAGCAGACAACAATTAACAAAAGAACAAAAATACCAAACAGATAAAACCAGAAAACAATGAGTGTACGTGAATTATGTCCGCATATGTGCGTTTCCCATTAAAATTGTTTTATTGTTTTTTAATATTAATATACTTCACCTTTTATTTACCACAATTGCTTATTTGAGGCGCTACAATGATCGGTTAAATATTATTGAATGTGCATTGTTTATTTATGACTACTTTTAAAATTTTTATAGCAACGACTATGTCTACGCTTTCCTTGGTCTTTAAAATAGTTTAACTTATTTGAAAGTTTTCTTAAAATAGTATTTTTAATTTACAGAAACCAATAAATTTAATATTAACATAATTTTTTACTATTTGAAAACAAAAATATTCAGAAGTTCAAGCCTTCGAATCCTCAAACATTGTGGAATGTCGAAACGAACTAGCACCTGGTATAAATAAATAATAATAATCATGATGTCGAGCAATGAAATCGATGGCATCTGCTCAAATCTAAAGAGCTATCTCTCAGACCTTTCTCGCTTCCTCGACGTACGGAACTTAACACTCTCCCCCACTAAATCGACAATGATCACAATAACAAACTGGACGAAGCAGTACAGACTTGACATTAATATTGCAGTCGATGGCATTAAAATTCTGTCAATAACCCTAAGATTTTATGTGTGATATTCGATAGCCTGTGCGCCTTCAATCCTCACACGACCGCGATTATTGACAAAGTACAGAGTCGCAACAAAATCCTTAAGTCGAGAGCCGGCAGCACATGGAAAAAAGACAAAGAAATCGGCCGGCCGGTCCATAACTACGCCACACAAATATTGTCGCCTGGATACAGTGAAGCACAGACAAAGAAGCATCGAACACCTGAACAGTGATGCTTCCAGTTAAGGACCATAGTGATCTCCTCTCCAAGCAGTTTCTGCTGGGGTGCTTTCTCAGAAATCATCCCTGCAGTCACCTGCTTGGAGCGGTACCGTTTCCTAAACGCATCAGAAGGTTCTTCCTCAACTACGTCCACGACATAAAACAATACGCCGGTCAGACTTCGGTGGCAACAAATTTCACACATGCTATGGATGCCATTCACAGTGGAACCATTAACATCTTCACCGTCTCCCTCTCAGTGAAAGGCGTACTTGGAGTCAAACCACCACCCATTGCAGACGAAAAGCTCGAAATGTTGCGAGTATCGAGAGTGACTCTTGCGCAGCTTTGTTCTGGATACGGTAGCGGATTAAACTCCTCCATATGGACCGACCACGTCGAAACAGCACGTTTCCTGGGCCTACCTTTGGATGATCTCGATGACAAGCTATCTAATCCTTATCATCCTAACAACGATTAGGTACCCGCTACAACAATAAAATGCACAATCGATTTTAAACCCTGTTGAGACCATTTGATTCTGTGTAGTGTTATATTTTCGGAATCAGTACTTTGAGATGATTCTCATCTAGATCCTGATACGTTAATTAGAGGTATTAATCACTGATAAGGATTGAACAGATGAGCTGTTATCACAAAAAGAAGGAAAAGTACAGTTTTCACTATTGTACCCTTTGTTTTCATTCAAAGTAAGGACGTATGGGACCGGGCGGAACCAAACCAACTGGATGAGTTAGTGGACACTTGGGATACTTGTATATATATATACATATATATATTTTCAGTTCAGAGCTGGGATTACATAGTGATTTTGCTATATCTTCGGAATCCTGGGTGGCAGCCTGAGGGCGGATTGAAAACTTTAAAAAAATACTTCGCTGCCAGTTTGACTAGGTGTTTCTGCATTAGCTAAATATGTCGATGGCACTTGCTCTTACTGTGGATCTGTGGAATGATAAATAAATCATTAGTGTCGTTCGCTCGTCTGCAAGACAAGTGGCTGCAGATGAAAAATCGGCTCGGATTTTGGGTAGCATAACGCAGGGAAGTTTATGAACTTTGGAAATTTGAGTTCGGCTTTTCGAATTGGTTTAGTTTAGAGAATAGTTTTTTAAATGATGTTTGATTTAGGCAAGTTTATGATCTTCCGAAACTTCGTTCAGTATTTCAATTTGATTTTCTATAGGGAATAGTTTGGTCAATGTTTTGTTATGAGTATTATGATGGCAGTTTATGATGAATAACTGAGGGGCCATGGTTGCAAACATTGAAGATCTCGTTCCGCCGAGCAAAGTATGCTTACGAAAGAGTATGTGCTATGGTGATGTTCCTTTAACAGTTGCCTGGGACGTTCTAATAGAGCTGACCATTTTGCACCAAAGTAGAAAGCGATTCTAAAGAGTTGTCAATTTTGATATTAAGAAAATGGGGTACGACTTTACTTAGGGCAAGTGGCAGCAGCAAATGGTTCTAATTAATTAATTACCGTTAATTTTTGAACCATTTTACAATCGACGCAAGTACTGGCGACGGCACTAAAACCCGCCAAAGTAACATCTTACATAAGCAAAGTCGCTTCGAAGACATCGCTTTATGTAGGCACATATGTTGTATTTGGTGCTTGTGTAATAAAGTAAGTGATTTGTTGTTGTAGGCTGGCATGTGCAGCGAATAGAGCGCATATTAGCAGCTGTTGCTTGGGCTATCGCCATTGTTTTGTGGTTTTCTATTATATATTTGCTTTTTACATACACACACCCATGCATGCAAGCATTCATTTATATGTATGTACATATGTAAATACACCACTTTTAATTCATGTGCAGTCAGTATTTTTTTATGTAGCGATATGAAGTTGTGCGACTGCTTGCTCCATGTCGTCGGCTGATACCTGCGAGTGGCTATGTAACATGTGCGACTCCGGCGGTACACTTGATGTGCTTCTTCGCTGCCGCTGACGGGAGTCTATAAACATGCGGTACATACATATGTATATATATATATATGTATGTATATGCACACTGGGGCGTGCTAGCTTTTATTTCATTTAATTTTGTTCACTTATTGTTGTTGGTTTTTTATGCACTTCTTCGCTTTGCTTTTGCGCCATCACCATGTAATGCACAGGTATTTTCTTTGGCATTTCCCTCAGCGCTCGCTTTTGTGTGCCGAAGTAATCGCATTTGCATAAAACTTCCGCATTATAATTCGTCGCTGCCACTTGCCACAACGCCGTAGCGTCTTGTGTATTCCCTTACACAAAAAAGTATATATATTTGAAAATAATATTAAACTATAAAAATAATATAAAAAAAATTTAAAAAAATATATGTATATTAAAAATAAGATAAAAATTGAGATAAAACGTTAACTTCGGCTGCAATGCAGCTATTATATCCTTCATAGCTGCATTTCTTAGACCATAAAAGGGTATAAAAATAACTTTATCTTGATTTTGAGCGTTCAGTTTGTATGGCAGCTATATGCTATAGTGGACCGATCCCAACGATTTCTTCGGAGATTGTAGCTTTGCCTTGCATAATAATTCATGCTAATTTCGTGAAGATATCTCGGTAAATAAAAAAGTTTTCTATACAAATACTGAATTTTGATCGCTTAGTTTGTATGACAGCTTAATGCTATAGGAGTTCGTTCTCAAAAATTTGTACGCCAAGTTATAGCGTTGTTTTGGTTAGTAATCCTCACCTTATTTCATGAAAATATCTCGTGAAACAAAAAAGTTGTCTATACAAGAACTTGCTTGAGATCGGTCCATTTGTATGACAGCTATATGCTACAGTGGTCTGATCCAAACTGTTTCTTCGGAGATTGTAGCTTTGGCTTCCAGAGTAACATATGCCAAATTTTGTTAAGTTAGCTTGTCTGATAAAAAAGTTTTTCATACAAGGACTTCGTTTGGATCATATACATTGCATGGCAACTGTATGCCATAGTGGTCCGATACCAGCGATTCCGACAAATGTGCGGCTTTCCGGAGTGCAAAGTATATGTGCAAAATTTCGGATCGATATCTCAAGAACTGAGCGAGTATTTTGCTCCCTATTTATTTAAGTAAAAGTATATAGTCTCCGACGTTTCCTTTTGGGTGTTACGGGGCGGATAAAAGTATAAAAATAAAGAATATAAAAAATGGAAAAATCACAAAAAGCATAATAATAATAATAAAAGAAAAGCGCACAACAAACCTTTAAGAGCTAAGCTGCCTTTTGATATTCTCATTTTCTCGAATTTGCTTGCACAAATTGAGTCGGGTTGATTTTCGAGAGTGCTGCAGAGCTAAACCCAGCAAGAACGGGAAACGATATGTGGGTGGAGACGTCACTTGATGACGTAAACTGTATTAGTATGCCCATTTTCATTTAAACGCCTTAAGGTATGCTTCTGTTCTACTTGTTGTTTAGCCAAAGTAGAAGAAAATGAAGCGAAAAAAGCAAAAACAACAAGCAACTGACGCAACACAACGGCATTAGAGGGTATTTACGGCAAAGTAGCTTTGAAAAGGAGGACAGAGTAATTCAATATTTGCTTGAAAACTTTCACTTGCTGCGTGGCATAAAAGCGCTGTGCTGGAAATTAAAAATATATGTGGTGCATTATATGTAACTGTAAAACACTTGCAGCGTCCAGTACGGTTATTATACACCATTTAGCAAATACTTTATGCCCTTTATGCTATAAATTTGCTGAATCCGTATTTTTTATATGAACACACACACACATTCACATACATATATATGTAGAAATGCGGATGTTGCAACTGCTTGGGAAAACTGGCGCAGGCTCAAAAGCTACAAACATATTTTACCGTTTTACTATGTGCCACAATATTGTATGACGTAGTTTTATATGTTGGAGCTCAGGCACTCAGCCGTATGGCAACGATTAGGCCGACATGTTGAATCGTTTTCTCTTCGTTTTTGTTTTTTTTTTTTGCAAAAGAAACAAGTCTGTTGTGGAAATAAAAACAAATAAATGGAAAGGACATGAAAAATTGCGCTTTGATGTCAGATGTCGCTTTAGCTCAGCAAAGGTCCAACGCTGAGGGAAACATAAATACACTTTTATCCTAGAGGTCAGAGTGTGAGTTGTCACGTGTATGCCCCACAACGGTACACAATTGTCACGAGCCTTTCTATTTTCCTGCTGTAATTTCACTTTTTTGTTACACGAGTTCAGATGCCTCTCCAACCAGTGGCTTTTTCGTTTGATACTTGCCAATATTTCTCCGCCGGACAGCTGTCAAATGAATGTCAACTTTTGAGGCATAAAACGTTTTCATTTGTTGCCGGCGGTTTATTTGAAGTCAAGCAATTTCTGTTATGTGAAAAAACAGCAAAAAAAAATTATTAAAATCATTTTTGTGTTAAATTGTTTTGAGACAAAGTTTTATTAAATTAAAGTGGGAAATTCTGTGACTTATTAAGTGTGCTCCATTTCGTGGTTCTCAATTTTTTAAAGAAAAAACACTGAAACTTGAAATTTAATGGAGAATGTTTATTATCATTCGAAAGAACAGTCTTTCGCATTGATTTTTTGAAGATTATCTCTTTCAAATGTTGATCGCGGCTACATCTCAGATGGTCCATCCATAGAGTCCAATTTTCGATGACTCGTTCGCGCATATCGACTGGTAACTGGCGAATGACACGCGTAATGTTTTTCACCAAGGCCTGAATCCAAGCGGGATTGTTCGCGTAAACTTTACATATCCCCACAGGAAAAAGTCTCACGGTGTGATATCACACGATCTTGGCGACCAATCGACCGGCCCATCTGCTTCCCGAAGAGTTCTCTCAATAAATCCATTGATGGTTGCGATGTGTGGCAAGTAGCACCGTCTTATTGAAACAAAATGTCGCCGAGATCACGAGCTTTAGTTTCAGTCATCAATTAGTCGGATTTCATGGTCGTCTATATTCAAGGAGAACGTACGCTTTTTATGTCATTAACTGAAAAGAAATGAAGTTGTTGATGCTAAATTAGAACTTCCGAATGACAAACACGATGAAATTATTTGTTGCTTAATTAGCTCAGCTAATTAACTGAATCTTGTTCTCAATTCCTACTTAAGTCACCTTGAAAACTATAGTTAGTAGACATATTGCTTTCGGTGGCTTTTACTAAATTGTTCAGAAGAAAATTTTACTCGACGAATTTAAATCCTGCTCCTACCCAAATACCTTATTAGAGGGATTTTCGATATGAAGTAATTTTATTTGGTTTAAGGCGTTATAGCCACCTGCAAATCAGAAAAACGCGTATTTTTGTGATTTTTTAGTCATTTTATTTGATACTAAATAAATAAAAAAAATGCTAGCCTCAGCCCTTTGAGTTAGCCCATCTCCAGAAAGATCGCCGAAGTAAGGTTTCTGGTAGTGGCAAGAGATATATACTTAAAATTATCGGAAGTCCAAAAACTACACAAATTTATTATTATTACAGACAAATGAAGATAATGATCGAAGAACTAGTCAAAGTTTTGAATTTTCACAAAAAAAGTCGGTTTTTAACTTGCTTTGCTTGGCTTAAAAAAAACGAAGGTACTTTAAAAACCTGATTCCTTCAACCATAATCTGACTAATATGTAGTTATATCTAAGAAAGTCGTGTGAAAATTGCAAGCCAATCGGTCCAGCCTTTCGCAGAAATTTCTCTGAACGACTCTGAAAGCAACGTTTCGAGAAAAAAAGTTTTGGTTTTGGTTGCCGATTATACTAAACAAAAAAAAATTGTTCAAAATACGCTGGAATCAACTTCATGATTTTGGAAAGTATTCTCAAATTTTTATTCAAAAACATACGTAGGTTGCCTTTTATACATATTTCGAGATTCAAGAACAAAAACAAATTTTAATAATCGAAAATCGCTTTATTGTTTTACAAAATATTCTCCATTAAGATCTATACACTTTTGCATGCGTTTGAACCAATTGTCAAAGTACTTTTGCCCCTCAGATTGAGGTATCTCGAAAATATGCCTTTTTAACGCATCAAACGCCTCTTAAGGTGTAGAAAAGCGATGAGAGTGATCCGTCTTCGGCGGTTGGTTTTCCCAATTTCTTGAAAGACAACTGGCAAACAAGTGGTTGAATACCACTCAGAATTTACTGTCCCGTCTTGCTCCAGTAGTCTGAATGCGACACGGCCAGTTTTTCCAAAAAAAAAAAAAAAACAAACAGGCAACAATTAGCTTTGTTGAAATCGGCACATCTTGAAAACACCACGATGTCGATGTCGACAGTTGTTTACTTTCACGATGTAATAGACGTCTCACTAATGGCCATAGTTGTTTCAATCTCACGATGGCACATACGACGATCTTGCAATCTCAGTTTGCGCGCAGCATCAGTAGTTTCCAGCACAACAACTGACTTTTGAAGACCTGCCCGTCATTCGTTTTGGAGTGATCTACAACTTCGATTGAATTCACCATACCATCGATAAACCTGGTCGTTGATCCATTTTTTGGTCGAAATGAATATTTTAAGTTACTGTAATCAACGCAAATAGCGCTCTTATGTCAAAATGTGCTGAGTATGCATGCATCAAAAATGTCAGATTGCAACACTAGGGTTGCCAAATCCCGAAATATAAAAAGCAACCTACGTATATGCAGAAAAATCGATTTTTTTTTATTTCAAAATTGATTATAAGCCCTAAACTCCGAATAAATAATCTTCAAATTGTTGCATTTTATGCATAAAATAAATCTGCATACTTCAACTGATATTCAAAAAAAAATTTTATTAAATGTGTAAGCTCAATACAAAGACGCATCTATAAACTTCTTCTTTTGTGAGGAATCAGTACTTCTGAACCAGCCTGATGTTCTATGAAAATTTTAATATGGCTTTGTTTCAACAACCCCATTCTGTATTTATCAGACAGCTGCATTTGTGGACTAAGGGTAACCATATAGAGAAACGACCTTAAAGGATCAAGAAACTACATTTTTGATTATATTTTCGAAAAACCTGGCATAATAAGGGAAACCAAAGCTATTCTCGGGTATTTGGCCAGAGAAGGCTTCCTGTATCACATACGTAACTATTGTCCAGGCTATGAAACATTGGTCGATTCTGAAAAAATGCTTTCTAATTTCAATGTTTCGTAACTTCAAATATGTACATACATATATTAAAATATATACATATACTTGTGTGTAATACTTGATATTACTTTCGACCTTTTGTTTACTGTTTATGTAAACGGCATTTACCATTTGCGGGCTCCGTATAGTTTAATTTTCCTTATGATCTATCAACACGTACAGTTGTTTACTTCAGTGTTATTACACAATTTCGCGCATTTACTTTTGAAAATAATTGCTCGTATTTCATATTATCTCACAGCCATGGACGCTTCCGTTTGGCCATATTGCCTTTGGCGAATTTTCACGCTTTCAAGTTCGCCATTAGAGGTAGAGCACACGCACGTATTGTGCATTATGTGATGATATAATTGCATTTGTATATAAATGTTTGTATGTGTATGTCTAAATAATAAATGTGCACTTAATATTGCGTTACGTATAATATTTATAACGGTTCTTTAACCATGAAATTTGAAAATGCGTTTTGCATTGAAAATCCTCTAATGAAAGGGTTGCCATGCTCATTTACATTCATTTTCAGGCTTCGCGCTGGTGAAAGTGAAAATTTTGTAAACGATCGGCAAGAGCGTCGAATAAAATTGGCTTAACGAAAGAATTATTAAAAGTTGCTCTAAAAAATTTATAAAGGAAATATATTTATCAAAGAAAAACTGTAATATAACCGGTTTTTCAATAGGGACGCTACAAAAGTGGACTCATAAGGACATCAAACGACGCCATATTTTTCCCGCTCTTTTGAAATTTGTCTTCTGTGAGTCGAAATTATTAAAATTTACTACCGAAATTCGGAGTCAGTGGCCTCAACTTTAAGAGCGCTACCTTTAATTTATGGTCGTCATAATCGTCCTGTCAGATTAATAATTGAGCGTCTAGTGGAAAAATTTGAATCCACGGGCACAGTACAAAATTTTCCCTTCCCAGTGAGACAAAGAAATGCCCGTAGTGTCGATAATGTTGCTGCCACTAGCGCATCAGTTGAGAAAGACCCAAATTACACGTCGTTCTCAAGCGTTGGGCATCTCTGTGATGTTGTTGTGACGAATTTTGCGAAAAGATCTTGGCCTACATCCTTACAAGGTCAAATTGATCCGATTGAAAAATGATCCGGATTTTCATCGAAAAATCATCTTCAGCGATGAGGCCCTTTTCTGGCTGAATAGCTTCGTCAATAAGCAAAATATACGTTCCTGCTCAGGCAGCAATCCACACGTACCCATGGGTCAACATTGCATCTCGAAAACATTACGATTTGGTGCGGTTTATGGGTCGAAGGCGTCATCGGGCCGTACTTCTTCCGTGATGATCAAGGCCGGCACGTTGCTGTGAATGGGAATCGCTACAGCTAAATTATAACCGAATATCTTTGACCCGAATTCGATGATATGGACTTGGACAATATGTGGTTCCAACAGGACGGGGCCACAAGCCACACAGCGAATGTCGCAATCGATTTATTGAAAACCAAGTTTGGTTATCTCCCGAAATGGGCCAGTCAGTTGGCCGCTTCGATCGTGCGACTTGACGTCGTTAGACTATTTCCCGTGGGGCTACGTCAAATCTATGGTCTTTGCCAACAAGCCAGCGATGATTAATGAACTTCGTACAAATATCGAACGTGAAATTGCAGCAGTATCGGTCGATTTTGCTTGAAAACCGTCGAAAATTGGGTTCAGCGTGTGGACTTCTGCAAGCGTGCCCGTGGTGGCCATAGAGAAGAAATCGAGTTCCATACATAATAGCATCGAATATACTTTCACTGGAATTAAGAATTTCATTGATATCCCAAACCTTTTGTAGCGCTCATTTTGAAAAACCCGTGTGATGTGTTTTCAACACATGTGCTCAAACAATACTAAGTCAAGCAATCACAAAACTGTCTGCAGAGTGATTTAGTAGCGAAACGCGAACGCACTTATTCAACAAGAGATATACCATAGATTACTAAAACCATCTATTGGAAAAATAATGGATTTCTATTTATTAGACCTCATATGCATGTAGATGCCTCCCTACTTCCTTCACTCCATGAAAAGCTCGCCAGATCATAATCTATGTAAACTAATAAAGCAGTACAGATCTCTGAAGCCATTGAGCCAATAGCAAACCGGATTAGTGTCTATGTTGTCGAGTGTAATGCCAAAAATTGGCTTCAGAAATGAGATCTCTGTCAGTTCAATAAGTATAAGAAACCACCTCCTCAATGCCGCAGAGAAATGAGATGCCAAAAATAGTAAGATATAATTTAATATTTCACTTAACTTGTTAAATACCAACTTATCCAAATATTGGAAGTTCTTTATAATCCCAACTTGCTTTCTTTTACGCCGTCCATTCATTTTTGACGCCCTTCAAATGTTTAACTCCAACTCAACTTTGCTGAAAAAGTGTACACATAACTTGGCAAGCGCTGTAGAACTTTTTTCGACCACTCAATTCCCGTTAGTAGTTATTCAACACCTTTGTTGCAAAGTTTCGCACTTTACCTACACCGCACCCCACTAAAAGAAATGCTTTCGAAGCAACTACGTCCAAGTCCATTATGAAGAACTTATTGCCGCTGCTGCTCGGTTTTGCTGCTGCTCAGTTTTGCTGGAAACGCATTTCATATTATTTATATTTTCTTTATTTTCTCTTGACTCTTAAAAAATACTATAGTTTCATCCTACAACTCAACCATTCCAAAGTGCAGTGCCGTTACTCAGCTCGCTTCGGCTTCTACATGAATCTGTTTCTGTTTCTGTTTGTATTTTGTGTATCAAACTTTGTGCACTCGCACTTTTTTCCGTTCTTATATAATTTACGTTTGCTTTTTTATGTGTTACATGCTGCTTTTCCTTATTTACTTCACTCCAGTATTTACTCCCAGTACTGGCCCGTACTTCGCGTTTTGGCATATGTTATCAAATTTATACGCTATTCTGCTTTGCTCCCACTTTCGTTATTGAAAATGTGGAAAATTTTATGAAAGTTGCATTCTTCATTGTTGCTTGGGTGTTGTTTTGTTGCTGTTGCCAGAGTCAGAGTTAGCTGACTTTGTTTTCAACTGGCTTATAATGGTCGCCAATTTAATGCCATTTCCAAAACTTTCTAACGAAAATTGACGCAGAGAGTGTTTTGGGGGAAATTATGTAGTGATAAGCAGAACTTTTCTATTTGTAGCTCGTTTTTTGAAAATATACCGGGGGGAGAACAATCTCTAGAATTGATTCCTTGTTTGTCGCTAATTTTTTTGTGTATTATGAGTACGAAGAGCTTGACAAGCTGCCGAACGGGCGTATTGCTCGAAAACTCTACGAAAAGATGCGGCGTCTAACAGAAGGTTACAAGATGGGAGCAAACGCTTGTAGAGCCTCCGGAGATGATCTAGTGACCGATACCCAGAGCATACTAAAATTATAGAGGGAACACGTCTCCAGCTTGCTGAATGGCAGTGAAAGCATAAGCCCAGGAGATGGTGAACCCGATTCTCAATCAATGACAATGCAGCGGACGTTCCATTGCCCGACCATGAAGAAGTTCGAATAGCAATTACCCGTTTGAAGAACATCAAACCGGCGGAGGCCGATGGATTGCCGGACGAGCTATTCAAATACAGCGGAAAAGAACTGATAAGGAGAATGCATCAGCTTCTTTGGAGAAAGAAGTGTGCTTTGCCCAATCCACAAAAAAGAAGACCTACAATCTGCGCCAATTACCGTGGAATAAGCCTTCTCAACATCGCTTATAAGTTTCTAACCAGCGTTCTGTCTGAAGTATTAAAGCCCACCGTTAGTAAACTGGTTAGACATAATCAGTGTAGCTTTAGACCTAGAAAATCAACAATTGACCAGATATTCACCATGCTCCAAGTCCTGGAAAGGACTCGCGAAAAGAGGTTGGATACGCACCACCTCTTCGTCGATTTCAAAGCTGCTTTTGACAGCACAAAAAGGAGCTGCCTTTATGCCGCTATGTCTGAATTTGGTATCTCCGCAAAGCTAATACGGCTGTGTAAACTGACGTTAAGCAATACCAAAAGCTCCGTCAGGATCGGGAAGGACCTCTCCGAGCCGTGCGATACCAAACCAGGTGTCAGGCAAGCCGATTCCCTATCGTGCGACTTCTTCAATCTACTGCTGGAGAAAATAATTCGATCTGCAGAGCTGCATAGAAAAAGTACAATCTTCTGCAAGAGTGTACAACTGCTCGCGTAAGCCGATGACATCGATATCATTAACCATAGCAACCGCCGCGGTAGTTCTGCTTTCTCCAGGTTGGACAAAGAAGCGAAGCAAATGGGTCTGATAGTGAACGAGAAATATCTCCCGTCATCAAACAAACAGTCGTCGCACTCTCGACTTGGCTCCCACGTCACTGTTGACAGTCATAATTTCGAAGTCGTAGATAATTTCGTCTATCTTGGAACCAGTATTAAGACCAAGAACAATGTCAACCTCTAAAGTCAACGCAAAATAACTCTTGTCAACGGGTGCTATTTCGGGCTGAGTAGGCAATTGAGAACAAAAAGTCCTCTCTCGACGAATAAAGACCAAACTCTATACGTATCTCATTATTCTCGACCTACTATATGGTGCAGAGGCATGAACGTTGATAACATGCGATGAGTCGGCATTACGAGTTTTCGAGGAAAAGGTTTTGCGCATTGAGACAGAGAGTGTAAAGCTCTCTGATGCTTAAGTTTTTTTCTTTAAAAGAGATGCTTTCAAAATTTAAGTGTGCCATACCACGGCAGTCGGGCTTAGGTAACCGGAACGAACCCGAAATTTTATCCGATCAAGGACCTCCAACTCGTCAGCTTTTCTAAAATTTTTTTCAGAAAAGTTTTCTGCGCTTATAACATCAACAAACACAAAATGTTTGTTCGTAAAACCTTCAAGCACACTTCTGCTATAGGAGGCTTTCCCCTTGCACTGTAATATGAGTATTTAAAATTGACAATATTTATTACGCATGTAGTCCTTTTCGATTGCATGTTGCGCTCATTACTGTCTGAACCAATGGCTTTAATTTACATTCTGCATTAACCAATACATATGTGCTGCGACTATGTCATGGCTGCCACCTATGTATAAATTTAATTATGCATGCGGTATTTATTACTGCGTGCCTTGACATGTGCTCTCTCTCGCGTATGAGCGCAAATTCGTTTTGAATTTGTAGAATGGAATTTCAATTCACTTAACAAACTCACGCGTCACTTCATTAAAGCCCAATCGAACGCCGGGTCCATTAAACACGTGGAGGCCTCGAACAACACAACGGCGCTTGATCACCCTTTTTGGGGCGTAAATACGTAACTCGTTGTGCCAATGACCTTACCGTAGTAGCCAGGTGGGCTGGACCACTCGACTGCCCAACTCCACAGCTTTCATTCTATGCGAGTGTAGGTATGCATGAGCGTGGATAGATTTGTCTGGGAGTCAGTCATGAATAATTGATGCCCCCAGGTGGCAGCGAGTCGGGCGTAAATTAGAAAATATTACCACATTTTGTACGGTTGATTGGAAAATGTTGGTGACATTGGCAACCAATGTTATTTCTTCCCCCTTTTTGCCGTCCCTTATACTTATGTATATACGCTTTGCCGATACACTTTGTGCGCTACAAGTGAAATATGAGCGCTACCAGCGGCTGGATGAACACGTACTCCACTTGCGTTGACATGCAATGTGGAAGGGATGGCGTGCTGTAGAGCAGGGAGAGTTGGCGATTGCGAAAATTGTAATGGCAATGTTGTAGCAAATATGAAAAAGTAATATAAAAATGGAGTTCCATACGCGTTGGTGTGTTGTAACGGTTTGTGTGCATGTGTGTGTGTGTTCGTAGTTGGAGGTCATTACATCGACTCCCGTCCGTCAATCTGCATTGGCATTTAGGGGAGCTTTGTTGTCGTCTCGAACGAGAGCATTAACATTGACGTTTCGACGTTAGACGTTGCATAAGCATGACCGCAATTTGCTTTAGTGGGGTGCTATTTCAGGCAGTATGGGCTAAAGGGAGTGAGTGGACTGTACACAGCATAATTGGCTGTTTGATTGCTTGCAACCGAGCAGTTGGTAGTGGAGGGGCTTACGTGAAGTGGTGCGCACACAAGCTTGCGTACCTAATTGCGAGTGGAAGTTGATGTCAGCACAAAGTACTGTTAGTTGGGGAATTTCGGTGGTATTGGGTGCCAGCTGATCGTATATATACAAATTTGTGCTATAAATTATATACATAAGGCTAATATTGAAATCAACTGTGCAAAAATAGCAATAAATCAGTAGCCAACCAATGCTGCTGCTGTAAATGTGAGTAAATTATATTGTAAGTAAAAAATATTGGAAATTTGTGACAGGACCATGGTTGAAACTCAAGCTTTTCCAATATTTTGGGTCTTAAGACGTATTCAGCATAGCTGAATTGTTTCTGAATGCTGAATGTCTAGATTACTACATCGAGACTTGCATCAAGCCCCAAAAATCCTACGACCTGTCGGGATTATAACAATAAAAACGAGATAATTATTACTGAATAAAGATATTTTGGCTCTTAAGACATATTCAGCTTAGCTGAATTGTTACGGAATGCTGAATGTCTAGATTACTAGATCGAGACTTGCATCAAGCCCCAAAAATCCTACGACCTGTCGGGATTATAACAATAAAAACGAGATAATTATTACTGAATAAAGATATTTTGGCTCTTAAGACATATTCAGCTTAAGCTCAATTATTGCTGAATGCTGAATGTCTAGTTTACTTGATCTAGACTTGCTCTAAGCTCCAAAAAAAAAATACTACGAACCGTTGACCTAGCCCCGACAGGTATAAAGGAGATAATTATTGCTGAATAATATATTTTGGCTCTTATGATGTACTCAGCTCAAGCTGAATTATTGCGGAATGCTGAATTTCATGATACTTGGTCTAGATTTGCTTCAAGCTCCAAAAAATTACTATAAACCGTTAACCTGTCGGGGCTATAACAGTATAAAGGAGATAATTATTGCTGAATAAAAATATTTTGGCTCTTATGACGTATTCAGCTTGAGCTGAATTTTTGCTGAATGCTGAATGTCTTGATTAGTGGAACTAGACTTGTTTCAAGCTGCAAAAAAGCAGTACGAATCATCGACCTGTCGGGATTATAACAGTATAAACGAGATAATTTTTGCTGAATAAAGCGCTGAATGCCACAGTGCCTAAATTATATTGTTTGGACTTGCACTCAAACTCTTAGTATCGTTGACCTGTAAAGAATATAACGATATAAACGAGTTTAACATGGCTGTTTTATTAAATCCAACACGTTTTTCAGACTTTTCGGCCTTAATACGTATTAAGCTTAAGATAATTATTACTGAATGAAGCGCTAAAGGCGAAATTTCGAAAATACTGGGTCTACACTTGCATTCAATCCCTCAAAGAACAAGGTATAGGGGACTGGCCGAGAGTATAACGGTACAAAGAAGTTAAAGGTCGCTATATTTAAAGGTCACGGTTACATTTATAAGATCGCGCTATAAATTCGAAAAGACGCCAGGTTTTATTGTTTTTTTTATGTAGAGAACACCTGCCATACATAAAATAGTTTAATCCCGATGTTTTGAATATTACTATGGCCTTAATGTGTGGGCATTTTATGTGACGTAGAATCGAACACACTCATAACGATGTAAACTCTAAATACGTCAAACGAATCTCTATAATGATTATGTTTTCGTCTTATAAGAGCTCCTTATAAAGAATACCATCTGATCAAATTTGACCCGGACTTAACAAAAAAATAACAAAATCAACGAATGACTTTCAATAGCTTCAGTGGACTCATAGCACGTTCTCCGAAGCGGATTTTTCAGTTCCGAGTACCCCAAAAAGGCACAGGGAGTCATATTTGGCGAATACGTTGACTAAGCGATGATTCTCGTATCGTGCCAAAAGGTCAGTTAGAATCCATGACAATCTCACTGTCTACACTTGAATCGATATGATATATCTATTTATTTCTGGTTTCTATGAAAATCGTCCGTTCTGAAGGGTTGTATTTCGGAATATAACTTGATTGACGGTAACTACATTTTTATGACTCTGTCCTAGTCTTAATACCGAAATTTACAATCAAAAAGCCGAATAATAGTAATATACGAGTATAAATATTTCCTCGAAAAAGAACCGACGGAATCATATAAGGTCATCAACGAGCTCTAACAATTTGAAAGTTGAAACAGTTGTGAATTACACCACAAAAAAAAATAAACAACTCTCTACAGTGCGGTCATTTTGTTTTGAAAAATTACTTGTGAAATCCTCGTGAATTTCAAATTTATTTACCAAAACCGCATTGCAATGAGACAATCGATTTTTTCTCCTTCAATTTCGAAAGTAAACATGGAAAGGTGCCAGCAAAGCACATACTAGGCAACAGTGTAATTATGTGCTGAGTAAGTTTTAGAAACGCTTGTCGACGTAAGAAAGCTACAAAACAAACACTGTTAGGCAAGCAGCCAGCCGCGTCGCTTCGGGTACACACAGATGCAGGTGTGTTGTGTGGTTGCATGGGCGTGTGCTTTGGCTGTGTGATGTTGTGGAAACTAACAGTAAAACTAACTGTTAATGCGCCAGAGGAGCTACGTATGCGGTCTACAATAAACTGCGACACGCACCGACGCCCAAACAGCCATGAACTCGGAGTCAGTCGCTCTTCGCCAACATGCCACAAACAGCGTAGCGCAAATGGCAGCTACACATAAAAACACTCCGAGCGAATTAATATTAAAGAGTTGCAACAAATCTCTATCTCCCACTAATGTACCTTCAACTACTGGCACACTCGCCACTCTTCGCTGTTGAGCACACAAAGTAATGAAATCTGCATAATTTTGTTGAATACTTTCTGTTGGGAATGTTTGTTTGCGCTCATAAGCAAATGAAATGAGGTTAGTAATGTTGGCTGAACTCAATAGAATTACAAATTCGCTGTATGACCTCGCTTCGAGGCTTTTGTTTAACCCCGCTAACGATCTCACTCTCTCACTGTTTCTTAACGAGGTACATTTTAAATCGGATTGCCAAGTTGTAAATTGTGCTAAGGATATATGGAGTAATTTATCAAAGGATTTTTATATATTTAATTCATTGGCATAGTTTCCCTTTAATTCTTACTCTAGTATGTATGTATGTATGAGTAGATATACTATTGTATATTGTAGGACATTGTTCCGAAGTGCAACCTCTTTCAGGGAGATAAGCATTCACACCGACAGCAGAGCGATAATATTAGCTTTGAGCTTACTCACTGTGCGCTCAAAGTTAGTCAAGGAGTGTCTGTCCTCACTATCCATAGCATTAAGCTGCTTCATAATCAGGCTCGTCATAACGGGGAATCGCTTGGAACTTCAAAGCCGATGAACCAGCAATAGAAAGTACGCTTGTCCCGATTACATTTGGGAACGAGTTAGGTCTCTGTTGTCCCCTTCCGTTCATGGACTGGACCGCTGGACTTCGGCTAAGCTTAACAGCCGCTGGTACACTACTAGCTCCTACTGTAAGATCTTTGCAACCAAATTTGTGAAAAGCTCAGAGCGCTTGGTTGACTTTTAAGGCTTTTCGATCAGTACTTAAGATCACCGTCCTCAGCAGTCCAGATGGGATTTGCTTTTGGATAGATTTTCTAACCTAAAATACTTCTGCTTTAGTGGGTATATATCTTGGTTTCTTCGGTTACTGAAGGAACAGAACCGTTAATATCATAGTAAATACATTATTCGAAAACATAAAGTATGCAAATCCTGTTATACCCAGCAAATAGTAAATTTAGTAGTATTTCCATGTCAGAGCTTTGTAGCAGGTGGAACAAGCATTCCTCAGTTAAATTAGAAATTTTAGTATGTGAAAACTCGATGAAAAGTGAGTGGCTTTTGAGTTCTTAAACAATCGATCCACTGTGCATCAAATCAATCAAAATACTTTCTCCTCCCCAGGGTTGTGTGCTGGGTTTGGAACCCGTCACATAAAAAAAACTACCAATTAAAAGAAGAAAACAGTCTCGGGGAGACACCTTCTTTTGCTGACGACCTCTGAAAGCGTGTTAGTGAACCAGGGCAAGACGAAATATCTCCTGTCATCAAACAAACCGTCGTCGCACACGTGACATGACACCATCTCGCTGTTGACAGTCATAACAACGAAGTCATAGATAATTTCGACTATCTTGGAACTAGAATTAACACCAACAACAACGTCAGATTCTAAATCCAACGCAGAATAAGTCTTGCCAACGGTTCTACTTCTTTTCTCGACCTAGTAAAGACCAAACTCTACAAGTCACTCATCATCCCCGTCCTGCTATATGGTGCAAAGGCATGGACGATTAAAACATCTGATAAGTCGGCGTTACGAGTTTTTATACTCTCGCAACAAAGTTGCCAAAGAGAGTATTATAGTTTTGTTCACATAACGGTTGTTTGTAAGTCCTAAAACTAAAAGAGTCAGATATAGGGTTATATATACCAAAGTGAACAGGGTGACGAGTAGAGTTGAAATCCGGATGTCTGTCTGTCCGTCCGTCCGTCTGTCCGTCCGTCCGTCCGTGCAAGCTGTAACTTGAGTAAAAATTGAGATATCATGATAAAACTTGGTACACGTATTTCTTGGCTCCATAAGAAGGTTAAGTTCGAAGATGGGCAAAATCGGCCCACTGCCACGCCCACAAAATGGCGGAAACCAAAAAAAGGGTCATAATTAAGCCATAAATAAAGATATTAAAGTGAAATTTGGCACAAAGGATCGCATTATGGAGGGACATATTTGGCCGTAATTTTTTTGGGAAAGTGAGCGTGGCCCGCCCCCTACTAAGTTTTTTGCACATATCTCGGAAACTACTATAGATATGTCAACCAAGCTCTATAGAGTCGTTTTCTTCAGACATTTCCATATACAGTTCAAAAATGGAAGAAATCGGATAGTAACCACGCCCACCTCCCATACAAAGGTTATGTTGAAAATCACTAAAAGTGCGTTAACAGACTAACAAAAAACGTCAGAAACACTAAATTTTACGGAAGAAATTGCAGGAGGAAGCTGCACCCAGGCTTTTTTTTAATTTAAAATGGGCGTGGCGTCGCCCACTTATGGACCAAAAACCATATCTCAGGAACTACTAGACCGCTTTCAATGAAATTCGGTATAATATATTTTCTTAATACCCTGATGACGTGAACAATGAGTGAAATCGGTTCACAACCATGCCTTCTTCCAATATAACGCTATTTTGAATTCCATCTGATATCTGATCTATGTATAATATATACATTAGGAACCAATGATGATAGCGGAATAAAACTTTACACAAATACGGTATTTGAAAAATATGTAAATGACGGATAATGAAATCTCGATTATCACTTTATCATGCGAGAGTATAAAAACTTAGCCCTTCCGAACTTAGCCCTTCCTTACTTGTTTTTTTATAATGTAGGAACAACTTCCGAAATTATTCCGGTTTAAAATATCAATGGCAAAACCATAAAAGAAAAAGTATAAAGCTTAACTATAATCATATTGCTGTCTGGAACTCACGCAATTTCACGACTGGTAGGAGAAGTTTCTCAAAATGAACAATTTCGTTTTAATAAAATTTATCAGAGGCAATTTTCGACGCATTTCAATTATTAATTCTGTTACGAATCACGCTCGTTGCATAGCACATTAAAACAGCAATACGAGTTTAGTAAAACCTTTTTGCCTCAAATAGCGGCTTAAGGCAACAAAATCACTGCTGCGCCTTTTGCTGCAGCACTTAATGCCAACCATTAAGTTCCAAATAAGTATGTACTTAAAACAATTTGATTTTAAATTGGCATATTTTCGTCATTTTCTTTTGCACTACATTTTGGCAATTGAATTACTTTCTTTTTGTTGCTTTGCGCTGGCATCCTTCTATGTATGCAGCTCATCCAAGCTAAGAAGGCTGCATTGCCTTATATTTAGTATTCTTTTATTTTAGAAATTTTGGTGAATTTTGGTCTTTGATTTTTTTGTGGCGAAAATTTTTAAACATTATTTTTGCTTTTTTGTTGTTGTATTTCTTTTGCATTTTTATTTTATTTTTTTGTATTTTTTGTCGTATTTTTTTGTTTACATTACAATTTTTTTTTGTTATATTTTCCTATTTTCGGCATTTGTGCGCACTTTTTGCCGTGTGCTGCAGTTTTCGCTTTGCTCGCTCGTTCCCATCACTGCTCTAATTCTTTTCTTGCTCCGCCTCGATTAGCCTTTTACGTTCTTTGCCTACTTTTAACGGCAAATGCAGGAAAACAACTAAGCAGTTCTTTGACAGGCAGTTGTTGGAGCTTCAACTTGCTCTAGTAGGTAATGGTTTTTGCTGCCACAACTCCATTTGGCAAGTTGCAACGCTGTTGCTGACCTTATTTTTCACTTATGTACAGAAACTGAGTTACCAAATGACATTATGCGCCGGCAAATACATATTTACATATACATATATGAATATATAAGTATATCGTTACCTAAAATGCAAAACAACGTATCATCAAATAAATCGAAATTGAGTTTTATGTATATGCACAAAATTTTAAACTTCTGCTTTGAGGTATAAATAACCAATATATAAGTTATAATAACCATTTTATAACCATTAAAATAACCATTTTATAACCATCAAAATAACCATTTTATAACCAAAAATCAAATTTTGTTTCAATATCAATGGTTTCTTTTATATCACTTATCCTTCACCGTACACTTATGAAAAGTGATGTTACGCAGTTTCCCATTTTAGCTGACAATATATTGAATCTGTATCCTATAAAGGTATGAGCAGCAAGGCCTGGTATTTAGATTTGTTTCTTGGAAGCAATGGAAGTTGCGCTGTATTAGTTCAACATAGACGAACAATTAGGGTTTTATGGACCCAAAGTCTCAAAAAATATGGCGACTTGACATCCCTTTTAGTTAATTATTGCTTACAATTTTTCACTGACTAAAATAACTATGGTATACTTGTACCAATTCAGAGTCACTACTCTATACTAAATCTTTTTATAGTTGGTGCAAGTATAGTCCTTTTCGGACTAGTGCTTTATCGATTGAAAAAAGTCTACTTATAACTAATCTTTTTACGTCTAGACCGATTTTAGTCAATAATTTTCTAGTTGCGCGGTCGCAAAACTGCATCTCTAAATGAACTAGTCTTGCTACGACTAGTCCGATTTCACCTTCGAATGTACTAGTCTTTTTACGACTAGTCGGGTTACCGGCAATAATTTCAAGCTGCACACTCGAAAATTCCACTTCTGAATGAACTAGTCCTTTAACGACTAGTCCGACTTCAGTCAACAAAATCTAGTTGTATGCTCGCAAAAATCCGCCTCTGTCAGATTTCACTGTATAATTATTATTTAGAATGTGGTACGTATGTATGCCTATTAATTCTACTTACCACCTCATCCCCCTTCGACTTATGCGAGTTTGGCTTGCTAGCGCCTTACTAATTCTGTGCGTCCTAACGTCAATGCAACCGATCTAACGACTGCCTAGCGATATGCTGCATTAGTCAGCTTCGAATGGTCAAGAGACGACGTCCGACAACTAAGGACAGACAGACAGTCGGACGCACAGACGAATGGACATTTTCTCGCAATGCTTTGCGAACGTTGAAGGCCAAAGTCGTATATTTCTGTTCGACTTGACTTTGTTGCGGACACACCGTGACGCATACACTACCTTACATACATATGTACATATACATATATATGAATGCAGCTGTGTGGATATATGCATCCGTGTGTATATATCTATGTGTGCATAGGAATGTATTATGGCCAGCCGCCAGCTCGCTTGATCATCTGCCAGCTGCTCTTGGCCGCTCGTTCTTCGCTCTCTGTTGTGATTCTTATAGATTTCGCAGCTTGTTGGTCACTTCGATTTGTTTTCCCCGCTGCAGCAGCAGCAGCAGCTTTCACAATTATTTCTAGGCGCATCTGTGCAGCTGTGTGTGTGTGCCTCATTTTGTTATCGCAAGAATTGTCATTGCTTTGTTATTGCCGCTACCGGGCGATGTCATAAAGTGACTTACTAGCAACAGCAACGTAAAACACACACAACAAATACAAATACAAAAACAAACACAAATAGAAAAACAAAAGCAAATACATTTGCCAAACGTAATCCGTCCTGAACGACAACTGGATTTTGCCTGTTTGCTGAGCCGGTACTAGATGGCTTAGTTACTCATGGCAAATATAAATGCGAAAGTACCTGGCGCAGCACTCGTGACACACATACACACCTTTGTGCATGTCTATACATACATATATGTATGTGTGTGTGTTGTTGCAGCTCCATTCGTAGGCAGCATAGTATTTAGTTGTTAGCCGGCGGTTGGTACGTGTGCTCCTGCTTTGGTAGAAGTGGGTCCCAGCTGTTGTTATTGGCTTGTTGTTGCTTGTGATTGCTAACTCTATTTGTGGACAACTGTAAACACACTGTTGTGCTAGTGCTGGTGTTGTGTGTTGTTTTTTCGGCTGCACGCTCCGATTGCCGTTCGGCTTTGGCAAATGCGGCAGCAACGCGCTGGCGGATACATGCCTGCTATTGCAATTCCTGCTGCAACACATTACACCTCCCCCTCCCCTTCTAAAAGCTGTGTATGCGACTTGTTGTTTACTTTTCTTTGTTTTTTACGTTTGTTTTCTTTTTCGTGTTTTCGGTCCCGGAATTTTGTTGTTCTCGATTGCATATCGATGCCCACATAGTCAACCCTCTGTTTGCGTAGCCGTCTTGTTCTCTTGCCTTTATTGGTTTGGTTTGACTTGCAGCTAGCATAATTTTGGTTTCTGCTTTGTAATCGTTATCACTGCTTTGCAAAATTTTCGTGTAGGAAAGTGTTTTCCGGAAAAGTGTTATGCAAATACGTAATGTGTGGCTGGTGCTGAATGTTTTGCCGATTTTTGCAATTTTGTTTTTGTATCTATATCTCTTGTTGCTATTCGGCAAAGAAAAGTTGTAACAAGCTTAGAGCCATAACCGAGAAGCATTTGGGTCTTATGCGAAATTTTTTCAAGTTAAATATAAACGCGTTGTTTATGAGTTGTCTATAGAGACACGTTAAAAACAACTCCTTCTATTATTTTAGGTTTTTTCCACTTCAGTTAAGGGGTTACATGGGTTTCCTCAGGTTAAAAACAGCCTTTTTCAACAGTTTTTTTTTTTTAAATTAAATATTTTGTTGGAATTTTGTGTTGTTGTAAACATAAGCTATTAACAAAAAAATTCTGAAATTTAAAAAAAAAAAAGAAATTTTAAACTCGGCCATTGCGACGCCATGTCCGTTGACCCTTCGGAAAAAAATGTGCGCCCACGTTGGTAGGATATCTCCTCACAGCACCATCTAAAGTGAAAAAATACATTTACAAAAAAATTAAAATTTTAGTACAAATTTCGCCACATTTTTTTCTCGAATAGTTATAATCGAAAAAAAGTCGTTCGTCCAAGTCTTTAACAATTGTATCTCAAAGACCTCTCGAGAAATCTTGCCAACCGACTTCAAAACACAGTTTCGAAAAAAACGCATTTAAAGACGGCGCACTTAGCCTAGCTAGCCTTAAGCGTACGAGTTCTCAATGCTGTATCTCCGAAACTATTACACGGATCAACTTGAAAATTTAGGAAAATATTCTAGAGTAAAGTAAGTTCTAGTAAACCCATGTAACCCCTTAATGAATCGCTTGATAACATTCGGACTGAAATGATGAGATCAGAATTTCTCTCGTTGGAACACAATTTAGCAGATGAGGTTCTTATAAAATAGAAACTTAAATGAACAGCATATTGAACTGAGTCGATTTAGCCATATTCGCTTTTCTGTTTATACGTGAACTAGTTAGTCCCTCAGTTTTTAAGATATATGTAGATCTAAAATTTTGAACACATCCCTTTCTCTCCAAAAAACTGTTCATTGTAACATATAGTTGCCGTGCAAACTGAACGATCGTCATAAGTTCTAGTAAGGAATCTTTTGTATATGCGAAGGCTATTATAAAGGGTGCTTCATCTCGAGGTTTTCTGGATGAAATGGCAGCTCTTGAATCTCTTCAAGTACCTCTTCGTCCCAAATGCGCCAATTTTGCTTGTATACATACCCATTGAGCCAGAAATGAGTGTCATCGCTGAAAAAAATTTGGTTCGGAAACGTTGGATCTTCTTGGAACTTTTAAAGAGCCCATAGAGTGAAGTGCTGTCGCTGTTTGTTTCGTCGAAAAAAGACCTTTTTTCGTGAATTTTTTTAGAAAAAATTATTGCTGTTGGTTTATTTTACTATTATTATATGAAAGTACAACATTTGAAGGATACTTAAAAAAAGTTTTATCGAAAAATAGCGAGGAATAACGGATTTATCGTCGATCTCTGCAGGCACTTCGAAAAAAAGTTGTTGTGCGGTGACCAGCCTACAGCATCACTGGATCATCTGAAACCAAAAAGCTAAAATGCTTTCTTTAGTTTATTAGTTTATCTTTCAATTGACGTCGAGTTTTTTTTAATTTTTCAATTTTTGGTACCATTTTCAAGCCAAAATGACGATTTTGGACGAAAAAATCGTCCTATTTGATATTGTAAAATTCTTAGAAATTAAAATTTTTGGAAAAACTCGACGTCTTTGAGAGCTATATACATATATGTAGAATATTTGTACAAAATTTCAAAACGATCGATGCAGTAGTTCTTTCTGTAGGCTGGTCACCGACTTTAAAAATGACATATTTTGGGAAAATCGATTCAAAGTTTTGTACACTCAGCGCAGGTAGTTAGAGGTACCGTTGTTCAACCTGCTGTAACTTCGTTAGTTTTTCTCCGAATGACCTAAAACTTTAACACAATATTCTTAAGATGTTGATGGTTCAGAAAAAAAAAATTAAAAAAAATGGAAAAAAAAGTTGTCAAACCTTACAACCATTTATTACTCATTTCAAAATACGCAACGATCTCTAAAAAACTGTTTGGTTCATCTACACAAAAATAGCCATAACAGAAAACTGAAAAACGGTCATCAGTGTTATTATAAAACCACCGACCACCGAAGGAGAGCGAAGAGTCTAAAAACCAAACTAGTCCATGTTTCTTAACTCACCTCTCAATTTTATATTGCATTTTAGTACAAAAACAAAGCAGAACGCCGCTAATTTGAAGTAACAACTAATAAAGTCAAAGTTCGGCGGTAGCAAAGCAACAAAACAAGCTGTAAAAAATTGAGTGACGAATGGTATTCAGTTTACCATAAAACTGTGGCATTTGCAGTGCTGTACGACTTGTTTGTTTGTTTATTGGTTTCACCAAAAATGTTCGAGTGACCACAACAGAAAGGAGCAGGCGAGAAGTGCGCGAAAAAGCATATTTCTATTAAAAGCAACAACTTCGCCGCAAAAACAATTTCTCGTGTCAAAAGTTTGCGAAGTGACGTCGAATACTTTGGTGCATAGAAAGTATATAGTAGTATGTATACATATATATATATATATATATATTTATGTATTGGCCAGTTCACGCTAAATGTCTGCAAAGGGCGACCAAAGACCGACCGACCGACCGACCGCATTGCAAGTGAACTAAAAATATGCGAATTCGCTTCTGCCCCCAGCAATAGAGTTATTCATGTTGTTGTCGTTATATTTCCCTTCCATTTTCTTATTTCCTCCCCCCGTTCCAGCCCCAGGAGCGTTGGGGCGGTATAATTAAAATTGCTTGCATAGTGTCAAAGTGGTAAAGAAATTAAATTGCGGGCAAATGTTATTAAAAGAAATGCGCACAAATTTGTAAGAATGGGCGTGTGTGGGTGTATGTATGTGTGAGTGTGTATATGTATTTGCCACAACTATTGGTATGCATACATTTTTCCAACAACTATTAGCAAGAAAGCGCCCAAACAGCCATACAACCACCCACAAAAGCTAGAAGAAAGTGACGTTTTGGCTAGATCTTGGGGAAACTCCCAGCTCGCTCTTAGCAAAGAACACACTAACACACACACTCTCTCACTTTCTCGCACAACACCAATTGTAAGCGTTGCCTTTGGCTTTAATATTTACACCGACAAGTTGTTACTAAAAGTACGAGCACAACTAACTTCACCGCCTTAGCCAGTCTAGTGGTTGAGCGCTTTCTATAAAATCAAGCAGGAATTTTAATTACGGTAATGGAAATTCATGCGGACGGAAATGCAAGACAACTGCGACTACGACTATGACAACAACAACCATGACTACGACCACAAGTTCTGGAGTAGTCGGGGCATGCTGTGAACTTCCTCAGCTTTCACACTGCGGTGGCTGCCAAGCGTTTACATAGACAAAGAGAGATTGAGAATAAGAGCGATAGGGAGAGCGGCGCACGCCCATCCTCCAGGATTTAATTAAATTCGAAGTTTCAGTGTAGTTAATGTAGTCGAAAAATGTTTGTGCAAAATAAACATGAACAGCTTAAGTTATCAAACAAACTTGTAAAACCGCTTAATAACTTAAAAGAAGCGGAGGAGCGAGAATGGAGCGCAATAACGCGCAATAAAATGCATATGACCGTTAACATATGCAACTCTGCATGAAGTGATTGCATTTGTTATTACGTTGGGAAGTAAATGGGTGACAGTATCTTTTGCAAATGTCACATTATGAGAGCAGATATTGACAGGAAAAGGAAATCTTAATAAACATTTACTTGAAATGAATGAAGATCTTTATATTAGATATAGTAGTCTTTATATGTGACCTGGTCTACGAAAAGGGAGCTGACGTGCGAAAACTAGTTTTCTGGGAAACACCGTTATCTCGTTATTTCTCCGTTCACCGTTATTTCTCGTTATCTCATTAATTTTGACACCTAAGCCCCCTTTCCGTAGACCAGGTCACATATAGTGACATAATACATAATAAGTCAGTTCGTGTAATGAATGGAAAAATTTCACAAAACAAAGCGATGTGGGTCGAGTTTTGTGAATCTTTCGAGAACTTCTTCTACAGTGACATCAATGTTATGACCCGTGTGCAGCAACGCCAGCCCGATCTATCTATGTATCTTTAAGCATGTTCGTCCACAGCCATGTTTTCATGCGGCGAAGTTTTGAAAGAGAGCGTTCAGAGCTCGCATTCGTCACAAGAAGTATGCAAAATATGCAAAAAACTATGTGGGATATACATAGATCTACATCGCTGTTCTTCAAGGTTTCCAATACACTAGTCGGTAGCTTGTGTTGTCTTTTGACTTTTGATGCTGGCTCCAAAGGCACTGCCAGTCAGCAAGTCCGCCTTTGAGCTTGAAACGTCGCTTTGAATCTAACTATGCCTGAATCTATCTATCAATCAGTCAGTAAAGTTTTTAATTTTTTTTTTTGTTTTCAAAGCACATACTATACTTTTTCTGGCAGCAGCAAACTTAGTTGAAATCCATCTAGTATTTCTCTAGAAAAGAGCGTCTTCAAATCATCGCCGATTGTATCCAATAGAGGAATGTACTTATGTACATTGAGATCCTGTAGTATTCTTCGCAAGTTCTTACGAAAAAATTTTCGTTTTGTTTGTCGGCCGCGATTCTTGGTGTTTCTTCGTCAACTTTCAGTTCTGTCGCGTTGTTTTCTTGTACGAATAAATTGATCGAGAATGTCCCTCAGCTTTTTGAGTTCGATTTCAGAACGTTGCAAGCGTAGGATCTATCATATTTGATGCCTTTGCCAGATCGATCGATTCTATTTGAAGAATCACATGAGGAATATCACATAGGCAAAAAATCACAATTATAAATTGAAAGTATGTTTGAGTATTGTTGCTTTTCCTCCATTTACCCCTCTGAAACCGCCACTGAATATACGAGTACCATATATTTTTCACTTATTAAAGCCTAATACATTTTCATTAAACTTTTACTAAACAAATTTTTTTTTTATTTTACAGGTAAGCAACCAAATAATGCTGATTTTATGAATACTGTAAGTAAGTTGAAATATAACTCAAAATTTTTGAAGTACATATTTTATTTACATGCACATATGTATACATATACTATATATTATTATAAGACTTCAAATGCCGAAACAAATACTCGGACTAGTTTTGCATTCATAAATAATCAAACTGTTTTTTGATTACCTTGACTCAGTTTCCTTCAGTATAATTTTTCCAAAGCCTTATACTGCATTGAGTCGGACTGGGAGTTAGAACCAGCCCCACATATACATAGGTTAGATTAGGTAAATAGGATGATTTTTCGTGCGGTCACATATAATCCCTTTTGTACAGCTAGAGACGCCTGTCCGTTGTGATGTGTAGAACTACTAGATATGGATCAAAAAGCATATGGACAAGCGTTAAGAACCAACCACAAATTTATTGAGGCAGTTAATATCTATAGTATATATTATTACGGTGATGTGAATGATTTATGGTCCTTTGCGCGTCGGCCACGGCGAATATCGCATTCGATGGAACGATGAGTTGTATGAGATATACGACGACATTGACATAGTTCAGCAAATTAAAAGACAGCGGCTAGCTAGGTCATGTTGTCCGAATGGACGAAAACACTCCAGCTCTGAAAGTATTCGACTCCTCCACTCCGTTGGAAGGACCAGGTGGAGAAGGACCTGGCTTCGCTTGGAATCTCCAATTGACGCCACGTAGCGAAAAGAAGAAACGACTGGCGCGCTGTTTTTAACTCGGCTATAATCGCGTAAGCGGTGTCTACGCCAGTAAAGACGAAGATGTGAATCTTGCTAAGCGCGAGTAGTTCAATGGACCTTTTATGTTCCACTCTGAACCAGAAGGCTTTCGCAATTCCACAAGTACTGGTTGCTAACCAACGATTGCTGAGTTCACGCAAATAGATCCAATGCTCGAATATACGAAGACAGCGGAACACTTGCTGATCAATTTTTTGCTTGAATTGATATTTTTTGTTCTTTTAATCGTTACCAATACCCTATTAGTTCCAAAAAGTCAGTTATTATCGTTGAGGTTATCTAAGGGTAGGTTCAAAGAACGTGACGTTTCATATCACGCCGGGTGTTAGGTATGTTGGATATGCGATGGTTCAACGTGGACTCATAGACATATGTTTAGTAAGCCGAAATCATGTTCGGATAGCGATGATCTGATATAAGCCTTATTTCCATATATATTTTCACATAAGTATAATAAACTTGTGAGTTGGGGCAGGAACAGAGCTTTCTCTGATAGATGGGCCTATGTAGCTGGAATGGACTCGGATCTTTATCCGATCAGCAGACTATTTCGAAACTTATTTCCGTCTATAACAACAACAACAAAGCAAGCCAAATAATTTTTCTGCTAGATGATGCTAGAATCAAATATCTGAATACTAAATATTTTGCTGGCCACTGAAGGTTCCATCGTCTCTTAAAAGTGTTTCGCAAATTATTTTTAAATAATTATAAATAATAATAATTAATATTAAATATAAATACATAACTAAGTATTTTTCGAAAAATCTCTGCTGCAGAAAAATATAGAAACTTACGTTCAATGCGCCGATGGTGCCGTGGCCAAGGCACCCTTATATACAGATGTACAAATAGTAGATGTGCTGTAAATGATTAAGACATTACAAATAATTGCAGCAACGAGGAAATCAAAACTAAAATTGACCATAAATATTAATATACCGTTATATATGTATGTACATACACACATACCTATAAGTATATACTTATATATAAATGCTTTAAGACCGATAAAATTAGCAAAATTACATATTATTATTTCTTAGTGGCGGCCATTGCAAGCAGCTAACGCTTACACTATATGGCAGTGTGTGATTTTAAAACAATTTGACCCTGAAAAGGACAAATTGTGGCGCCAACGAATCAAAATACAACCGAACTTGCGAGCAATCGAAGGCAAAAGCGACCACAAATCAGTGTCACGGTGGGGATAAAGCAAACTTAGACAATTTTATTACACAAAGAAGACGACATGACAATGAATACACACTTATACACACATATATTTTATATATTACAGTATATAAGTCTGTATGTATGTATGTGCTTGCGTAATGCTGTAATATAAATTGAATAGAAATGGGGCATTAAAAGACAAACCTCATTCTTGCTGTGTAAGAGTATTTTATTTAATTCAATGTAGATACATATGTATATATGTATTTATAACTGTAAATATGTATGTAGCACTGCGGCATTCATTGCGCGTGGCACATTGTAAAAAATCAATAATTGGCATACTCTGTCTGTGGCAAGGCTGTCATTCAATGTGTATGCGCTTGTGTAGTCAATTTTAGCATAAACTTATACACATAGGCATGCACACACATACATACATACATGCATACATATTTACATACATACATGCATACATATTTACATACATACATACATACAGGCATTTACAAGCATTCTATTTACAAAGCGCCGCACACTAACCTTTATCTGCCATTCCATTACGACCGCGTTCCGCTATAAAATTAATTTGTTTGCCTCTCGGCCAGTAAAAATTTGTTTAATTAAAAGAAAAATTAATGATTTAATGATATGCCTGCAAATAAATTTCCAGCAACGAGTGGCAATTTGAACTTGAAAGGCCATGGAGCTTTTGATTCTTTTCTTGTTGTTGCTATTTATATAGAATTTTTAAGAAAACAATGTGTAAAGAGTCTCAAAGGGAATATCTTTGGTGCACACTCATGCAAATTTTATTGCTTAAATAAAAATTGTAACGGTAGTTAGTGCTTTGATACTTATGCCCGCAGGTTTTGGGTTGCTTTATTATTTGATTTTATGATTTCTTTATTGCCTTGAGTTCAAATTTAATTTGCTCTACAATATTTAATTTAATTTTTTCACAAATTGTATGGAGGCTTTTGAAATATTTCATTAAATTATTTTTTTGTTTTACTTTCTTATTTTCTTTTCTATTCAAATTGAATAAAATAATTTGAAATCTTGCTTTCAAACATATTACCCAAAGTATAATAATTCAGCTAACGGTTGTTCTCAAAATCTTAAAATAATCATACATACATATACATATGTACACCCAAGGAACTACAGGAAAATATATACATATACATCTGCAGTTGTTTTTTTATCAAAGTTACATCTACTCAGTATCAAATTTGACCCGGACAATTCAAACTTCTCACTAACATAATAAAAGGTTTTACTAATCCAGAAAAATTCAGTCTGGGTCAAATTAGCTCTTTAGTATTAGCAGGTATTGCATCCCCATCGTGATGACTTTTTATTCTTAGATTTATCTAGATGTTAGTACAACACTTCGAATAAAAAATATATGTATTTTACTGAAATTCCTAAAAAAAAATAAAATTGTCCATTACAACAAATTCGATTTTTTAAACTAAAATATTTTATTTGCAAAATTTATTTTAAAATTGAAAAATGTATTTTTACTGAAATTCTGTTACAAAAATTCGATTTTTTATGAACTGAAACTCCTAGAATAAAATTGTCCATTACAAAAAATTCGATTTTTTAAACGAAAATATTTTATTTGAAAAATTTATTTTAAAATTGAAAAATTTATTTTTACTGAAATTTCGTTACAAAAATTCGATTTTTAAGCTAAAATATTTTATTTGAAAAATTTATTTTAGATTTGAAAATTTTAGATTTGAGAAAATATTTTTTATTGAAAATCGTCGAATAAAATTTTCCGTTACAGAAAATTCGAATATTTTATTTTGAAAATTTATTTTAGATTTGAAAATTTATTTATTACAGAAATTCCGTTCGATTTTTTTAACTAAATTATTATTTTTTTTAAATTATTTTGAGATTTGAAAAATTATTTTTTAATAAAATTCGTCCAATAAAATTGTCAATTAAGAAAATTCGATTTTAAAACTAAATTTTTTTTCTAATTTATTTTAAATTTGAAAAATTATTTTATTCGTCGAATAAAATTGTCCGTTGCAAAAATTCGATTTTTTAAACTAAAATATTTTATTTGAAAAATTTATTTTAAAATTGAAAAATTTATTTTACTGAAATTCCGTTACAAAAATTCGATTTTTTAAGCTAAAATATTTTATTTGAAAAATTTATTTTAGATTTGAAAATTTATTTTTTACTGAAACGAATAAAACTGTCTGTTACAAAAATTCGATTTTTGTAAACTAAAATATTTTATTTTTGATTTGAAAATGGAAGAAGAAACCAAGAATTATGTTTCATTAATAAAATGTTTTAATATTGCCGGAACCCCGTCCATTAGTGCTTTTTTGGCAGTAGCCGATACTCTTTTAGCTACTGAAGACCACTCTCTTTGAAAGTCTGGAGAGTTTTTAGAATTTTTTTTTTGTTGCCTTCACCTCTCTTTTACTAAAGTCGATTATCTCTCAATCGGCTTTAATTCGGAACAGTTAGATGGATTCGTTTCTCTAGATACCAAATCATTCCATTCCGTTGGAACCATTCTAAGGCTGTTTTGCTATAGTGACACGAAGCGAGGACCAAAAAAAATGACCTTGACATATATTGCACTGTTGATTGTGCCCGATATAACGAATGAGCTGCCTCCAAGTAATTTTTATGGACATTTTTCACTTTCCTGATTTTGAAGTTTTCTACAACATTTTCTTGAGAATCGGCTATATAAAATTCCAGTTGATTATGCAGCATTCGCATTTTTTAGCAAAATCTTTCATCAGCTTCTTTGCTTGTTGTTTTGCGGTTTCGTTCTAGACGGCGTTTCCAGAGCTTTCTGTACCTTGCACGACCTTAGCCCAGCTTCTTGCTACGTTCCGCGAACAAAAGGTTCTGATTACCCAGTCTTCTTCGCCAATTTCTTTCGCGAAATATGTGGGTATTTCTTGAGAATGATCACAACATTCTTCGCCTTCGTACGATCATGTGGCCCTTTATATTTACCAGAACATTTTTCCTATCAATATCTACATTTGCCTTAAAGCGTTTAATAACTCAAAAAATGCTTTTGGGGTTAGCCCCTGCCTCTTTTGCATTTTCTGTCGAGAAATAGTCAAGTCGGTCCATATCTTTATTTCATTCCTCCAATTGAGCATCTAGCCTAAAGCATCTAAAACTGAGAAATATTCTTGAAAGTCAGTGGACATGTTTACAGGTCTTCTCATAAGGTATAAGAGTGAAGATTTTTAGATAAAGAATATTATTTTTCAAATATCTCGAAATATGTCACACGCTTCTAGTTTGTTAAGTATGCCACTTTAAAGTATATCTTTTTTAACGAGCAGAGTAGATACTCTCGACAGCTTTTATGGAAGCTTGCATAGACTCAAATTATTTCGGAGGCGTCATGTTAGTATTTGAAAACCTTTAAGTCATTAAGAACTAACTATATTCGCAAATGTAAACATGCATATACTTGTTGAATTGTTATGTAATGTATGGTATGTAAATCTCTACATTCACATACGGTCTACCCTTCCGACCGCCGGTCTTAATGACCTGTAAAGTGCCATAACATTAAAAGTCACACATAAATGGCGAAATTCTCCGAGTTTATTTGAATTATTGCAAGTACTATGAATTTGAGTTTATTTACCTCTTCCTATGCGGTGCTTTACTTGATACATTCATCAATGCGCTGCTGCTCCCCTTTTTTTAAATTTGCCGCAACGCTAGACCTCAAGTGTGTCGTCTACTAGAGTACGTGTGGTTTCTTGTGAGCCAAAGGGTTCTTTTTTTTCGATTTCATATGATAACCAACCGAATTTCGTCAGGTTGACAGACAGACTAGCTGAGGCAAACAAGTAAGCCGCCAAACAACCCTCAACGCAACTTAGCGATAGACCGCAAAATGTAATTCAATCCGTTTGCGGTGGCAGATTTAGGAAATAAGGTTAGCTGCTCAGCGTCGGCTAGGCGGTGTTGCCACACATTCAAGTACACACAACGGTGCACACGTTTTGGTTGATTCACATGCCTGCCGCTAACTTCAACACCATTACTTTTATGCCTGCTACATATTTACACGCAAGTAAAGCAGACACAAAGTGTATGAGAGCGCTTGAAAAAATGCCTAAAGTACGCCGAATTCGTTGTGGAAGGGTTAAAACTGCGAGTAAAGGTTTACTCGCATTATTTATACACATAAGTGTGCGTATATATGAAGGCTTTGTGCGATTTATGCCTTCCGAAGGTGTTGCAGAATGCCTAATGTGCGTGTGCGAGGGCGTATGAGTAACCTGAAACGCGACTTGTACGACCTAGCGAACTTTTTACGGTTGGCGCAAGTTTCGGCTAACATCATTCGAAACTTTGCTCGTGCAGCATATGATTAATGCGTGTTAATGTCCAAAAGATGAATAGTTTAAAAATATGTATGTAAGTATATGCGTTTAATGTCAAGGCGAGCAGTATGTTTGTGGCTTACAAGGCATTAATGCTGCACTCATACACACACAGATGTCATTTTATCTGCTTATAAAGGCTTAAAGGCGAGTCAATGTGGCGCAAAAGTCCTTTATTCTTCATTTTCAAATTCTAAAGATTTCAAGTGACATAAACGTATATTTATATTTCATATAAGTAGAGAAAAGCAACTGACCTGGTCCTGTAGGAAATTGAGTGCTGCGTGTTTGAGTTGGTGGCCGGTTATAATTTTTTGTAAATATAAAAATTATCTATAGAATTGTTATTAAAAAAATTTAAAGTACTTTATTAATGTTTCAAATTTTTTTTTTTTAATTTATTACAAAAAAAGTTTTTAATAATGACTTAACATATAAATTTGCTAAATAAAAAATAAAATAATATGATAAAATAAAGATCGGAAGAGCACAAAAAAATATATGTATATATATCGATATACATATAAAAAAATATAATTGCTCCTACATAATATATACAATAATATAAAAATAATAAAAAATAAAATCGTGGTTTACTTATTTTTCAAAAAAAAAATTCTAAAATTTAAAACAAACTATGTTTTTTATGAAGATTTAACACACAAATTTGTTAGTTATTTTTTATTTTGTGAAAAACTAGAAATAAAAAAAATTTTGTTTATTTAATTAGTGTGATAATTACAAAAAATAGGTTAAGATCTTACAAATGTAAAAGAAAATTAATATTTTGCTAATTTTTTTTGCATAGACTGTGAATAAAAAAAAAATTTAAACTTTTTACTAATGACATTATTAAAAAAAATTAAGCTAACGGTTAGAAAAATGTTAAAGGAATTAATTTAATTACTTAAAAATGTTTTTTTTTTAATTTTGATTACTTTCGAGCATAAAAAACTGTGACATATGCTAAAATAACGGTTTAAAAACTGAAAATGAAATCTATTTGTTGAAAATTATGAGTAAAATGATTATTTAATTTAAATCTTAAAAATGTTAGGAAAGAAAATAGGCAAACTGTTGAAAAATTGTATAGAAAATTGTTAATAATTTCCTTCAATATAATTATTTTAAATTTTTTGTAAAAACAATAAGTTTTTGTAAATACAAAAATAATTTAATTTTTTTGTTTTTAATTTTTTATATATGTATATACATATATAATATTTTATGTTTTTGAATAATAATAAGTTTTTGTAAACACAAAAATAAAGAAAATTGTAATTTTCTTTGTTTTGAAATTTGAGGCAAAACTTGCACATCACTTCAGATTTTTCTCACAGGCCACATACAGAAGTAATTTTTACACGCACACCCATGCATTTACATCCACTGTTATTTGCATATTTCGCTTCAAATGAAAAGGATACAATATATTATAAACAAAACGAAAACAACAACAAACAAACACTTCAACCATAGCGCGCATTATATCACGCTCCGCCGCCAAGGATATCAGCGTGAAGACACATAAAGCTTGTAATGGATCTGACACAGTGTATGTTAATGTTAATGACAGCAATGCAAGCATAAATTGCGTACATGAAATCTGCGGGAAATAATTTAAATAAAAGAATACAAAATGTAAATATATGCTACATCATAACTGATGGCTGGTATATACATATACGCCTCTTTGTGCCTTTGTAATAATTTAGCCCCCTTCATTAACCGTATAATTCTATACTTTTCGTGGAGACTGCTCATTGCCACATCCCTTCCACTGTCTATCAGCCTTTTCCCCTTGATATTTGCACTCGGCATTTGATTCCTGCTTTTCGTTCATCTTCGTTGTCGATTTGTAGCACTCATTGTTGTTACAAATGCACTCAATATCATGGCAAACTACTCATAGTCGTTTCAAGTGGCTCAGTGGCGAATATTAGCGCTCATTTGAAGCGCTTAATATTTTAATGATGAAGAAGTAAATATTGATTGAAGTATAATATTGATCATATTTTATTTACCGATTTAAAACAAGGTCAAAGTGCACAGCACCGATTTGATAATTTTTATACCCTGAACAGGGCTTATTAAGAAGGTTCATCCAGAGGTATGAATAGGTATGAATTTCAAGTAATGTTTGAATTGTCGTAAAAAAGCAAGTTAATATTTTTACTTTCCATTTTTAATCAGTTTTTTACTAACAATACAAGAATACAGGAAAGAATAAAAAAATAAAAATTTCAAAAATTGGCAGGTGGTGGTCTCAAAAATTGGGATTAGATCTGAAACTATAGTTTTGTTCCACGATTTTTGATGAATAGTTCCCGTCATACATATGTAGACATTATTCAGTTAAATCGGTCCAGTATAATCTGAGAAATCGTTGGTATCGTTTTTCGAGAAAAACGTGTTTAAAGTCTCGCGTAAAGTTCTCGCAGCCTAAGTTCTGGCTGAACAAGTTTGGATGCCGGTTCAACCAAATACTTGTATATGTCCGAAAATAATTTGAATTAAAAAAAATCTTTTGTACACATATTCTTGAATAGTTATGTAAACTTCGAAAATATAAAAAAGAATAGCCGCTTAAATTTGTTTCAAAGTTTGTAATCTCTAGAAAAAAATGTAGGAGATCTTATATAGGTTAGGTTAGGTTAGCCTGGTAGGCCAATAAGCCATGCATAGACCAATTATGGTCCTTTGCGATACCAGATGGAGTTTAGTTACTAGGTCCATGAGGAGTAGTCATCCTGTTAGATCCATACCGTGGGAACTCCAGATACTTACAGGTTTTACAAGTGCACAAAAGAGATTTGTTTTCCAGATGAATTATTGTAGACATTTTCTGCAGTCTCGATCTGCCATCCCTATTCTGCGGACGTGTGTCGCCACCAGACAGTCTCTAAAATCTTTATAAATATCCCTTTTTCCAGTTTCTCAGTTTTTCAGATATCGATCTGACGTTCTTTTCGCTCATTTCTCGGAACACAATAGCATCTACTAGAACCACATTCGCCTTTTTCACAACTTAATTTCGATTTTTTTTTAGCACCCTATAGAGTTGTTCGAACATAACCCAAAGTGTTTTCAGGCAATTTAATGTGTACCCTTCATGTTCCAAAGCAAAAATTCGACACGGTTCACCTTTAAACTGCATGAACTTAATGGTTAAAGGGCATAGCATACTCTAAACTCGGCTAACCAAATATACAAAATTTTAGAAACTTATTCTCCAGGGCTAAATTCAAAAACAAGCATATATCGCAAACAACAACACTCTCTTCCACACAAGGATACTCAAAAAATTCACTGTAAACAAGCTGGTGCATGTGTTAAACTTATGCAAGGATACTCAATTGATAATTCCACCACCCACACACACACACACACATCCATTTACATTTACATATGCAAGCATTTACTGCCATGCGTGTGTGTGAGTATACCGAGGTGTCGTCTGACATAACCTCTACAGTGCAGCATCAACGAAAACAAGTGTATGCAACGAAAACATCAACAGCAAAAGAAAAAAAGCATCAAAAACAACAAATAAACTTAAACAAAAGTGTAAAAAAACAAACAGCAACAACTCAACACAATCAAAAAAGAACTAAACAAAATAATTTACAAGTGCAAATTTTAATAGGTCAAGGACTTCGGCCATGAATCACCTCACCACCTACGAGCTACGAGCATGAGTACATGCAATTTTGCTTAAACAACAGCAGCAGGGCCAGGTAAACAATTACGACGGCATTGATTGAATAAAATAGGTGTAGACTGCAGGTTGCTGCGTTGCTGTAAAGTGGCGGCTTGGGATAATAGCCCTTACATCCTTTTTATACATAATACTATCATTGTAGTTGTGGCTGCTATTTTTCACGATCTCACCGCACACTCAATTATTAATGCGACAATAAAGCTTGTCTAATCCAACCAGGCCGCAGACAGCGTTATAAGCAGTTATAATAATGGGTTTAAAATTAATTATACGACATCGCACTAGAGAACTAGTTTAAATTAAAGTTCGACTGACTTAGTTGGCAATCCTAATTTTAATTTATTTAAATGGGTGGCAACTTTCCAACTCTGTCTCAAAGACCTTTTGGCTACTCTACATGTCGCAGGATTTGATTTGAAATAGCAACTGAAAATTATTAATTCTTTTTTTTTTGCTAAAGTGGCAACTCTGTTTGAAACATTTCTTTATGGAAATGTTTGTAAATGTTCTTCTAAACCAACTGTAATGTTGTTTTTAATTTATGCTACAACTACACACGGAAATAAATTTTATTTTTAAAATACGTGGCAACTCTGTAAAAATTGGAAACGTTCTTTTAAGCTTCGTATACTTGACTTCTCCCCATATTGCAAGATTTGACGTGAAAAAGCAATTGAAAATTGTTAGTTATTTTTTTGCTAAGGTGGCAACTCTGGTTGAAAATTTTTTTCATGGAAATTTTTTAATTGTACTTCTGAACCACCTCTAATTTTTTCTACAATAACACACTGAAATAAATTTTATTTTTAAAATATGTGGCAACTCTGTAAAAATTTGGAACATTCTGATGTGTGATGAGAAATAGAAACTGAAATGGTTAATTAATTTTTTTTAAGGTGGCAACTCTGGTTGAAATATTTTTTATTGGAAATGTTTGTAAATATGCTTCTGAACCTCCTCTAATCTTTTTATATTTATGCCCATATTTCAAATTGAAATAAATTTTATTTTTAAAATATGTGGCAACTCTGCAAAAATTTAAAACATTCTTCTAAGCTTCTAATTGATATTCTGAAAATTTCGAAATATCGGTTCAATGGTTTCGTAATCAATAGAAGACTTATTACATTTATAGGGTGATGTTTTTTAGAGGTTTAAATTTTCCTATCGGGTAAGTTGTACCATACCATAAATTCGACTTTTTAAAAAACCAAAATATTGGATTTGACATTTATTTTCTGAATTTTTTTAGAAATTACAGTTCAAGATCTCAAACATTTTATTTTTGAAATACGTGGCAACTCTGTAAAAATTTAAAACATTCTGCTAAACTTCTAATTGATATTCTGAAAATTTCGAAAATGTCGGTTGAATGGTTTCGTAATCAATAGAAGACATATTACATTTATAGGGTGATTTTTTTTTTAGAGGTTTAATTTTTCCTATCGGGTAAGTTGTACCATACCATAAATTCGACTTTTAAAAAATCCAAAATATTGGATTTGACATTTATTTTCTGAATTTTTTTAGAAATTACAGTTCAAGATCTCAAAAATTTTATTTTTGAAATACGTGGCAACTCTGTAAAAATTTAAAACATTCTTCTAAGCTTCTAATTGATATTCTGAAAATTTCGAAATATCGGTTCAATGGTTTCGTAATCAATAGAAGACATATTACATTTATAGGGTAATTTTTTAGAGGTTTAATTTTTCCTATCGGGTAAGTTGTACCATACCATAGATTTAACTTTTAAAAAAACCAAAATATTGGATTCGATGTTTATTTTCTGAATTTTTTTTAGAAATTACAGTTCAAGATCTCAAAAATTTTATTTTTGAAATACGTGGCAACTCTGTAAAAATTGAAAACATTTTCCTAAACTTCTTATAGATATTCCGAAGATTTTAACAATAAAGGTTCAGAGGTTTCGTCATCAATAGAAGACTGCTAACATATGTATATAGGGTGGTTTTTCAGAGGTTTAATATTTTCTATCGGAGAAGTTGTACCATATCATAAACTTAACAAAGTCAAAATATTGAACTTTAAATTTGTTTTCTGTACTTTACTAAAAATTAAAGTTCAAGATCTCTAAAAAAACTCCCTATAACTCGAAAAAAAGGCAAGACCATTATTTTTATTTATATATATAAAGTGTATTTAATTACATTCTATAAAATTAATATATTTATTTTTATAAGCGCGATTCATTAATCCATTGCTACAGTGTACCTTTCCGCTCCATTATACCACCTTCATTTGACTACCTTTCCGCTTTACTGTTATCTTTTATAACGTCAAAAGTAATGAAACCGCATTGTTCCGCACTTCAGCGCTTTTGGCTTTTCATCGGTCGCACCCAAGCCATAAATAATATTTATTTTACTTGCAACATAAACCTGTTAATGCGTTCGCTGTTGTTGCGCTTATTTTTCATATGATTTTCGTTGCTTTTATTTTCGTTTTTGTTTTATTTTTCATTCTTTTTATTTTTGTCAACCAATATTTTATCTGTGCTCTTATTCTGCACTATGCTTTTTGTATTATTTCCTTCTGATCTATTTTCCCTCACTTTTTGTCAAACTTTGCTCCGCAGTCACACACACATCACACACACACTCTCAACTCCTCCAACAACATTTCTGCACAATTTTCACTTGCAGCAATCACAATCACGCACAAGTTTCGCATTTATTCCATGCTCGACTCCAATTTCGGCGTTGCCTTTCGGTTTCGTGCCTCCAGTTCACCAAACTAAAGTTACTTATCCTTCAGTGGCGCTCATCACTTTATTTGGCTGCTTGCTGCACTCATACATACCTGCATGCATGTGTGTGTGGATGTTTGTGTGCAGCAATGTTTTGCACAAATGTACTCGGCACTTGTGAGCGCTCCGCAGTTAGCTTCACTTATACTTGAGCTACTTATTATTTACGCCGTCAAAAACTATTGTATTAGTGACTCCTGTCGCCCCCCAATCCACTCCGCCTTCTCATGCTTCCTGCGTTCCACCCGCTTTGGCTTCGGCTTGGCGTGCGCATTAAACGCGAAATTCCCTTGGGTGTAAAATTCTATTATTCTTTTTCTGTTTTTCCTTTTTTTCTGTGCTCGAACAATGGCGCAGAGAAAATAAAACAAGAACGAAAGGAAAAGTGTGCGACACTTTCTTTGCACATCCTTAATCTGTTTGAAGCATCTAATACGACTGACAGTCGTATTCTTTGCTTTTTATTGACTTTACGTGTTTTTTTCTTGCGAACTTTTGTGCGTACTTAAGTGTATATGTGTGTGTATGTATTACGTTGCATGATTATTTGGCAACAGACACCCTTTTTGTTTCGCCTATTTTCCTTCTATATTCTTATTTAATTTACTTTTTTTTTGATAAAGTAGTTCGTGTTATACTTTTTTGTTGCTGTTGCTTTTATCTGACAATTTCGTGTGCTTACTGCTTCACTGGGTTGGACTAACTTTTACGGCGTTAACAAGGTAGGATTTAGTCGAAACACACACATGCATACACGCATACATATACTTTTCAGACCTAGATATACTTATAGGTAAATTTGTAGTTGTTTGCGTGCAACTTGTTCGCACATACATATATTTGTTGTTGTTTTGCTATCCTTTAGATAGCGACTTCTAATTCTTGACATTATAATTAGGCCTTTTGGGCCGGAAAATATTAAATAGAAACCCTAATTATTTATTCTTAATTTCTGCTGTGAGTTCGTGGGCGCTTGTTCATCGGCTAGGTTAAAGAGTAAATGCGAAATTTAAGGGAAAGTCCTTGAAAGTAAGGCCGAATTGTTATATCATAATAATTAAGTGTAAATTATATATTGTGTTTAAAAAGAAAGTCAGGGAGACTAACAGGGGATGAAACTGAAAGTTATACATATATTCTCGAAATTAGTAAAGATGGTGCAAAGTCGGACGACAAATAGTAATGCCTGTTGACATTTTGGCCGGTCGGTTCACTTTTGACATGACATTCGGCCAACTGATCGTATGTTACGTTTCAAAACATCTAGGTAGTCGGAAAGCATTGTTTCACAGACGTTAACACAACCTGCTTTCACTTTTCTTAGGGCTACATGATCTTTCAAAATGGTTTTCACTGATCCATTCGGTATTCCAACGATACCAGTAAGATCTATGACTGCTAATCGTAGGTTCTTAAGCACCAATTCCTCTATTTTATTGACGTTGATTTTGATGACCGTCCTGGACGTGGTTCGTCGTCAACGCGTTCTCGACCCTCCTTGAATAATTTGTACCAATCGAAAACACTTGCTCGTGACAGTTACCACTGCAGGCGTTTTCAAACAATTTGAACGTTTCAGCACCAGAAATTTGGTTTTGCACACAAAATTTAATGGAACTTCTTTGCTGAACAATTTCACTCATCGTAAAAATCGCCAAATGCACTTTATGTACTTAAGAAAAACAAGCATATACTAAACACTAATTATTATTTTGATATGGCATTTGGCACAGATGTCACTTAAAATCATACCTAGAAAAAAATTCGTAGTTTGGCTCCAATTGGAGATTCCAAGCGTAATAATAATTATGTATATTCAAGTTATTTCGATTGAGTTTCTTGTAGCTGATCTCCCTCGCAATATACGGATTATTTTCACTATTGTCCTATTTACAAAAGAGAAGGGCCATCAACTTTGTGTTTCTGAGACAACGTTTGGTTAGTAATTCTTCTTGTCCTTATGGGACCATAAATCTTCCGCAGAACCTTTCTCTCGAAAACTCGTAGCGCCGACTCTTCAGATGTTGTCATCTGCCTCTGCACCATATAGCAGGACGATGATGATGAGTGACTTATAGAGTTTAGTTTTTGTTCGTCGAGAGAGGATTTTACCTCTCAATTGCCTACTCAGTCTGAAGTAGCAACTCTTGGCAAAAGTTGTTCTGCGATGGATTTTGATGCTGACGTTGTTGTTGGTACTAATGCTGGTTCCAAGATAGACGAAATTATCCACGACTTCGAACTTATGACTGTCAAAAGTGACGAGAGAGCCTAGCTGGGAGTGCGACGAATGTTTGTTTAATGACAGGAGATATTTTGTCTTGCCCTCATTCACTATCAGACCCATTTGCCTCGCTTCGGTGAGGTTGTTATAGCCAGTGATGTCGACGTCATTGGGCAGTTGTATTAGCTTGTAGAAGATTGTTCCTTCTCGATTCACTGACGAAGTCGCGCGATAGAGAGTTGCTTTGTCTGATACCTTGTTTTGTATCGAAAGGCTCGGAAAGGTCCTTTCTCGATCCTGACGGGGCTTTTGGTTTACACAGCCGTATTAGCTTTGCTCTGATACGAAATTCGGATAAAGCGGCGTAAAGACAGATCCTTTTTGTGCTACCAAAAGCAACTTTGAAATCGACGAAGAGATGGTGTGTGTTGATCCTCATTCACGGATCTTTGCCAAGATTGGGCGCATTAGTTAATTTACTCTAAATTCAATAGAAAAGGTGAAATACCGCCTACTCCTTTCACCTGCTTGCTTTGAAAAACGCATTCAATTTTCATGGGAACAGAGAAGGTATTAATTTTTTGATAAGATGGATGGTTGAACCGAAACGTGTCTCCACAATTTAACCAGCTAGTCGCCATAACAATCAACAAAGGGTCTCTGTGGTCCTGCACACAATTCCATTATTCTTTTTCGACAGCAATTCACTCGTTTCAACAGTTTGTTCTGCATCTGATAATCACGTGTGAAGAAGCTGACGTCAGTAAAAGCTTTTGTTACGCTTCTCTGACCTTGCCAAACGTGTCCCCCAACATCAGCGTTTTTTTTTATGTTTCCGTCACCTTCGACGCCCATTAATGCAAACAAAGTGATTTCAAGTGCGCGAGCGCGAGATTTATATGCCTGAAAGTCGGCGAAAGCATCAACATTTCTAATGCAACCCACAGCCGAGAACACTTGGCGGCTGGCTATATTTTATAGGCGTACACATAATATATGTATGTACATAAATATACTTATGTATGTACAAAGAAAAGATATTTATATAAAATGTGCATGCATGCACTTAAAATTATAAAAAAGAGTATATGTGTGTGCGGTTTCAAGCGGTGGTAACTAGGTGTTGCTGTGCTGGTACAAAAGTTCTCAGTGGCATGCTTGATGAATTTTTGCTGAGTTTTGTTATTAAGATCTGAGTGTTGAAATTTTATGAAAGTATGGGTGACACTGACTAGACTAAACCAGCGTATTTCCTTTAGGGTATAAGAAAATCCACCTTCAACACTTCCAATGATGGAAACTAAAAATATAACTCTCTTTTTTAACATGTCATAAAAGCATTCGAAATTAAGTTGAATCCGAAAAGAATCAATAACAAGCGATATCTTTCCACAATCCTTCTCAAATGATCCCAGAAAGGTATAAATAAGCTTAAGGGAGCAAATTTGTTCAGATGGATCAAGTCAAACTCTCCCAAAAGGGGAACGCAAGGATGCTGTAAGAAATATACATATGTATGTATACCCAAAAATCACTATTGAGATCAGTAGTAGACATATTAGAAGGCCGGATGAAAGTTTGGAACCAAATTACAAGGTGCATTCCAAAGTAAACAGGACTTTTTAATTCTAGTGCCCCCTGGTGGCGTCATCTATATGTCACCTGGTGCGTTAGAGTCTGTTATCTTTATCGATTGTCCAGTGAGATTTTCATAACATTTCATTGATTGGAAGTGAAGTTATTGCGTTTTAAACGTCAGTATGTTTGTGTTATCGGTGCGAAAATGATCCTCGAACAAAGAGCCAACATTAAATTTTGTTTTAAAATTGGTAAAGCTTTTACCGAAGGGTTTCAATCGATGAAACAAGTTAATGGCGATTATTGCCTATCCCATAGCAGAGTTCACGAGTGGTTTCAACGTTTTCAAAGTGGTCGTGGGGACATAAATGATGATCAACATGTGGGCCAATCAAAATCCGTGATCACCGCAAATTCCATCGAAATCAGCCGAAATCATCATTGAAGTGCATAGAAATGGAATTGAACATCTCCAAAACATCGATTTATCGTATTTTCAAGCGTTTGGTGCGCCGTATTCGACGTATTCGGCCCGAATATCGCGAAGATGAAAGTTGGCGTTTGTTGCACGATAATACGCCGTCTCATCGATCGACGCTTGTGACCGATTATTTGATCAAAAATCACATTTTAACCATTAACCACTCCCCGTATTCACCTGGCATGGCACCGTGCGAATTCTTCCTTTTCGGAAAAATGCATTTGCTCATGAAAGGAAAGCGTTATGCAGACGTAGAGGCCATTCAAAAGGCTTGCACCGGCATACTGGCGGCCATACCGGCCAACGAGCTAAAACACTCCTTCGACATGATTTTGGACCGTACAAAAAGCTGTATTGAAGCAGACGGAGACTATTTTAAATAAAATAAATTAATTTTGCCAGAAAAAACCATTTGTTCTTTTTTTTTTAAGTCCTGTTCACTTGGGAACGTTCCTTGTATTTCTCTTTCTCTCTGTATCTCTTTTCTTCTCTTCCTCCCTCTCTCTACTTCCAGCCCTTTTCGCCTCCTTTTTCTTTCTTTCTGTCTCCCTTCCTCTCTTTTTCTGTCTTATTACTAACTGTAAACACTGAGAGCTCATAATAAAGAAATAACGCTTGTTCTCAGTCGTAGTCGAAAGGAATTCAAGGCACTTTCATTCAAAGTCTGTTCAAATCAGGCATATATAATCCTGTCTCTCTCATAAGTCGAACACAAAGAGAGATATACCCTAAAAATCACTATTGAGTTCACTAGTGGACATATTGGAAGGCCAGATGAAAGTTTGGCACCAAATACCTTCTCTTTCCCTCAGTATCTCTCTCCATCTCTTTCCCCCTCTTTTTATTTCAAGCCCTCTTCGCCTTATTCCCTCTCCATCCTTTTCTCTCTCTCTCTCTATTTTAATCCCTCTTCGTCTTCGTTTTCTTTTTTTTGTCTCGCTTCCTCTCTTTTTGTCTTATTACTAACTACGTATAAAAACTCTGAGAGCTCATAATAAACAAATCTCGCCTGTTTTCAGTTCTACCGAAAGAAATTCAAAGCACCTTCTTTTCAAATCAGAATCTCCCAGCCATTAAAAAAAAAGAAATAATGCCAAAATATCTCAAAATTCTCCTGACATAAGTCCAGCTTCATAAACCCCTATTAATTCAACTCCTCCCCCAACGCCTCTGCTCTTACCACCATTTCCAGTGCACAGCCCACGCAGCAGCCGTGCAGCAACTATTCAACGCAATGAAATAAATCCTTTTCCCTTTTCATTCGTTGTGTTTACACTCTTTTATATTGTAGTTGTTGTTGTTGGCTTTTGCATTGTTCTACCAATTGTTTGTATAAATCAGTGGCATGTGGCACTGAATTTTAATATACCGCTGGCTGAATGCACTTCGTGAGAAAACTACACGAACGCGTTAATATTGAGGAAAGCCATGCACACGCACACACACGCACATATGTACATGTAGCTTATATTGGAATAAAAGGAAAATATAAATCTGCAGATAAGTTTACATTATGATCATTAAATTAAGTGCAGCCAACTGGCAGACAACACAAAGCAGGAGAGTCCACCAACGACACCGCTCCCGCAACACAGCTACACAGCTCAAATGGGTTGGGTGGCAACCTTCAAAGTGCGCCTGGCTGTTGATGACGTTATCTATCGACGCACTCACGCTACAAACGTCCGTGCGATGGACCTGCCATGATGCGTAGGCGGCACTGAGCAGTTGGCGTACGTGGCGTCGTCGGCGCCACTAATAGCAAGTTATTGTCGAATGCTGGCGTCTTCTGCTGCCGGCTCTTCTTCTTTTTCCTCTTCTTCTCTTGCTTGCTCTTCTTCTTCTTCTTGAATGATAGAGTGGAAATCTAAGTTCAATGCAGCGTTTTGCTGGCGATTTTCGATAAAGCTTTTATTGGTTTTGCCTTTGCCGCGCACCCTGCGCTTTGTTTCATTTTTCTTTTCAACACTTTCATTCACTTGAAATCGATGGAAGTGTTTTTGCCAACTACACACTCGTTGAACGCATCAGGGCCACTGCAAATAGAGGAAGCACGCCTTGCCACCCGCTGATTTCTGCCTACGCTCGACGCTCAGTGCTTACTCCCTCACTATTTGCCAGCTTTTAAGTGTTACGTGTGCAACTAACTGCGCGTATATAGTGCGAAAATCGCACGCACACATACTCACATACATATATTTGCATGTGCGCGCGTGTGCAAATAAACTCGTCGGCTACAATTGCTGGTGGCCCACTGCAAATTTCCTTACCAAGAATGCCGCACGTACGCACACTGCCTCGCCATGGTCTCATTTTGCTTCCTCTTCTTCTTCATATATACACGCTTAGCCGCCCGCCACCCTCTACACCACCTTAATGCAGCCACTAACCGCTGCGTCGCTTTAACGCCTGGTTGGCTCACCGACTAACTGACTGGCGCGTTGCCGGGTCTTTGTCGACTCTCTGAAAGTGTAGCGGTCGAGTGCTTGAATGCCTGTTTTATTAATGACTTTGACCCATGACTATGCATATTGCACATAAACTAGTTTTCCTCCATTTTGATCGCAATACACACTCGTACACACACACACACATACACGCATGCCTTGTGCCCGAGTATTCATTCTCAAAACAATTTCAAAGAAGGTAGTGCAAAAAATTACAAAAAGAGTTGTACGCTTTAGCTAACAATATAGCTAAATATACAGTGTGCGTGCTTAAATTGCCACTTAATGCATAAATAACATGGATGCCTAACTACATATGCCATAGGTACTACATATATGTAGGTGTTGGTACCCCTTATAGAAGCGCACTAGTTCAGAGTGGTTCTGGACCGAGTGAATTGTGGGCCTAATAACCGTTTGTTTTCAATTGAATCCTGAATATTTAGACAAGAAATAAGAACTAGAAGATTTAATGGTGAAACAAAGAGGCGAAGCATTCCAGCGATATAAATCCAAATTTTTATGGATTCCAAAAAACATACATATCTGAAACTGGATTCTCAATATAATGTCTTCATAACGGTCGGTTACAGCCGAGTTTTCAACAGCACGGTAGTCGTTCTTCCTTTTCTCTGCTTAGCGCCAATTGGAGATTCCAAGTTTAGCCAGGTATTTCTCCACCTGGTATTTCCAACGGAGTGAAGGTCTTCCTCCTACTCTGCTTCCCCCGGCGGGTACTGCTTCAAACATTCTCAGAGTCAGAGTGTTTTCATTCATTCGGACGACATGATCTAAACAGCGTAGCCGCTGTCTCTTAATTCGCTTAACTATGTCAAGGTTGTCATATATGTATATCGTTCCATCGACTACGTTATTCGCCGTTGCCAATGTGCAAAGGTCCATAAATTCTGCAGAACCTTTCTCTCGAAAACTCTTAGTGCCGACTCATCAGATTTTGCCATCGTCCACGCCTTTACATTATATAGCAGGCCGGAGATGATGAGTGACTTGTAGAGTTTGGTCTTTGTTCGGTGGATGGAGTCATATGTAGAAGTGCATGCAAGTGAGAAACTTTCTCTGAGCGCCATTCAGTTGGAAGTGGCCAGATACGTTTCCTTTACATAAGGCTCAAGCAGCTTTCGACTTCCGGTCTTAGACCAAGTATCCTCTGGGTAGCCAAAGAACATCCATTTGAAGGTGAGCTAAAGTAACAAGGCTAACCATCCCTCCCCAGTGTTGTGCGCTGGATTTGGGACTTGCCACGTAAAAAAACGCTCTCAATGAAAAGAAAACAGCCTGAATGTCATGTATATTAAGTTCAAGCCAACCTTGCTATAGACCTAAACCCACGTAGCTAAAGCACGAAGTTTGTAAACGCTCTTCAGTTTTCTTGTATGTTTCATAGGGAGCCTTCTGAAGAAGATACGCGAATTCAAAGGACGGGGGATGAGAACATGTACTCCATGCTACTCCGCGTAGACTACCTTTCCAGATTTTAAGAAACTATAACCTTAATACCATGTTTATGATAGTTTTTAAGACCACAAAATAACATTGAGTGGGAAAAACGTTGTGCTCTATTTCAAAAGCCAACATTTAGAAAGGCTTTATGTTCCATGAACTTAGGGTTCAAAGCTTATAAAAGCTCTTCTGTTCTAATGTAAGTTTTACAAGGAGCTTTTTGAAGGAGTTATATGATTACAATGGTAATTCTATATCCTCAATTCTAGCGACCACTTTAACTAAAATTAAGAACTAGATTACACTGAATAAAACCGAACTTTAATTAACCGTTAGAACAAATATCTCGTACACCACAATATAAAAAGTGCATGTGGTTCTTAAAGCACTAGTTCTTCCAAGATCTGTCTCAATTTTCGTGTCAGACATATTTCATATGTATGTATGTATGTATGCAAGCAAACTCATAGGACATACCAAAGGTAATCATATGCCCGCGTGTGTCTTCAATGTAATTATATGGGTACGGACACATTCAACGCTTCCCAATTAAGGGCATATTAAAGCTCTTTTCGTTTTTCTCTTTATTCGCATTTTTTTCTCGTTTCATTCTGCTTAACAACTTTACAGTAGACTGCACATATAATTTATATTTTGAGTTCATAATTTTACTTGCATGTGCTTGTGCATTACGACGAAAGGGATTATGTCTTGGCCATCATAATTTTAAATGACCTAAAAAAAGTTTAAATACTGGCGATTTAATAATGATGCAAAATAGTGCCTAGATTAAGCTGTAGCACGATGGCAAACAAATGAATTTAACTCACGGTCGGTCGCTCGACTGTTTACGCAACTGCGTTTAATGCGCCTTATGAGTGAATTTCGTGGATTATGAAAATGAAATGAGGTTGAAGTATTTATAATAATCTGTTTGATTTTCGATTTAATTTTGGTCAATATATTCATGTGTGTTGCTGATTGAATTTTGATCTGTATGTAATATAGGTACATTCTGTTGATGGATTAGTTTTGTAATTCTAATTAAGAACTTGAAATCTATATTTATATATATGGACCTATATATACATTAGGGTGTTTTTTTTTTTTGAACTATTAATTTTTTTCGGTCCCGTCACGAAATTTCCTTGGAAATACCCTAAACAAATTCCCCGAAAATTTTAGCCCTTAATATTAACATTAAGAACTGGACCAAGGCCTGTAAAAATTTTCCATAGAAAATACACTACAATCGTGAGTTTTTATCTTTAAATTCCTACAGATCGGAGGTATTTTATGGCATCGCTTTGACTTTAGACGCATATTTCTCAGAATTGTTCACTCTACAAAAGTGCCCAGTGCAATAAAGTCGTAACTCGCACCGACGAGGTAGTACGGGGCTCTAAACTCGATTTTTCCAAGAATTTCGTATTTTTTTGTATATATCTCGTAAATGACAGGAGCTATAGAATAGATGCACATGACAAACTTGTAGGAAATTTTATTTACTATAAAAAGGTTCAAGGTCAAAATCGCCATCATTAATACTTCTCGAGTTACTCGGAGTCGAGTGCTTCCACCAGCGGGTACTGAATCGAAAACCTTCAAAGCTGGAGTGTTCTCTTATATCAGCTCATCATTCCATCAACTGCAATACCCTAACTTGCCAAGGGGCAGAGATCCATAAATCTTCCGCACAACCTTTCTTCCGAACACTCCTAAGGTCGACTCATCAGATATTGACATTGTCAATCCCTCCGCACCAAATCTAGTCTACAGATAACCATATTTCGGGCTCCGGCGAAATCGATCAAAACACTTTTCAACTCATTTGGGGATGTTTCATTATGGAGGCTGCATTTACCGACCGTTGTGCCAAAGATAGCTACTTTGCCCACCCTGGCGTTAAAGTCGCCAAGCGCTCATAGAAGACATCTTTGGTCACATCATCCATTTCTTCCGCCGGAGCGTGGGCGCAAATCAGTGATATGATGTGGATTGTGGCTAAATGCTCTTCCACCGGGGTGAATGCCAGTACTCGCCCCATCACGAATTTGCGCTCTCTTATATGGTCACTGTAGTAAATGCCACAATTACCTACTCGTCTCAGTCCTCGTCCCTTCCATCGCACTTCTTGGAAGGTCGTGATGTCAGCCCTTATTCTAGCGTGGACATTAACCAGCTGGGCAGCGGCATCTTTCCAATTAAGGGACCGGACATTCCAGGTGCATGCCCTCAGATCGTAATACCTAATGCGTTTGCCGAGTTGTTTTCTTTTCATTGGGTCCCAATTTCTGGGTAGGAATGGTTCGCCTTCAAACGGATGTTGGCTACCCAGAGAATACTTGGTCTGAGACTGGAAAGTCGTGTGCTGCTTGAGCCTTATGTAAAGGAAATGTTTCTGGCCACTTTCAACTGAATGGTGCTTGAGCCATATATAAAAGAATCGTTTCTGGCCACTCCTAAGTGAATGGCGCTCAGAGAACTTTCCTCACTTGCTTGAATTCCTATACATATGACTCCATTCTCCATAGATGCTAAGCTTATTTCGAGTATTTTCAAAAACCGCTGTCAACTTCGCAGCATTTTCCAAACTTCCAACAAACATTGCTTTTGACATTTAAAATGTTTCCAGTAAAAATTAAAAACCTGCTGGTGAAATTTTATTACAGCTCGTAATTGCACTAGTTCCTCCTTACAAAAAAGAACTCCTCTAATATTAATAACTCTAATTATATACATGTGTATTTCTAAACCCCTTGTCCGATAAATACGCCATTTAATTAATTCGAAAAAAAAGAAGGAAACTGTCTTCGACTTAAGTTGTCATAATCATGTGACGCTCGAGCATTATTTCAAGCAAAATCATGTCAATTAATTTCAACACATCTTTACGCGCTATTTATCACTTTCAAAACTCGCACAAGTCATAGGTATAAATTCATGTCACAAATCATGCTTCCGCAAAGGAAAAAAACGAACATTGAAAAATCGCATAAAATCCCTCCGCATTCTCTAAGTAGCGCATTTATAAGGTCACACCGCCTGCAGCAAAGCAGCATAAAATACATATTTGTCTTATATTCGAAAAGAAAGAAAAAGAGAATGACATGACATTTCATGTTGCAACGCCCGATTCCACCGATTCCAACGAAGCCGTCACATTAGTACCCTTGTGGTTGCGCTTACAGCAATAATACGCTAATAGAATTTCTGTGTCGCTATTATTTTTCATTTTTTCTATTTTTTTTCTGAATTTTCTTTGCTCTCAATTTCTTTGGCGCATTTGTGTGCCACTGCTGCTTCTTCTTCTTCTAGTGCACTAAATTGCCATATATTATCTAGTATTTGTCATGGCGTGCAAATGCAACAACAATATACCGAAAATGTATGACAACAAAAACAATAGCAATGATGACTGTCACACTTTCGTAACTATTTTTAGAAAATAATATTCTTTTTTTTTGTGAAAAATATGAAATGATTCGCTCTTTAAATACATAAGCATGCAAGTGTTTCGTAAATCGTCGTCAACAGGAAAAAAGACTTTGGTATTTGAGTGGTGATGCAATTCAATAAAGTATAATAGATTACTTGAGAAAATATATCTATGTTATATTTGAGTGTAAGTTTGAGTGCTGTGACTACAATACCGAAATTTGGATGGTTGGCGGGGTAATTTACGGTCTTTGTGAACTAATTTAAAGTAGATGGGATCGGTTGTTTTATATATTTATTTATATTTAGCCGCATCTTTTGGTAGAATTTTCGAGCGGTGCCCCTGTCTACCAGCTTGCAAGCTCTTCGTACTCACACATTTCGGTCCCTCTTTTTTTTTGTCTGCAAATGTGTCTCGCTTCCTTCTTCAATTCTCGGTATATATCACACCCCGCACGTGTTGTGGTCTATTGTAACGTTGCAAGGTAGGCAATCTGCTTTTTATCCACTGCGACACGGCACTCCTCATCGTACCGTCTGTTCTTTTGCATGTTCCGAAAACCGTTTGGAGCTGTACGTAAGGAGATTGAAATGCCATCCCACAGTTCCCTTATACCGAGTTGCTGGTGAGAGCTTTCAGAGAGCAGGAGTGCAAGTCGAGTTGAAAATCGTTCGGCCGTCTGTTGTAATTACAGCTTTTCGAGGTCGAACATTCCTTGTGTTTGTTGACGTGCGTTTTTTGCTGCACAGAGGCGGGTGCGTATCTTGCCTGCAACAAGATAGTGGTCCGAGTCGATATTAGGACCTCGGAGCGTACGCACGTCTAAAACACTGGGGACGTGTCTTCCGTCTATCACAACATGATCAATTTGGTTGATGGCTTTTCGATCCGGAGACATTGATTAATTTTTCTGTGCTAGAATCTAATACTACAGATAACCATATTTCAGGCTTGCCGATCAACCTCAATCCATTTGAGGATGTTTCTTCGAGAAGGCTGAATTTACCGACCGTTGTGCCAAAGATACCTTCTACCTTCACCCTGTCGCTAAAATCGCCAAGCACGAGTTTGTCATCGTAATGGGGGTAGTTCTCATAGGTGCGCTTATAGTAAATATATTTCGTCGAGGCCTAGGCGATATGTTGAAAAACTTCGCTTTGATGCAAATTGTGGCTAGACGTTTATCCACTGGGCTGAATGCCATTACTCGGCGACGGAGTCTTTCTCCCACCACGAAACTCACACCGAATTTGCTTTCCTTTATATGGCCTCTGTAGTAAATGCCACAAGGACACATCGCATTTCTTGGACGGCGGTGATGTCAGCCTTTACTTTTACGATAACATCAACCAGCTGGGCAGCGGCACCTTCACAACGCACAGTCCTGGAGAGGGAAGGTTCGCCTTCTCACTTTAGCTCGTCTTCAAGCGGATATTCTTTGATAACCCAGAGGATACTTAGTGTAAGACCGGAAGTCGTCAGCTGCTTGAGCCGTATTTAAAAGAATCGTTTCGGGTCACTCTCAAGTGAATGACGCTCAGAGAACTTTCCTCACTTCAGTAAACTTCTACAAATGATTCCATCCGCAGAAGTCTTAGTATCGCCTTTTAATCAGAAACTGTATGTGTTAGAGTATATTTCAACTTTCTGAGCTTGATGACCATCTTCCTGTGATTTACGCAGTTTTTGAGTTCAATGTGGCAACACTTAGCATTAAACTATTAAAATTTGTTTTATAAAAACACTCTCCTCAATTAATATATTCAGCTTTCTATTTTATGTTGATGTCATATTGTTCTAATTAATTTCGTTTAACAATTTAGCCAAATTAATTGTTTTTATATTGTTGGCAACTCTACTCAAAAGTATATTTTTTACATCATGCTTTGTAAATTTTCTGTCTTCTATTATCCATTTCTTAATTTGTTCTTAACTTATCAGTATTAATATTTTCTTATCTTATTTTTTTTAATTTTCCAACAGCTGGCAACACCGTTTGCAACATACTTTAAAATGTAGGATGTGAAAAATTTCTATAATTTGATGTCCATTGTTATTAAGTTAAAACTTTTTCTTGTTAAAAAATTTAAAATTTTAAATAGGTGGCAACCTTCAAACTCTTTTTTAAATGATATGGGTATTACAGCGAACAATGTCAAGATTATTCAAATTGGTTGAGATTTTAAAGTATATGAGCGTGACGAAATTTCGTTGTGTCACACAATTTCGTTGCATGACTTAAATTTCAATTTAAATTAAATTCAATTATTATTTATCGCATTACCGTAATATCGGCAACATAACCTCAAGATTTCGGGATCCCGAAAACGCTATTCACATCTACAATAGTCACATACTTACATATATAAGTATGTAAATTCAATCAATAAAGATGTATGAGTGCCTTGCAGTGTAAATGCATTCCAACGCTGCACACAGTCACAAGACATACTATGAAAATCCGCCACATCGCATGGACGAAGGAAAAACTATTAAAATACCGCTGCACTTGCTTGGCATGACCGAAGTGTGGAGAGGAGGAGTAGAAGAAGGTGGAGGAGGCGGAAAGTGATTGGCGGATGTGTATGATATGAATAAAAAAGTGAAGAGCGCAAAATTAATGATGTTCAATATATTTGACCTATTTTTACCCAGTAAACAGCGCCATCAACACGATAAGTTTTCGTTCTTATTTTTCGGTCCGTTGGCTTTTTTTATAATTTTGTGTTTTTTTTTCAACACAATGCATTTGTGCATAATTTATATGTAAATTGGAACTCAACGCATCAAATATGTAAATATAAATGTGAAAATATATGCGTCTGCACACACACATACACACACTGACAATGTGTTAAATAACTGCATCCGCATACGCTACGCACACACACACACAAACACACACGTGTCAGCACTCGAATTGCATTATTCGACAATCGACATGTGAATTAAGTGCGATCAAAGACTGCACCATAACAACAAAAAGCAATAACAATATTAATATGCACACAAACATACATACATATACTTCTTTACACACATATGTGCATACATACATAGTATATACTCTGTTTTCATTCCAAAAATAATCAGCATTATGCAGCGCGTGTAATTATTGAAAGCAAATATCCGAAATGATATGCACGAACAATCAAATATCAAGCGGAAATATAAACTTACAGTTATCGCTTACTTTGAAGAAAAACGCAAACAGCCAAAACAAATAAAAGCCAAGTGTAAGGGCCAATGCACCACCAACAGTTGGAGTTCACAGCAGCTCCTCGAATTATTACACACAGATGTAACATATGTATATATATATAAATATATATATATGTATATGAATATTATGTAATTTTTTGTCTTGTATTTTTTTTTGCTGGTTTTACGACTTTCGGCATTGTTAAGTTTTGAAAGCCACAATCATTAAAAATATAGTCATAAAATCGCCACACAAGGGAAATGAGTTCCAAATGTTTACGCTTTTGTTGCGCGGCTTTTACATATATATATACATACATATGCACATATAAATATAGAGATAGACATATTTGAATTGCGCTTATCATTTAAGTGCCGAATTAATTAAGCCCAATTGCAACATTTCAAAATATTGAAACTAAAATGTGATAAATATTTGAGTGTGGAGGGAACCCAGAAATCTTTGATTTTGTGACGGCAATAAAAGTGAAGCTGGAATTTGAGCATCTTGTTTGTATTTGGATTTAGAAATATTGTCTCCATTATCGTCAAATTTATCTTATGTACACATACTAATTTTTATACCCTGAACAGGGTATATTGTGTGAAGAAACGACTGGCGCGCTGTTGTTAACTCGGCTATAATCGCTTAAGCGGTTTCTACGCCAATTAAGAAGAAGAAGAAGAAGAACAGGGTATATCCGGCTAAGTTTTTCACGAAGTTTGTAACACCCAGAAGGAATCGTCGGAGACCCAATAAAGTATATATATAAATGATCAGTATGTCGAGCTGAGTCGATTTAGCCATGTCCGTCTGTCCGTCTGTCTCTATATATACGAACTAGTCTCTCAGTTTTTAAGATATCTTTTTGAAATTTTGCAAACGTCATTTTCTCTTCAAGAAGCTGCTCATTTGTCGCAACGGCCGATATCGGGTCACTATAACATATAGCTGCCATACAAACTGAACATCCGGAATTAAATGCTTGTATGGAAAACTTTCACATTTGACAAGATATATTCACGAAATTTGGGATATGTTATTTTCTAAGGCAACACTGTAATCTCCGAAGAAATTTTTTAGATCGGTTAACTATAGCTTCCATCCAAACTGAACACATAGTTGCTAACAGAAATGCATCTGTGAAGGGTATTTAGCTCCGGTTCAACCGAAGTTAACGTTTTTTCTTGTTTTAAAGATTCTTTGAGGTCTTCGGTATAGTTTTAAATGTTAAAACCACAATCCACACGTTTCCTGTCAAAAAAATATATTCTTCTTCCTGCGACCTAGTGAAAACTACTAATTCCAAAAATGAAGAGTAAGAAAGTGGAAATTATATATTAATATATATAATAGATTTTTGTTAAAAATCAAGCTCAGGTGCAACGCCACATGTCACACTTCTTCTTATAATCGAGTTGAAACTGGAGTGCATATCTGCGGGTTGTTGTCCAGGCTTTACAATTGGTGGTTTGCTTTGGTAAAACAGCGATTAGCTGATGAGTTTTAATCATCAGAAAAAATGCAGATGAAGAACCCAGGTAAGTATAACAACTAATTAGCAAAGGAGCATATTAATCGAATAGCCGGCTGTGTGAATGACAAAAACTGGTTTTCTCAGTTGTAATGTTACTAAAATAATTGTAGTCTTCGAAAAGGCTATAAGACTGTATGTTCATATTAGCGACAGATCATTTCAAGATCTTTTTCTCTTACATATTTCGTAAATCTTTCGTTACAAATCTCAATCAGTACATAACATCAAATTTTCTATTCCAATGATTGTGATGATAAAAACAATTATGTGACCATTCTCATTCCGATTTGGTGTCTTAAGTTAAATTGCCAATATCAAAAACAAATCGTATTGGAGCCGACACAGATTATACTATAGACTCTTGGAGGTTTCTTATCATGCCGTAACAAAATTTCTGAATGAGTAATTTTTATCATTTGAATTGAGTTCAGTTTTTAAAAGTTAGAGATAGAGTTATATATGTATATATAAATGATCGGGATGATGAGACAAGCTGAAATCCAAGTGACTGTCCGTCTGTCCGTCCGTCCCTCCGTGTAAGCTGTAACTTGAGTAAAAATTAAGATATCTTTATGAAGCACATGATCCTAGAATGTTCCAAAAAAGTAAGGCGGAGCTCGTAGATGGGCGAAATCGGATCACTGCCACGCCCACAAACCGCCATTACAGTAAAACCTTTATAGTGCCATAACTATTTACTTAATTAAGCTAATAAACTGCAATTTTGTACAGGAGATTGCAGTAGTAAGGGGCACATGTGGGCTAAAAATTTTTAATAAGTGAGCGTTGCCCCGCCTTCTAATAGGCTTAATGTACATATGTATCTCTCAAACTGTTCAAGCCAAAATAACCAAATTCGCCCAAGATAAATCTTACAAGAACCTCTACCGATATTATGAAAATTAGTGAAACCGGACCATAACCCCGCTCACTACCCTAATAACGCCACAGTCAAAAACTGTTAAAAGTGCGATAAATCTATACGCCAGAGACATAAAATGTTACACTCGAGTTGATATGAGAGGGCTCAATAGGTGCCAGTGTAAAAACGAAAAACTTAACGGTCCGATTTCAACCAAAATCGGTACGTGATATTCTCCTCATATTCCTATGTAACGGTGCAAAAATGGGCGATTGGGCCACTTGCTACATAACACAATTTTAAATTCCATTTGATTCTTTCAATTTCCAGTGTACAAATCAAGAAGCAATCAATAAAACGGAATAAAACTTTGCATAAAGAATGTCTTTAGCCTATGCCACCTTATGACCAAATATTGTTCAAATCCAACAAATATAAGTATATATAGTACATATGTATATTATATACATATATAATTGTTTGGATACCTAAGGTATTCCCCTGGCTTTGATTCTTGTAATTAGCTCTATCTTACTTATTTTTCAAATAAAAAAGGTCACTGCCATTAAGAAACCCAAAAGCACCTTGGGTTCTTACTTTATACGACTTGACTATTAGCAAATAAAACTTCGAGATTGTAGATCATCTGGTCTCCGTTAGGATTATAGATTAAATTAACTTATCAACATGCCTTGACTTGTCAAAAGTACTATCTGGGACTGTGAAGGTTTTTTTTTAGATTTAAAATCCTCTAGTCTACTGTTTTTGCTTTTCTTGTTGTAGGAACATAAAATAGGTTGCAAATATGGTAGTTTTGTGTAAAATTAATGTATTTACCACCAAGAATCCCACAAAAAAACGGATGTTCCAATTACATAGACCCAGACTTTCGTAAGAACGTCCACGTTCGCATAATACTTATATTTTTAAAAGTATGAAGCACCAGCAATATCCGAAGAAGCTTTCCGTCGTGTTTTCAAGTCGAGGTTTTCTCTATACATTTATGGACGTTTATTACATCTGTAATACAAACTACGATATCAAGAGTTTCACTTAAATTTTTGCCGATCAAAGGCAGATTATGTAGCCTTTACGCGTATTGTGGGGGTCTTAGGTGGTGATAGAGGCATAAGCTATGTTAAGAGAAAAACTTTCCGACTGTAAAACAGAACACAAAGTTGCGTAAATAAGATCTTCTCTCTACCGTTGGCTTGTAAAAAAGAATTATGTATGCAAAATTGTTATTGTGAACTCAGTAAAATCGTTTATAATGTTCTAGTCTCGTCAAGGAAAAACGAGAAAATTTGGTCTTTCATACTTGCTTAACGCTGTGATGCCCATAATTAAGGCTCACTTTTTTGGATTTGTTTTAATAAATGTCCCTCACTTACCTTTTTAATACTCAGTTTTCTTTGGAATTCATATAAGAGTAATATTTTATTGAAAGAGGTTGGTGATTTGTGCCCTAAGAGCCGTTTTCTCAATGCCTGGTTAGCAACCATAAATTTGCGTTAAAAAGATGGTTATTTATCGAAATAACGAGTTAGCTGACACACGGCTGCTAACTAGACATTGAGAAAACAGCCTTAAGGGGATATTCTGGTCTAGAAGCATGAATTTCAGGTAATTTTTAAAGTGTCATAAAAAAGGCAATTAATATTTTTATTATCCATTTTTTTTAGTACTTATTTGTTAATTTTAGAAGAGTACAGAAAAAAATTAAAAACTAAAAAAAGTAAAAAAATCTCAGAAATTATGAGCTGACGAAGTGGGGGGTCTCTAAAAATTTCCACGTGACCATACCCATGATTTCAACCCTCCTAGTTATCTGAAACCAAAAAAAAAAGATTATTAATCTAGAATAATGTCGCAATAGCCGGAACTACGGAAAAGTAGGAACAATTTTTTTCATAAAATGGCGACTGCCTGGAAAAAAAAGTTTTTTTGGATCATTTTTTCTGATTATTTCGAATTTTTCAAAAATAATAAAAATAAAAATTTGGGGATGGGGCTAGTTCCAACCATAGATAAGCCTATAAAGAAGACTATAAAAATTTCAAGTAAATCGGTCCAGTAGAACCTGAGAAATCGTGGGAATCGTTCCGAAAAAGTCAGTTTTGCGAAAAACGCGTTTAAAGTTTCGCGTAAAGTCTTTTGTTCGATTAGTTCCGGCCGAACCAGTTTGGATGCTGGGTCAGAAAAATGCCTATATCTCCGAAAATAATTTGAATTTTGAAAAATTCTTTTGTACACATATTCTTGAAATGTTAAACTTTGAAAATATAAAAAAAAATTCGATTTTTTTAAATTTCGAGACCAGAATACCCCCTTACGTCAACTTGCGAAAGCTTCGTTATGATTACTAAATCCTATATACTTCCTTTTTAAATTTCACTAAGTCGATTATGAGATCATAGCCACTAGTGGATCGCAGTTTTTATGCTCTTGAACCAAGGTGTGAACAGAGTGTGACTCAACACAGGAAGGACGGACGAAATTTTCTCGGAAATATATAAAACAGTTAATGCAATTAAAATATATACTAGATATACCAAATACCTGTATTTTTATTTAATTATAAAAGCTAATAATTTAACGGTATTTCCCCTTGAATACAAATACAAATTACTTTTAAAAAATGTTTTCATATTGCCTATAAATACATATGTATATACATACATATGTATGTATTTTGTCTAAGTATACATACATACATATATATACTATATGTATGTACCCAAAGTCATATGTAAATATATAATAGAAAAATCCGCGGATATACCGTTTTATTAGGTATTCAAAAACAATGTAGGCGCAATAATGTAAGCAAATATTTGCTTTTGATTGCTTGCTTAATATAATTTTATTTTTCTGGTTTTATTTTTGTGTCATTTTTGGTTGGGCGTAATCATGCTTGTGTGTATGTATGAGTGTGTGTATTTGTGTAGACATGATTGTCTCGCAGGCCAATTAATGTTGCCACAATATTTCAGTGTCACTTTCAATGACTAATAAAGCAACAATGTCAAAACTACTACACACTCATATGTACATACATACATATATACTTAAGTATGTGTGTACATAGTACTCGCACATTAATTTGTCGCGTTCACCACCCGCGGACTGTCACGATGGTACACTTGCTGAGCAATCCACTTGCACGGAAGGAACTCAAGAAGACTAAGTCCAAGTGTACACCCCAAATCTGTTTGTTTGTATGTCCGTCTGCAATGATTGTGGGAATGCGAGGCTAATGCGTACAAATAAAATAAATCTGTGAGCATTAAAAAGCGATTTATTATTATATAAATGAAAGGCTCCCAGCGCTGCGCATGAATACAAACACGCAGAGAGGCACAAAAAAAAAACAACATTATAAAGAAATTATCAAGACAAAAATAAGTAAAAAGAACACGAAAATATAGTGCGTCAGTTCAGAAAACTTTTCAACATCCTCACATGAAATTCAAATGGCTCTTCGTAGCATTCAAAAGTCACATGTGTATTTACACTCATCTACATAAATACTTGCCGCACATATACATACTTACTTATATGTATATGCTTGACATGTGTTGATAAGCATAAGTTCGTGTACTTCTGGTTTACGCATGAGCAAAGTCTGGTCAATGAACAGGCACACGTGTAGCTTGTAAATACTTATATGTACGTGATTATACGCTGCTTGAAAACTTTACCCCCCGTTGAGTCTGATGTGTTGGCAACACGTGTTCCGCTGCTGCTGATCCCCCTCCATCAATTGCCACAAATCCATTAATAACAACATTTTTATTAGTAATTACTTTCTGCTTTTATTGTATAGGCTAGATTTCATTCATAATTTGTCTTTTTACTGCTAGTTTAGTTAGTTTATGCTGACGTCTCTCATTAACGTCGACTTCGATTCGTCTCTTGTCGAAATATTTGCATTTGAAAGCAGCAACAAAGTTCAGCAGTTGAATGAATAAAATCGTATAATCCCAGGGTATTTTATACTCTGGACGGGGTATATAAGGTTGCCTCGGAGCTTGGGAACAGGGAAGTCTACTTAACGAACTATGTAAGTCGATTTAGCCGTGTCCGCCTGTTTATACGCGACCTAATCTCACAGTTTTTGAGATATCGGTCTCTAATTTGGCCAGGTCCTTTACTCCCCAAGAAGCTACTAATTTGTTGGAACCGCCGATATTGGACCACTATAGCATATATGTAGCTGCCATACAAACTGACCAATCAACCTCAAGTTAAAATTCTTTTTATACTCCTTATTTTTATACTCTCGCAACAATGTTGCTAACGAGAGTATTATAGTTTTGTTCACATAACGGTTGTTTGTAAGTCCTAAAACTAAAAGAGTCAGATATAGGGTTATATATACCAAAGTGATCAGGGCGACGAGTAGAGTTGAAATCCGGATGCCTGTCTGTCCGTCCGTCTGTCCGTCCGTCCGTGCAAGCTGTAACTTGAGTAAAAATTGAGATATCATGATGACGTACACGTATTCCTTGGCTCCATAAGAAGGTTAAGTTCGAAGATGGGCCAAATCGACCCACTGCCACGCCCACAAAATGGCGGAAACCGAAAACCTATAAAGAGTCATAACTAAGCCATAAATAAAGATATTAAAGTGAAATTTGGCACAAAGGATCGCATTAGGGAGGGACATATTTGGACCCAATTGTTTTGGAAAAGTGGGCATGGCCCCGCCCCCTACTAAGTTTTTTGTACATATCTCGGAAACTACTATAGCTATGTCAACCAAACTCTACAGAGCCGTTTTTTTAAGGCATTTCCATATACAGTTCAAAAATGGAAGAAATCGGATAATAACCACGTCCACCTCCCATACAAAGGTTATGTTGAAAATCACTAAAAGTGCGTTAACCGACTCATAAAAAACGTCAGAAACACTAAATTTTACGGAAGAAGTGGCAGAAGGAAGCTGCATCCAGGCTTTTTTTAAAAATTGAAAATGGGCGTGGCGCCGCCCACTTATGGACCAAGAACCATATCTCAGGAACTACTAGACCGATTTCAATGAAATTCTGTATATAATGTTTTCTTAACACCCTGATGACATGTACGAAATATGGGTGAAATCGGTTCACAACCACGCCTTCTTCTAATATAAAGCTATTTTGAATTCCATCTGATGCCTTCTCTGTATAATACGAGTATAAACATTAGGAACCAATGATGATAGCGGAATAAAACTTTACAAAAATACGGTATTTGAAAAATATGTAAATGACGAATAATGAAATCTCGATTATCACTTTACCATGCGAGAGTATAAAATGGTCGGTGACACCCGAACTTAGCCCTTCCTTACTTGTTTCTTGTTTTGTATTAGATTATATTAAGCTAACTTACACCTGTTGTTCTTTCGATTCACTGCTCTCCAAAATTCACCGAGTCTAATTTTCACGATGATTTTCGGTCGAAAAAGTAATACGATTAATTAGTCGATAAAGATTAGGTTAGGTTAATCTGGTAGGCCAATAAGACATGCATAGACCAGTTTTGGTTCTTTGCGATACCAGATGGAGTTTAGTTGCTAGGTCCAAGAGGAGTAATCATCCTTTAGGATGCCTGCGGACTCTCTAGCCTCACTATCAATACCACCTCCAGTGTATCATACCATGGAGACCCCAGATGATTACAGCGTAGTCTTGCCAATGCGGAACAAGTGCACAAGTTCTAGACATTCCCTGGAGTCTTCTCGATCTGTCAGCCCCATCTTACACGGGCGTGTGTCGCCACCCGACTCTCTTCTAACGAGTGAGTCGCTGAAATGGCTACCTTAGTGATTTGGGTTTTCTTCGTTGATTTTTTCTTGATTATGTTGTGATTAGTTCTTGAAACTCTGCGAGGGCGCCATCGCTGTTCCTATATCTGTATATCTGGTGTACGCTATGACTATTACTCGTCGGCGGTCGCGGAAACTCCAGTTCTGAAAGTATTCGACGCAGTACCCGCCGGGGGAAGCAGAGGAAGAGGAAGACCTCCACTCCGTTGGAAGGACCAAGTGGAGAAGGACCTGGCTTCGCTTGGAATATCCAATTGGCGCCACATAGCGAAAAGAAGAAACGACTGGCGCGCTGTTGTTAACTCGGCTATAATCGCGTAAGCGGTGTCTACGCCATTTAAGAAGAAGAAGAAGGTCGCGGAAACTCTTCGAAATGCGCCAAACATAGCTTTGAAGTGGTTTCACACCGTTTGTTGTCCGGAGTGAGCAAACGTGACTCTAGCGCGGTCTTTTACGATGACTATTGTCTCAGCTACAATCAGCTATATCGCAAACCTTAAATCGGGGGTTTGTCACTACGAGGTCGTGAACTCGTTCCGTTTTCAGCCGATATCTGGTCATCTGTGGGTGACTAATCAAAAACCGACGTGTGACCACTTTGACATTAGTTAGGCTATGTATGTACTTTTTGATAAACGTCAACGATGGAGAAGACGTATAACGTATATATTATTGAAGAGCTCATCGATTTCACAAGATTGCCAAAAACAGGAACTGAATTTTCGACCGATACTGGTAATTTGACTTTTTCTGAAATCGCAAGCACGCCTACTTATGCACGTGGTCAAAATAAAACTAGTCTAGCAGTTTATAGAACTATTATACCATTATTGGAGGTATCTCGATCATACTGTAGAGGTATCTCGAGATCAAATATTACACTTTCATACAGTTTACTTTTGAATGAAGACTGTGGACTCCAGCGTTATAACAGTATCTCTGCCAGACTGTCGACTAGTGGCAGCTTTTTACGTTTTTCTGCTGAAATTTCTTCACCACAAAATCGCAAGAAACATTTGGCAGCTTTAATCTCATGCCACCCTATGTGCTCGCTGCCAAAGCTATGTCATAACAATATAGTACATTTTGTCTTTATGTAATTTGACAATTGATCCACACGCCTGTACTTACAACACAGACACATGCACACACACACACATGACAGTGTCGATATGTCGCCCGTCTGACAATGTCGTAAATGTAAAATATGATACTGCTGGCATGCGGTTTCTGATGGGGTATTGGCAGTGTAACGGTTTCGATTACCGGATTTCTTGCATTCAACTCGCTTCCACTTTATTTAAGCTGAGAAAACATTTTTATTTGCAGTTTAAGTATTTCCACAAAACAAAAAAACAAAAGTGAAAACCCAAATGATTGCTAAACCACTTGGCACTCGAATTACGTGCATGAGAAGGGGACAACACACACAAAAGCACACATATGCTATAGGTGTATTTCTGCTAAAATTGCTGGAAAGAAAGCAACATCTAATTACAGTTCTCAGGCAATCGGAAAGTATGGGTACAACAACAACAACATGTAAATAAATACCAAAATGCAAAAGTGCAATAAATAAGAAATGAGTTTGTGCGCTCAACAATTAACAGTTATTGCTGATAGCTTTGTGTAATCACGCTTGGTCATGGGAGCGGTCATATTCAGGGTGGCGAGCAACAAACTTCTCTCTCATATCTATTCACTGCATGCAACAGTGTGAGCGTGTGTCGGTTGAAAGGTTGTAAATGCATAAATTATAGTTTAATGATTGATCCCACATTATACTAGGTATACCGTTATACTAATCATTTGTATATTTTAGCTGGACTATTATGATATTCGAAATGAAAGTAAGAATTTTAAATTAACCTTGTACAAATGCGAAAACTAATTTCAAGCGGAAAGGATATTCTAAGCATCCATTTCTTGGTAACTAATTGTGGCATGTTAGAAATAAGTATATTCTATATATCGTCAGCTAAAATGTTAAACAAAGTCACATCACTTTTCACAAGGCGAAGGAAAAATTGTAATAGAAGCTACTCATATTGAAACAATTTCTGAGTTTTGGTTACAAAATGGTTATATCGCATAGCGGTGGCTTAAAATTTATACATTGGGTAGTCGAAAAAGTCTTTTCGTATTTCTAATCAAATTTGAACTTTTTTCTTATATTTAAAAATAAACAAATATGTACCAATTTGGTCGAACACTTTTTGCCATTTTTCCGCTAGAGACATTATTCCATCAGTGTAAAACTTTCAACAGTGTAAATCGAAATTTTGAAGTTTCCAGAAGGGACGCGAGCGGACCATTGTTATGCTACACGAACTGATACAGCATCGCCTCCGTAAACTTCACAAATTTCATTCGTGGCTTGTGTGGTCAACGAATCACTATCAGCATTGTTACATGTGTAATGTTTTGTAGTCGTTGTTGTAATTTCAGTTAGCTATTGTAAAGTAAATTAAGCTCTTGACATCTGATTAAAAATAACGTCATAGAGGAAGTTGTTGTAGTGAATTGCATTCCGATTTTGAACGACTTTCCAACTTCACCTCCTCAAGTTTTATATTGATTTCCTATCAATCAACCACATGCATTTAAAGTGGGGCCCATAGATCGATATTCCATTGTGGAATGGACACACTAATCACTTTGATAGGGTTCGAGGCCCAACTAAAACCTTTACGGAACTTTGGGTCCTTAAACTCCCCATTCAACTGACAAATTGTCAGTTCTTCCCGGGTTTTAACTACAACAACCACGATACTCCCCGAGGGGCTAGTCGGCATAAGCAGGTTGGAGCGAACTCCAAGAGCTCCTGCTCCCTTTGGTACCAGAAATAAGTCTCTGGTCAGACCTCGTAGACGAAATGATTACCAGTCGAGCTTCCATACTGCTCTGTACTGGTGACTAGGAGTTGAACCCCATACGCTTGAACCATTCACACAAGAAGCTAACCCTAATACTCAGTTAAACGGATTTGCTGCCTAAACAATTCACGCGCAAACGACCCTATATCTTCGGCATTCTGACTAGTGGTGATCACACCGCTAACATCTAAACGTCCATCAGACGAGCTAATCCCCATACCACTAAGATCCCTAATGTCCGAGTACATCGGGCATTCTGCAATTACATACACCCAGTCCTCTAACCCCGCCCCACAAAAACCATTCGCCTTATCAGATAGTTGCCTCTGCTGCAAAATCCTCTGAATGCATTTTTATGATCCGTATGCAGAATACCTAGATTCAGACAAAATCTGAAGGCTTGGTTACCCTCAACAAATCTAACGTCCTGAATGTACTCATAAGTCACTCGACCGTTAGGACTATTGTCCCAGCGGTCTTGCTACTTACATCTGACCCTATCATCAAGAAACTCACCGCTCCCTAAATATCCCTACCTCTTCACATCATCGTCGGAAATCCAGTCATGCCGCAGCAATCACACCTCACTCAAGTCCCCTCTTAACCTGAATTAACAACACGCTGTACGACAATTAGCAGAGGAGGAGAGGGGTGCACGCAACAGAGCCTGCATATTATCCGTTGAGACTGTGAGACATTCATACAACGCTGTATTGAGAGGAGTTTTTGAGACCCCAAGAAACTGACGAGGTGGTTTCCCGCAATACAGGGGCTCCATAAATGGCACAGACCACAAAAAAGCCACAATATTTGTTATCTGCCCTGAAGCAGCATTGTCACCATTTTTTTCATCGATGTCCACCCCCACACTTAAACCCCAAGTATTTACAATCTTTAAGAGTTGCCCTCCCGCCCGCTCTTATTCAGACCGCGAGCGACGCTTCGGCTCCTTGTGGAATCGATACAACCGACCTCAGCTTCAATATCCTATCCATTTTTTGAATATTTAAACCCAAAAACAGTCAACACTATGCCAATTTATTCGACAGATTTGTTTCCTTGTGATATTTTTCTATGACCTATTCTAAAAAATAAAGTACTGGTATTGAAACTGTTATACGCACTATGAGCCCATTTAAAGCATAAAAGGAAATTCACAATATCTAAACATTTCTTGAGTTGGAAACAAACATTTTCTTGTTACCTAGTTTTTCAATAAATTTTCGAACATTTTCGTCTTTATTCGAAATAATTCCTCATTTAAACTGGAAATTTCATAATATCCACGAATATTTACATTAATATCTTATTGATTTGATTCACATCGACTTTAATAACTCTGAAAACCGCATTTGTAAAAACGTATTTGTGCGAAGCGAGCATTTGCGCTTCCACGTGTTTTCCGATATTCTGAGTTCATTAGACATGCCACGAACGTATGAATCATGTGATTTTAATGAATGGCGAATGAAATTAAATAACATTTATTTGCGCACGTACATATGTATGTACGTATTTAAATATGTGTACATGTGTGTAGGCATTTGCATATCTTTAAGTACATCTTTAACTTAGAATAGGAAAATACACGTACCTAGAACATTTCAATTACGCGTGAAGTTTGTAATGACCCTGTAAAGAAATTAATAAGGTGTAAACTACAAACCGCAAACTCAATGAATCAGTCCATTATTTTGTTTTTAAGTTAGTTTAGTTTAAAGCACTTGGAATGAAACGTCGGAGACCCTATAAATTATATATAATTATATCTGTACGCAAGTGATCAGCGTGACGAGCTGAGTGTAGTTCATCAGTTTTTGAGATATCGGTCTGATTGCGTACGTCCTTTTCCCCAATGAAGCTGAACTTTTGTTTGAAGGAGTCAGTAGGGTAATATTTTAAAATTTTTTTTTGCATTTTCTGTTCCCTTATACCTTATTAATGTAGAAACCCATTTTACCATTGGAAGGTTTCGAAAAAGGCCCAAACATAATAATACCGCTCGACGTTCGAAGCGCTCGGAGTGCACACCTCAAACTTTAAACACGTTTTTCTCAAAACACACTTTTTGAAACTGGCGGACATCATTCCGGTCTAACTACTCAACCGATTTGCTTATTTTTTTTAAATGTTCACAAAACGCCTGTCTATCGTCCCTACTAGATTCAAAATTTTTTATAATTTATTGAGAATGTTATGACAAAATTTATGTAATAAAACATGGGGAAAAATTAAATAAAAGAGTACAAAATATCAATTACTTTTTTATCTATCATAATTTTTTCATGATTCTAGTAGGGACGATAACCATTCACGTATGTTTTAAGAATAAATTGGGTTTTTGTGTTTCAAATGATCCGAACATGAGAAATCGTGTCCGCCAGTGAAAAAACGCATCTCATTCACCCAGCCATTTCTCCGACAGATGTCATCAAAAAATTCCGAAAAAATTTGTTTATACACTCCACGATATACCTCATGATATGTAAAACAAGTTCTATTGTAGAATAAAAATTTCTATGAAAAAAAAATGTCAAAAAAGGCCAGATTACCTTACTGACCCCTTGAACCACCGACATCGAACCACTATAGCATATAGCTGTCATAAAAACTGAACGATCGGACTGAAGTGTTTGTACGGAAAGCTTTGTCATTTGATGATATCTCTTCAAGAAATTTGATATAAAATAGTTTCAAAGGCAATGTTACAATATCCCAATGACTGTTCTGATCCGACTACTGGTCGATAAAACGCTCTCACAAGTTGATTGAACAAAAAAAGTACTTCTATGGAAAACTTTTTTTAGACAAGATATCTTCAATTTGGCATGAATTATTGTAAGACAACGATATAATCTCCGAACAAGTTGTTCACATTAGGCCACAACGGTATATAGCTGTCATTCCAACTGACAAATCAAAACAAAGGGCTTCATAAAATAATGTTTCCCTATTAAGCAACTTTAAATATTATTTGGAAGATTTGTCTATTTTTTGTATTTTTATTAAAAAAAAAACTTGTTGCTTCCATCTGACTCTGCTCTCTTCAGAACTAGGCTAGGTTAGATTAAAAGGTCGGTCCTAAGAAGTATCTCACCTGAACAGCTTAGAACGTCGGTCTGTTGTTGTACCTGTAAACTCCTAAATGCTGTATCAAAAGACCCTTGCGCAAATTTTTTGAGACGACTAATGTCAGTTTCAATTTTGTCTTCTGGTTCACCAAAGATAAAACTACCGATATGTTTCAGCCTCAGTCTTGCAAAGGCTGGACAAAACAGTAGATAATGCCGGAATGTTTCTACCTCACCCTTCTGCTTACAACTTTGATAACTAGCGTCCGACAAGATTTTAAGCCTTAGCGAATGTATGCCTGCTGCCATTGGACATTTGTAGTGTAAGAACTTCTACCATTGCGGTTAGATGAACTTTGCTAGATCCATTGGTCCCGTGCTAATCTCAAGACGCCAATGAAGATCCACTCGGACTTCTTCCGATGTGAGCGGGGGAAGAGTGCACCCTCTGGCTACCTCATTGGCTTTGCAGTTGCCAGCGATTCTGCTTTGATCTGGGATCCAAAATATCCTGATGTTAAAGTATTTTGATGTTATTTCTAGAGAGGACAGATACTCATTGACTAGTTTTGAACGCTCAATTAGCAAGCTCAACGCAAGTATTACCGCTTTGCTGTCGTAGTTAATGCTCACCTCCCAGAAAGGGGCTGCACTTCGTAGATGTACGTCTACCGCTACCTTGGTACCAACCACTTCTGCCTAAAAAACACTACAGGGATCCGTTAGTCTAAAGCTAAGATAAATAGAGAGTTCACTACAACAAACTCCATCTCCAACCTTCCCTCCTATCTTCGAGCCAACCATGAAAAAGCTCACTGCGGCTCTTCTCCGGCGAATTCTCCCCACCTACATCCATTCTCAGAACTAGATCATCTAAAACATGAGTTCAATTTTAGTCATTGAACTGCTATTTTTTATAGACTAGCTTGTTGCTTCATTGGAAAATCAAGTTACTGATATAAGTACGTATGTGTGCTTACAGAATCTTCTGTGTTTATGCTGAATTAAGTAGGTGTAGCAGCCACGTTCGTCGCTTCGTCTTTTTGACTGTCGTAACTTTGAAGCGAAAAGCACATAACCGCAAATAAGTGAGCTCTAAAATCGCCACAAACTTTTGACACGTACTGTATACAAACATACATACGAAGATGTGTCATTGTCTCTTACTTGCATTTGTGTGTTTTAGATTTTTTCTGTATCTAAACGTACCGATCATAATGACGGTATCATCAAAGGCATCATTATTGTGGCATATCATCAGCCACCGCAAGTTTGTCAACGCCTTTCAACTAGCTCGTTTACATACATACATACATACATATGTATATCATACAATATAATACATGAGCATTATTGTTTTCGTTTTCTTTTTTTTTTTTTTGCTTGGTTTTCGATTTTAGTTCGCTAGCATATGCTAATCTGCGAAATTTATTCGATTACATACATACTTTCATATACATATACATATATGTATATACATACATACATATACACTACGATGTTTAACTCTTTGTTTATTTGCTTTTCAAATTTAGTGCCTCCTCCATTTCTTGCGATTGACTTTAGCATTTGCCTTTTGCTTTATTTTGTTTGCGTTTTATGCACATTTATGTATGTATGTATTTATTTCGGTTTTTATTTGATTTAGTTTTGTTTGTCTTGAATCCATCACACCTGCTTTGTATTCCACTTGCTCAGAGTCACACCCGTTGAGCTTTCGTTTGTTTTGACGTAGGCTTCAACTTGATAGTCATCGATCTATGTTTGTAAGTATGTATTATATGTACTCTGTGGCTGTGTCTTTATAGTCCGCACATGTCGAATGTAACGTGAAGACTTCGGTTACAAATTTTTTTGCTTGTCATTTTCACTTGGCATTACACTTCACTTGAAAGTTCTTGCACGTGGTGCGAGCACTTTGATTTTTAAATGGCAATTCACTGTGCCGCAAACTGTCAACTGGCAATTGATTTGCATGTCATTACCAACACATATGTTTGTCTAACTTTTTTTGTACATATTTCACTGCCTTTGTCTATGTTTTGAAATAAAAAACATTAAAGAAAGTGATATACATACTTCATTTATTATAAATAGTCTGTTTAGATTGCGATTCGTAGCGTTTTTCCATGTTACCAGACTGCTTGAGAAGTGTATATAGTTCCATGAGAAACCTGCGTGGGAAAAACACGTTGACGGAGATGGTCAGACTTTTTAAGTATGGATGCAAAACTCTTCATCAACCATATCTTCAGGCTTTCTAATCAATGCAGGGTTTTTCAAAGAAATGTGGCTGCCAATAGGGTAAAAACAGATCTCTTCGTCCGAAACCCAACTTCCCTCAGAAAAGTAACTATACACACAGGTAGCAGGGCGGTGATACGAGCCTTGAGTTTACTGACATACCAATTGAGTTACCTAATAATTCGACGAGCGCCCAAGGTTACAACGGACTCGCAGGAAATCGTAAGACCGATGAGCTTGCAATGATATGCAGCTTCACTAACAGGTCGGAGCACCAATGTTCTTGCGATTCACAACTGTATGTTTAAGTCCTAGTAAGTAGTCAACTACTTGACCAATGCTCTTTCGTAGTTACAAAATACTTTTTAGCCAAGCTCACAGTTCCCCAACTGTGGGAATTTTAATTGATCATTGTCTAATCAAGGTTCAGTCTTGCCCTCGTAGTATTTCCTGTCTTCAAACATATAGTCGTCGCATTCGCTACGCGGCTCTCACGTCCCCGTTGGCAGTCATAACAACAATGTCAGCTTCAAAATCCAACGCAGAATAACTATTTCCAATAGATGCTACTACTACTACAAAGAAAAAACTCTACGAGTCACTCATCATCCCCGTTCTGCTAGGGTTTTTTTAGGGAGTTTTGTCCTTTGCACTTTGGCAACGGCGAATATCGCATTCGATTGACCTATGAGCTGTACGAGTTATACGATGACATTAACATAGTTCAGCAAATTAAGAGACAACGGCTGCACTGGCAAGGTCATGACGTCCGTATGGAAGGGTTCAACGCAGTACCCGCCAGGGGAAGCAGAGGAAGACCTCCACTCTGTTGGAAAGATCATTGACGCGCTGTTATTAACTCGGCTATAACCGCGTAAGCGTTGTGTACATTAGTCCATTAAAGAAGAAGAAAAGTCAAGGTTCCGGCGGTAAGATTGAAGATTTAATCAGCTGCCATTTGTGGAAGTTTGATTAAAGAACTACGATGAAGATTCTCCCAATAACTTACATATGCTTGACCGTCTCGTCTTTGCGTGATCAAACACCTTGGATTTCATATCTTCAGACATCCAGATGAACTAGCGGGAACAGAACTAAAATGCCTAAACAGCTTTGTGATTGGTTCAAAGGGCCCTGTTGATACTGGAAATCCAACTGTAGGAGCTGGCTTTACAAAAGGCTGCCCTCAACAGTCCAAGTTTGAAAAACCAATTCTTTCTGAAATGTTGGTACACAAGATTTTTAGTCGGTCGTTCGAAAAATTTGATTTAAATGTTTGAGAAATATTGTATTCATACCCCGAAAAGGAGCTAATGAAAGATCTTTCACTTTTGGCAAGCATTCCTCGGCCTTTATTTCAAGCTCTCCATGCAAAAGGTTCTGATATTTTAATATGAGTTGAGGAGCAATGTACCAAACATCATAGTCAAAACTTCAACTTAAAGGTTAGAATATCAGAGAGAGGTATATAAATTTGAAAAAAAATACCAATTGCGTTTATGTGCTGTGCTGGATTGGAGCAGCTCAAGTTTTTGTAGGAGATCGAAGAATTCCGAGTTTTAGATGATTTTGGGTAAATTTTCATACTTTGAATCTTTACACTTTTTCAAATAATTGCATTTTCATCGTTTTCCACTTTTATTACCAATACAATCTTATGAAGTTGTCTCAACGAAGGTAATATAAATCTTAATATCGGTGCAATTGCAGCAATAGTCACTCCATCAAAAATGCAAACAGCAAAAAAAAAACTTAAAAAACAAACAAAATCGCGCTTACCAACCATTCTTCAGCCATTTTGCACAATGTAAAATCTCTCAATTTTTCATGACAACAATCATCAATAAAGTGCACAGAAGATCCGCTCTTAAATGGCTGCTACGGCTGGTGGCAACGGTATGAAGACGAAATCTGTTGCGTGCGCTGCATTGTTTGGACATTTGAAAAATAGACTGCCTGAGCATTAACTCAATCCCCCGTTGTCGGCTACTACGTTTTTCATGTTTGCCATTATTCTTGCACTTCCTCTCATGCCTTACTTCTCTTCTCCGCTGCTCTCCTTCCCAATTTGTTAGCTACAGTTGTCGGCATGTAAAAGGCGGTTTGTTTTTAGAGCGGTGCTGGCACCTCCCACCTACTCCATCTTTCAGCTGTTGTGCCCTGACGACCAACAAAAGGAAAGGTAAGTGCAGAGTGGAGGCAGCAAAAAATAGGCCAATTCGTGCATTCGCATGCGTTTGTGTGTTGTAATTGTCGGCCTGAGTGTTAACAAGTGTATGCGGCTGCCTCACCTAGGCACGAATCGAACCTAGATTATGTGGCCTATTAGTCGGCCTACACTATTTTGCACTTACATTACTGTCCGTATATGTATTTATGTTTGTATGTTCTGTTGAAACGTTTGCATGAGCTATGAGCACTCTTTTATGTTTGTTTATGAAGTTTTTGCGTGAATTTTCAAGTAATTTGTATTTTGTTGAATCGACAGTAGGTGTAGGTCTATTTTCTCTTATAATTTGTATAACTGTGAGTACTTTCACTTTACAATTTGCAAAAATAAAAACCATAATTTTGTTCAATTACATTTGACTTTCGAAAACAAATTATGTCAGTGATTATTTAGTAATTTCCAAAAAAATATGGACTTATGAAGCCTATGAAACTATTGTAGGGGAAGAGAAAGGAAATATAATTTCAATGTTTTGTACTTAATAGAGAAAGAGTGGAAGATGAATGGTATATAACGAACCAATTATTGTGCCGAGTAATCTGTCACTCCCCGTTTCGTTCTCTAAGCTTAAGGAGGACACCTAGTGTGACCTCTAAAAAACGTAATTTTTTAGGAATTTTCAAAAACTGTCCTATCTATTATTTTGAAATTTGAAAGGTTGTATTTATGCATGCTTCAAGCATCAAACATATTTAATGTTTTTCAAGTTGTACGAGATCTTCGACGGCGCTAAAAAATGTCCTGTACCGCTGCAGTGATTCCGGCTTTCTCCATAGATGAATCCTAAACATTAAATTTCTGGTTAAAGTAAAATAAAAAATTGTCAAAATTGCGGGGTTATTACATATAGTTGAGTTGAATTTTACTCCAAATTTTAACCAAAAGCTTGAACAGATCAAAAAACCGATAGCTTATTGTTTGTAGAATTATATAGAATAGGCAGAATTTTCATGATGATCGAAACATTTGCCCTCGAGTTATCACTTCAGAAAACTGGGAAAATGCTTTTCGAGCAAAACGCTTTTATGATAAACTGATGGAGCTGATTGAACTGGGTGGCCTAACTCAAGAACTAATTGAAATGTCGTTTGAAATTTTATTTTCCAATTTAAAAGTATAAACTAGCTCCGAAACGGCTGGACTGATCAACCGGAAATTTTGACACGACTTTCATAGATAAATTTGCCAGGTAATGATCGAAGGTTATAAGGTATAACTACCTTCCTTATACCTTATAGCTACGATCGAAGGTATTTTTGATAATATCTTTGACAGTTTAAGTTACTCTGAAGTGTAACATTTTTTATAAAAACTAATTTTTTGGGTATCCCCTATTTCAAAGTTTGATTAGTCCCTGGATCATTACCTGTATTTATCTACAGTAATAATCAATATTTTTTGTTAGTTTTTGGATTTGTTAAGCAAAAAAAATCTTCCTTACTGCCAGACACCTTTTTCAGTGATCCTCCTTGAGACTGGACACGGAATCAAGGGAATTCAAAATTTTTCGAAAGGAATCGCCAATTAATAAAGTACATTAAATTCTGTAAATATACAGGGTGATCCACTTCGAGCTTCTCTACTTTTTTTAAAGAAAAACAAGAAAAAACGTTAATTCTCCTGCACCGAAGCTAATATACCCTTCACACGCGCATTTCTTTTAGTAACTATGTGTTCAGTTTATATGGAAGCTATATGCTATAGTAATCCGATCTGAACAATTTTTTCGGAGATAATATTATTACCTTAAGCAGTAATCCATGTCAAATTTCGTGAAGATACCACGTCAATGCAAAAGTTTTCCATACAAGAACTTGATTCCGATCGTTCAGTTTGTATGGCAGCTTTATGTTATAGTGGTCCGATATCGGCAGTTCCGACAAATTAGCAGCTTCTTGAAGAGAAAATGACGTTTGCAAAATTTCAAAACGATATCTTAAAAACTGAGGGATTAGTTCGTATATATACAGACAGACGGACGGACAGGGCTAAATCGACTCAGCTCAACATACTGATAATTTATACTTATATATACTTTATAGGGTCTCCGACGCTTACTTCTGGGTGTTACAAACTTGGCGACAAACTTAATATACCCTGTTCAGGGTATAAAAAACACAGAAGCTTCAAATTTATTAGGTTAATGTTTATTATCATTCGGAAGAACATTCTTTGGCATTTATTTTTTGAAGATTATAGCTTTCAAATGTTGGCCGCAGCTACGGCATTGCTCTGTACGCCGATTATCTTGACCTTAAGTTGAGCGAAGCTCGCGAAAATTTCGTAATAAAGTTGAAAAATTTGTAAACGTTGTTCAGGCGTAAGTATTTCTTGGATCATCCGTTATATCCAGTGATACGTTATGGGAATACTTTGGTCTTGTAATTCTCAAATAATTTGCAATTTAGCTCAAGCTTTTTGATATTCATGTTCTGTAGAATAAGATAATATAATCTCAAGTAATAAATGAAATATCAAAGATTTATTCTTCAACGGTATAAGTTTATAATTACAAACATATGTATGTACATATGTACATAGGTAAAGTCATAACTTTCAATCGAATACATCACCATCTAATTGCGTGGGCTGTTTCTACTGTCAAAATGACGGTGTTCGGCTTTCTCAACTGTCACACCAAAAATGGTAAACGATTTTCTCGAATGCAACAAAAGGAAGATATCTATTTGAATACATGTAGAATCTTAAATCTAAAGTACACATATATAAACATATTTACATATGTATCTACAATACATATTTGGATAACAATCTCCTAGCGCATCAACGGAAAGAAGAGCAATCCGACAAATGATTTGACAGTTTGTTTACCGCATTGTCGCTTGTGATTGACAGCATGAGCAAGCTTTTTGTAACACTTAACCCGCGTAGCTGCACAGATACGCCGCAAATATGTATGTGCATATGTAAGTATGTAACATGCAAATGCAAAAACAATATATTGTATTCATTGAAAGTCGGTGTGTGTATGTGCATGTGAAGATATGAGTCAAAAGTCATTTGTAATTATCGCTAATGACTTTTGCTAACGGCATTTGAGGTCATCACTGAGGTGAGTGAAAGTCAAATTGATTTTTGTAAAATTAATTATATATATATGCATTTATATTTGCTCATTTCATCACGTGCAATAATTGTAAAATATTGTAAATTAATTCCATTAGCACTTAATCTTCAATATTTTTATTCTTCTTCTTGTTCTCTTTGCAGATAAATTTACGTTTAATACTCGTTAGTGGCAAAACAAAAGAATTCCTATTTAATCCATCAGATTCTGCTGGTGATATCGCACAAACAGTATTCGATAATTGGCCTGAAGGTGAGTGACACATCAATATACACTTACATAGGTATTTTCCAAAGTAGCTGCGCTGAATATAAATTAGTCCGAATTTAAGATTTTACTTTATTGCTGAGAACCATAAACTGACTTTTAGGTATGGTATGTAATTATGAGTTTAGATTTATATTGGTAATAATTTCTGAGTGAGTTCTGACGTTGAAGGTTCGGTGTTTGCCTTAGATCATTATAAGCTATCAAGGTTATCTGCATTCAATGCTCTTCGTTGTGTTTGCAATCGATGTTATGAAAACAAATTCGACGACCTTACGTTTCTTATAAGTTTTTGATAGAGAATAATGATTTTTTCTAAGATATGGAATCGAAATACCTATAACATAACCCTATTTACAAAGAGTAACCTAAATAACAGAAGTTATAAGTAAAACGAACAGAGGGCATTAATTTCTTCCGAAACGGTAATCAGTCCCAAATATATCTATATATAACTCCCTTGCTCAATTCCAGTAGTTGTACTCGAAACTTAAAAAAAAAATTCTAACCAACCAATTCCTAGGCTAGGTTAGATGGCTGATGTATAGAGATCACACGAGGACTGCTGTGCGTAGCACTTTGTGAAGCCATATAAAATAAGAACTCCTGTGTTCGAACTTATAAATTAGCAACCAATACAAATTTGCACAAGCGTTTAATTTCCATTCCCGCCGGTTCGGTTAGATGTCTGAAGGTATGCGCTCCCAAGTATTTAAGCCTTGACTTCCCAAAAGCAGGCAAGTCAAGAAGGAAGTATTACGTTGTTTCCACCTCATCTTCTCCCATACAGCTTCTGCAGACGGCGTCCGGTAAGATTTCCATCTTTATAGCATGGACGCCAATAGAACAATGGCCTGTTAAAAGCCCCACAACTAAGAAGACGCTGCCCTCATAGAAGATAAAGAGATCACTAGATCTCTTGCGATCGATCTTGGGCCAAAAGGCTTTTGCAACAGCGCATGTACCTATGCGAAGCCCAGCTATCTAGTAGTAGAACAGAAGAGAATACGGGAGCACCAAAACGCTCCCATTCTACTGATAGCGGTTCTTGGGTCCTTTTCTTGCTAGCTCATCAGCTTTACAATTTCCTGCGATTTCGCTGTGCCCAGGCACCCATACCAGTCTTATCACAAAGACACACGATGCTATTGAAAGCGAGGTTAGGCACTCCTTGACCAACTCTGAACCTGAAGTGGATGGTCACTTATCTAAAGGAAGCTGCACTCCGTAGCAGTAAATCCACTGATACCTTAATGACTGCAATCTCCACTTAAAAAAACACTGCAATAGTCTGAAGCTAAAGTTGATAGAGAGCTCCTGACGGTAAACCCCTTCACCAACCTCCGTTAAGAAGCTCACTGCCGCTCTGCTCTAACAGTTTCTTCCCACCCACAACTCCCTCGTCGGTATGTGGACCGAGAAAGAGCCGCCAGAGTTCGGTTTGGACCTTAGTGCAACACACATGCTGATGAGCGCCGCGCGTTGAACGTTTTCTAGCCACTTTGAAAGTGTAGTATTTTCTAGAGCCCTCCACCACATAAAGACTCCATAGAACATAATGGGCTTGACTATGGTGTCGTTGAGCCAGAGGACCACTTTTGGTGAGACACCCCACCTTTTGCCAAAGGCATCTCTACAGCGGTATAAGGCAGTCGATATCATTTTTGTTCTTTCTTCGATATTCTTCGTATTCGCCGATTGCAGACGGATGACTCCCATTTGTGGCAGCGGTGCCACCGGGGTCTTGCATCTTCTAACTGATTCCTCCTCTGATACAAACATTTAAGTATGTATGTATGTATAACGATCCAGTGTCAAAACTCTTGATTTGGACCTATACTATCAGAAACTGAACTGTCCGAAATATGGAATTGCTCAGATGGGCAACAAGAGAGGAATTGTGATCCGTGAGGATATCACCAGACTACTCACATAGTGGGCGTTGCTATGAGAGGGCTTTTAGTTTCTTCTTAATATCACAACAATACTGATAGCAAAGGAGTACATTTGCACCCAACTTTTTTATAAAATAAGCACGTCCGTACATGCTTACTTATTTCTAGCAGCACTATGAATGAAAATGGTTTAAGTTTTTTGTTTCCCGCTTTCGCCAACAATCGTCTGTACCGCACTATTATTCATTGAATCAACAACCGAGCAACGAGGACGAACAAAGACACTCGCAATTATTTATAATCTTAACACAAATTAATTGACGCACTTTGCTGTCCAGCAGCTGCGACAGGAGGCAGCAACAACACGCATTTACAACTGTTATAGCTTCAAAATGATTGTCTACTGCAGACGCCCTATATGTCGGGCGCTCTTTCGCTCTCTTCTCCTGTATTATGCTGCGGAGCAGACGATTGATTGCTGTGGGACATGAACTTATACTCGTATGACAGCAAAAACAACAAACAAAGAAATTGCATCAATTGCCACTATAAGCACCAACACTTCTACATATCCACCACATGTAAGCGTGCGTGTTTGTGGGGTAAAGCTGCAGTAGCTAGGTCAAAGTAGAGCACAAATGCGTAAAATGCAATAAAGTGCTGCGAATGGCCGTTCGGTCGGTCGGTCATCTTCGTTGCGCTGGACACTGCTGCTGCATCAAATTCAATTAGCATGCATAACTCGAAGAATGAAAATGTGCTACGTTGCAACAGCCGGCGAGCGCCTGACATGAATTATTGAAGATGCAATGAAATGTGCACAGTGTGTGATGATATGACCACTTAGGCTCTTAAATTTTAAACTGTACAATTGATGCACCCTTCTGTTGTTTACAAAGAAAACACTCTGAAGTTGTAAGTTGTTAGTGACTTTACAAATCTCGTAAATGTGCCAAATATAAAATTTTCAACAAATTGGGGGTTTCTCTTCCGAAGCTGTTGATAATTTTTTATTGGGGTGTTTTTTACGTGGCGGGTCCCAAACCCAGCGCACAATCCTTAGGAGGGATGGTTCGCCGTCTCTCTTTATCTCGCCTTCAAACGGATGTTCTTTGGCTACCCAGAGGATACTTGGTCTAAGACCGGAAGTCATAGGCTGCTTGAGCCATTTTTAGAAGTATCGTTTCTGGTCATTCCTAAGTGAATGGCAATCAAGAGAACTTAAAAAGTCATTTTACCCTTAATGAAGCTTAATGTATTAAATTTATACACTGAGCAAGACATACCGACAGACTGTACATATATATTTAAAATCGCTAATAATGCTCTATGAGATCTCCCAACTTCAATTAATATTTCAGCTGAATGAAATTTCGGGCCACTATTAGGTCTATGTTTAATCATTCCTCGGTTTTTGTAATAACGATTTGAAATTTGCTCACGTATTTTCCTTCCCAAGAAGTTGTTTGTTCGCCAGAACCACCAATATCGTACTATTAAGGAATATAGCTGCTATACAAGCTGATCGAGCAAAATGAATTTCTTCACCAAGTTTGGCCAGATATTATCTAAGAAAGTGACACAATTTCTGAACAAATTCTTCATTCGGACCACTATAGCCCATAACTTTTATATAAAGTGACTTATCAAAATCAAGTCCGTTTATGAAAAATTGATTTATTTGATATTGATCATGAATATAAAATTTGACAAAGATTATTATCGAAGACAAAGCTACAATCTCCGAAAATTGGACTACTATATAAAGCTTTAGATATACGTTGCCATAAATATATTTTACACCCTTTTAAGGTGAAGCATTGTTGTTGTTGTTATAACGATAGAAAACATTCCTAAAGAATTTCGAGGAATGGTGCCGAGTTACAGTCTTCGGCAGTATAAAAATTCTGGTCCATTCCAGTTACTTAGACGTGATAGCCGTGGTAACGGAATAATAATGATAGGCTAGGTTAAGAGGTCGATCCTAACAGGGATCTCACTTCGATAGCTCAGAACGCCGGTCCGTTGTGTTACCTAAACTACCTATATAATAGATAATAAGAGCCTTACAATTGACAAATTGGCCTATCACAAATTCGTTGAGACGGTTAATGTCAGCTTCGGTTATGTCACTTGGTTCGCCGGCGGTAATACTGCTGAGTTGCTTTATATTCTGCTTTGCAAAGACTGGACAATGGCTCCATGCAACTTTGATGACTTGTTTCCGTTAAAATTATTGGCCATACCGCATGAATGCCTATTGGATAATGCCTGGCGATGAAGTAACTTGATGTCATTACTAGTGAGGACAGAGATTACTTGACCTTTAAACGCATATTTAGCGAGCTCAGCTTTAATATTGCGACTCTGCTGTCTGAGTAAATGCTTATTTGCCTGAAAGAGGCTTCACTTTTTAGCAGTACGTATACAACCACATTAATAACAGTCACTTTTGCCTGAGAGCCATTGCAGTGGGCCGGTGGCATAAAGCATATATTTACGGAGACCTTCTTACACAAAACTCTCCTTCCAACTTTCCCTCCTAGCTGCGACCTATCCATGAAAAGGCTCAATAATCCTCTTCTGCAGCTAATCTTCTGCATTCACATGTCTCTCTTCGGTATGTGAAAAGTGAGAAACTGCCAATATTAGCCTCTGGGACGCAATGATCCAAGTCTTCAGAGATGTAGTTGAAGAAGGAGAAAATTTCTGCGTGAATTTTCTTGTCCGGACCCCTTCATATGGTCAGCTTCCTTGACTTAAAATTTGAAGAATTAATATACCGCATGTGGACCCATTCAATCTGGCGACAATGAACTTTTTCTCGCACGGTTGTCAGTTTATGACTGCCCAGTGTTATATAATAATTCTGACCCTATTTATAACTACACATACAATGTATGCTGACCACTTTTAATTTATGTAGCAATATATAAAAGTGTAGATGTTTTCATTGAGCATCTGTGAGTTATTGGTAAATGCGCCAGCAAGCTGAATTTAATTGAACTCGATTGAGTGGCAACACAAAAAAAATGTTTTTATTTTATAAATAGCATACAATAAGTGCACATATCTGTATATATATACTAAAACAACGTTCTATATACATATGATCCATACAACAGCAGTTGCATTGCATCAATCACTGTACACAGCCACAGCCATATCTGCTATGTAGCCACTGTCCGTCCGCCTCTATGCACCTCGGCGACTTGCTGCGGCCAAGACCGTGAATTTCCTGCACAATATGTTTTTATGAGTACAACTTTGTTCGCTCCCTGCCATTATTGACAATTTATTTCTGATTTATTGTCACCATAGTAATGCTTTATTGCACACACACACGCTCATACAAACATACACCCATTTAGAGAAACTATTTATTAGATTTTTTCTGATTGCACCTGAAATTGATTTTGCTGCAATTGTTATTTGTTACCACATATTTGTTGTTGTTGCACTTGCTTTGAGTAACTGTTGCTGTCTACAAATAAAAATTACAAATTTACGTACATATGTATATGTATATACATGGAGTGTGTGTGTGTGTAGTAGTTAACTATTGGAAATTTTCAAAACAAATACGAAGGTGACGTTTATTGTTAATTGCTGGTCTCAATTTATTACTAAACAAATAAACAAATGTAAGTGTATATGTACATATGTATGTGTATACATTTGTACCTGTTTTGATTTATGTCAATATTTACCGAGTAAGTGAACTTGAAATGTGTTCCTTGATATTGTGCCGTTATATATTCATAGAACTCAAGTTGATACTTTCCGGTGTAAAAAAGCGCATATTACCTAATAACATAATTGCGGTTGTTATTGTTTTACAATAATAAGTTTTTGTGCCGGCCGCCGCATTGAGCGACTAATCGGTTTCATGAACTTCAGTGTCATAATCAATTAATAAAAGCAAACACTTGCATAATTTGTTCCAGAGACTGGTGGTCTTAAATGCCTATAGGCAGTATCTTAAGCTTTTTATACTCTCTCGACTATAATAGTTATTTTCACCAATTAGTGCTTTGTAAAACCTAGAACTAAACGAGATATGCAAGGTCTGTCGCAAAAGAAATAGGGCTGTTAAAAAAACAACAAAAAATTAATATATTTCAATAGTTATATTTTTTTATTCAAAGTAGTTTCCTTGTGCTTCGATACAGCGTTTAGCCCGGTCAATAAGCATTTCAAATAAGTGTTTAAGGTCATTTTTCGGAATGCTCTTGAGAATATCGGTCGTCGCCTTTTGGATAGCTGAAATGTCCTGAAACCAGTGTCCTTTCATGGACAAATGAAGTTTTCCAAATAGGTAAAAATCACAGGGTGCCAGATCAGTTGAGTAGGGTGAGTGATTAATGGTTAATATGGAGTTTTTTGTCAAAAAATCAGTGACAAGCGTCGACCGATGACACGGCGCATTATCGTGCAACAAGCGCCAGAACCCTGCCTCACTCCATTGTGGTCGAGCACGACGAATGCGTGACAAAAGACGCTTCATAACACCAAGGTAAAACACAGCATTAATCGTTTGGCCAGGTGGGACGAACTCTCGGTGTACAATACCCTCGGAATCGTAAAAACAAATCAGCATTGTCTTTATTTTTGACTTCTGAAGACGATCGACTTCTGATCGTCACAGAGGTCCTCACGACCTACTTGGAATCGCTTAAACCACTCATGCACATTACTACGGGATAGGCACTGATCACCATAAACTTTTTTAATCATTTGAAATGTTTCAGTAAACGTTTTCCCAAGTTTAAAACAAAACTTAATATTTGCTCTTTGCATTTTACGACCGATGACTAAAAGCTGCTGTCACTTTTTGATCGATAACATCGATTGTAGTTATCCAATTGTCTTAAAATTTTTACGAAATGTCAACAAGAGATCAAACTTTTTATTTCATATACCCACCAATAGGTGGCGCCGCCAGAAACAGTTATATTTAAAAAGTTCTGTTTCTTTTGCGACAGACCTTGTATGTATATGTACATATATACAAAACGATAAACCTTCACAGGTGCATTTCTTGTTTGTATGGCAGCAATATGCTATGGTCATCTAATATGGACGATTCGGAGCAGCTTATTAGAAAGAGAAAGACGCGTTCAAAATTTCATATCTCAAAAACTGGTAGATTAGTTCTCGTGTATACAGACAGACGGACATACGGACATGGTAATGATATTCAACTCGTCATGCATTATATAAAGATTTATGCTTGGGATCGTTGTCCTGTTACAAATAAAACTCATTTTCGATCTTCAGTTTAACACTTAGCTTAATGTTTTGACGTACTATGGTGTAGGTTTCCAGTACCATCACCTGCCATTCGGCCCCTTACCATGATGGATCCGTCTCCGTGCTTCATACTGAAAGTAAGATTTTGCGGTTGAAGATCGTAGTTTTTTTTCCGCCAAACCATTTGTTCAGATGCTCTGAGCCAAATAAATTATATTTACTTTCATCAGTTAATAAAACCAAATAAATAATTTTAGAAACCATTCAAACCGTGCTTTCTGAGGACTATTCTTACTGTTTTGAGATTGACATGGATATTCAGTTGATTTCGAACGGTATCGGTCAGTTTTGGAGCATTGAAAAGAGGATTTTTCTTAGTTTCCCGAACGATAAATGCACCAGCTCTCTCGGAAACGCGTTCCTTTTGCTCGTTTTCTGTTTATTTGCAATTCTTTCTTCTTTAATATAATGACGAATTGTATGCTGCACACTTCTCCTTCTTCTTAATTGGCGTCGACACCGCTTACGCGATTATAGCCGAGTTAACAACAGCGCGCCAGTCATTTCTTCTTTTCGCTACGTGGCACCAATTGGATATTCCAAGCGAAGCCAGGTCCTTCTCCACTTGGTCCTTCCAACGGAGTGAAGGTCTTCCTTTTCCTCTGCTTCCCCCGGCGGGTACTGCGTCGAATGCTTTCAGAGCTGGAGTGTTTTCATCCATCCGGACAACATAACCTAGCCAGCGTAGCCGCTGTCTTTTAATTCGCTGAACTTTGTCAATGTCGTCGTATATCTTATACAGCTCATCGTTCCATCGAATGCGATATTCGCCAATTCGCTTTCTCCAGAAGCAGGTTGAAAAAGTCACACGATAGGGAATCGCCTTGTCTGAAACCTCGTTTGGTATCGAACGGCTCGGGGAGTTCCTTCTCGATCCTGACGGAGCTTTTGGTGGGATACCAAATTCAGACGTCGCGGCATAAAGGCAGCTCCTTTTCGTGCTGTCGAAAGCAGCTTTGAAATCGACGAAAAGGTGGTGTGTGTCGATTCTCCTTTCACGGGTCTTTTCCAAGATTTGGCGCATGGTGAATATCTGGTCGGTTGTTGATTTTCCAGGTCTTAAGCCACACTGATAAGGTCCAATCAGTTTGTTGACGGTGGGCTTTCATCTTTCACACAATACGCTCGATAGAACCTTATATGCGACCACTTCACCAACTTTTTTTTAACGATATTCTGCTATATCCCTGGGAAATTTATCGTCTTGGTGCAGTTCAATCTCTCGTCTAATTTCTACACTTGTTTGTCGACCCATCAAGATTAGACAAAAAAGCATATTCTTTAAAAAAAATACCGCTATTTCAGCAAAAAAACACTTGTTTTCGTTTTTGAAGCTTTTTGAACCGTTATTGACTACAACAATAACAGCTCATCTTACAAACAAACCAAAAAATAAAGGGTGCCATAAAGGTTTGAAGTTAGCAATGTGAAGATATATTTTTGAATAGAAAGTGGCTCACTTTCAGCGTGACTCACTGTACATATATACAAGTATGTATGTTATAGGGTTCCCCACGTTTCCTTATGGGTGTTACAAGCTTCGTGGCAAACTTAATATACCCTATTCAGTTTATAAAATTTTAATTAGGTACAAAGCTCATAATTGCAACAACAACGATATGTGCTGTAAAATTTTCGAAAAGTAGTCTTACTATTAGAAGTATAACACCAAAAATATTAATTAAATTATAACTTTATATTACAATCAGTCTATAAACTAGTTAGTCAGGGAGATACCTAACTCAAAAACTACTTGGCGGTAATGAAATTTGGTTCGGGTCATTTGTATATTATGTATGTTATACATCATCCTAATGATATAGTTCAAAAATTTCCGACATCAGACCACAACCACATCTACTATTCTTTCTAATTCAGATTTATTCTGATTTCTTTTTACTTTTTTAAAAATACCTGCGGCGTCGAAAAATTCTTCATAAAATAATCCTTCTAACACGATAGGGGTAAAGTATCAGTTAAATTTGACAATTTTTCGGTCGGTTTAAATACTTTCTGTCTCTCATATACCAAATAGAAGAATCCCTGTGCTACCAATTGGCCTTGCGTCGAATATAGCGATTAATTTGTTAGATGTTCCAATGAGGCATATATTTCTGACTACAATGTGATTTAATGTCAAAATGGTCAAGATCAGTTAGCGCCTTCTCCCTGCCCCAATATACCAAATAGTATAGTTTTCTCCCTTCAGATTGATATTATACAGAATGTAACGTATTACCATATACAATATCGCAGGACTCAGGATCACATATCATAATAAGGAAAAAAAGAAGTGAAAATATTTCCAAAAATATATTGCAAGGATCCACTACTTTCCTAGCATTCAAATGATAGACATTATATAATATTTAGATAAATATTTCGACCGTAAAACAACACAACAAAGCGTCTAGAAGTAGACATCTGAATCAATTAGCAATTGTCCTTGAAAAATATTTCAAACTACATTTGTGACCTGTTGATACCTGCTTAGCAAATATATTGCCATTTGCAAGTTTTCTAGTTGCTAAATAGTAAATTACATAAGCTTATAAAGGAAACTATAATCATTAGCCTCAATTTTAACCTAAATAATATCGAATATCAGTAAATTGTAAGTGAAAACTTCGACTAACTTATGCTTCCTGCATATAACATACAAGTGTACATTTTAGTGCCTCATAATAAATGTGTAATAATTCGAAAGCATTCTTGAGTAGCCCTCAAATGGTGACAAATGCTACCAGTTAGTCAACAAATGGTTATAAAATGGTTATAAAGCTTTCAACTGTACCAATTTTTACAGTTTATGGACTGATCCAAATTGGAATAGAAAATTATTTAAAAATAAGAAGTCTTATTAGCAAATCCATAATTTATTTTTATTTCAGGGGTCACATAGGTTTCCTCTGGTAAAAAACAGTCTTTTTCAACAATTTTTTTCTCATGTAAAAAGTTAAATATTTTATTAGAATTTTTTATTGCTACAAACATACACTATTAACAAAGAAATTATGTATTTTTTTGAAAAAAAATATTTTAATCTCGGCCATTGCGGCATCATTTTCCGGCGACTCCTCGGGAAAAAAATGCACCCGCGTTGACGTGATAACACCTTATAGGATCATCTAAAGTGAAAAATACGTGTTTTAGTTAAAACCTTAACTTAGAATTGGACGAAGGCAAAAACTGAAAATTGGATTTTTGGCAGAAATTTTTACAAAAAAGGGAAAATTTCGCGAAATTTTTTTCGAAATTTGTTTAAAATTTCATGAAGATCGGTTGAACAGTTCGCAAGAAATCTTGGCTATCAACTTCAAAAACACAGAAAAATGCGTTTAAAGACGGCGCACTTAGTCTAGCTAGCCTTGGGCGCACAAGTTCTCAAGGCTGTATCTCCGAAACTATTACTCGGATCAACTTGATAATTTAGGACAATATTCTAGAGAGAATATATAGAGAATAAGACAATAAAAAAATTAGACTTTTTGAAACCCCTTAACCCATTTTAACCACTAAATCTCGAATAGAGTTTGTTTGGTTAGATTTGCTATCTGAAGTTCTTAAAGAAGGCTACTTTTTAATATCTTAAGCAAAACATATTTGTGAAAAGAATCTATAAAGTTGCTATATATTTCTCCTCCGTATAGCATATGTGAATTTTTTAACTCCAGATCCTGAAAACTAAATATTTTAACCATTTACTTGCCAATCTGCTAGAATCTCGTAACCACCTTCGCTTTGTTTCACCTTCGTCCTGAAACAGTTGGAATTTCTGCTGGGTATACCCACAACTACACACGTACATTAATATAATGTAGTCCTGTGCATATTTGCTGCTTAAAATTAGTATTCCGTCAGCGCAATCACATTGTAAAATGCCACTTAGTGTGTCCTGGCCATAGAGACTACACAGCCAACTGCCCACTGCGGGTCAACGGTGTTAAATTGACCGTCCGCGGGCAAAGCGAAAATTCGTGCTGACACCCAACGCGCGCAGCAATAGTGTTACAAGTATGTTTATATATACAGATTGTGTCTACATACATTCATATGTACATTGGCACATATTGTTGAATTACTTTGATCACTGGACACGCGCTTTGTGTCGGTCACGCCTACACGCAGTGATACAGACATACCTATATGTATATGTAAGTCTACATATGTATATACCATACCTATGGGCATACATATATTAATTCGTAGTGATATCCTGCTGCTTATCCCTTTCTGCGTCCCCTCTGCATCCTACCCTCCCACCTTAATAAACTCAAATGGATGTCAGCAACCAATTAATGTTGTTGTTGCCGCTTAACTACATTGACTCTGGGCTATCCCTCGTGTAACTGCTGTGTATGTATGTATGTACATACATATGTATGTGTGTTTGTTGCCGCATAGTTGCTGTTACTTGGTGTGCAGGCGCCGCAGTGCAGCCAACGGCTCTGTTGTGCGAATTGGAGCGCCTGATATTCGCCAACTGGTGTTGTTGTTGTTGTTGTGCGTAGAGACTATTTAATATTCATTTGTCGTTTGCTAATGAAGGCACTGCATTTGTCGCTAACTTATCCTGATTTATTTACCACTAGCAAACAGCCGAACTCACGTACACGCACGCACTGCTGTGTGCGTAACAGCACAGCAGCAGCGGCAGCAACATTTTGCCTTTGCCGTCGCCTTCGCGTAGTGGTTGGCAACAACAATGAATAGTTACAAAACAATACATACATGTAACATTTACAATATAACAGTGGATTGTGTGCAGTCGGTCGGTCGGTCTGACATCCTTTTATCACTTTCAAAGAACCAGTCTGCACTGTGGTAAAGTTTCGGACTTATCCTGGACGGGGTTAAAGTTAGTTTTCCATACAAGAACTTGAGCTTGATCGGTCAATTTATATGACATATGACAGTTATATGCTATAGTTGTCCGATATTTTTGCTCCGACAAATGAGCAGCTTCTTAGAATGAAAATGACGTGTGCCAAATTTCAGATTGATATCTCAAAAACTGAGAGACTAGTTCGCATATATAAGGATAGACAGATGGGCATGGCTGAATCCACTAAGCTCGTCCCATCATTCTGGCAAACTGAAAAACGGGGTTTTCAATAGGGACGCTACAGAAGTAGACCGATAGGAACAGCAAACGACGCCATGTTTTTACCCGCTCTTTTAACATTTCTCTACAGTAAGGTTTGCTATTTCATCATGGAAAGATATACGATCCAACAACGAGTCGAAACATTCAAATTTTCTACCGGAATTTGGAGTCAGTGGCCTCAAATTTAAGAGCTCCACGTTCAATTTATGGCCGATATAATCGTTCTGTTAGATCAACAATATCGCGTCTGGTGGAAAAATTTGAATAAACAGACACAGTACAAAATGATCAATAAAGAAGTGCCCGTAAGGTACGTACTCCATGAGTCACCATTGCGTCCCGAAAAAATTACGATTTGGTGCAGTTTATGGGCCGGCGTTGTCATTGGGCCGTACTTCTTCCGTAATGATGAAGACCGGCACGTTACTGTGAAGAGGAATCGCTACCGCTCAATGATAACCGAACTGATGATAAAGGTTGGACAATATGTGGTTCCAACAGGACGGCGCCACAAGCCTCACATCGAATGTCACTATCGATTTAATAAAACCCAAGTTTGGTAAACGTGTGATCTCAAGAAATAGGACAGTCAATTGGCCGCCTCGGTCGTACAATTTGGCGACGTTACACTATATCCTGTGGGGCTACGTCAAGTCTATGGTCTATGCCAAAAAGGAAGCGACGATTGATGAACTTCTTACGAATATCGAACGTGAAATTGCAGCAGTATCGGCCGATTTATGCTTAAAAACCGTCCAAAAATGGGTTCAGCGTTTGGACTTCTGCAAGCTAGCCCGTTGTGGCCATGCTAAAGAAATCCATATTACAAACCGTTTCTGTTTTATTAAAAAAAAAAACTTTGTATCGCTCTTGCTGAAAAACCCTATACATATAAAATGTATTTAACGAATAACAGCGTTTGGGCTGATCATAAGGCCTCTAGATACACCCGAATGTGACTGTATGGCTATGCGGTTGTGTGACCATGTGGCTCCATTTCGGCCGGCATCGTAATCAAAATAGTAAAATTTCGTGCAACCATGTGACTCATAGTCAACAACAACAACAATAAAGCGATAATGAAGGTCCAATAATGCGCGCACGATCCCTGCAAAGTTCTGCATGCACATAGGAATGTAATGCACTCCATAATCGAACAATGCACTTGCGGAAAGTGAGTCCCACAGCATAAAAGCGACCATATATATGTATGTGTATGTATGTGATTAGTGCGAGTTGTGTGTGTGTGAAGAGGAAGTGCGGCCGAGGCGTGGGTTCTTTGTTGACGGCGTCAAAGCCCTGCCCTGTGCGTGAGTCAGTGTGGCTGGAGCTGCGTTGTTGTTGCATGTGTTGCGTTGCATTTTGTTGTTATCTGTATTATATTAAACCAACAACAAGTACAAACTTCGAAATGCGAAATTTAAACAAATTAAGTCAAATATTTATCATAGTTTAGTGTATTTGCTCGAAAATGAATTCGGAGAATGTGACACCTAACACACACACACACCACATACCAAAAGTGCGGGTACTATTTGGTCATAATAATTCTAATTTTGTTGTTACACTTGTTTTTGTATTTGCAGATTGGGAGCGTGAAGCCGTCTCCAAGGCCGAAATATTACGTCTCATATATCAAGGTAGATTTCTACATTGCAATGTAACTTTAGGCGCACTGGGACTTCCGCTGGGCAAAACGACTGTTATGCATTTAGTGCCGCGTGATAATTTGCCAGAACCCAATTCGCAAGGTAAGTGATAATAATGCCAACAAAAATAAGTATATATTACGGTTATTTAGGAAAGTTATAGTAGAGAAGTGTGTTATTAGAAAGAATGGTCGTATACGAGCTTATTGAGTACTGTTGTAGCCAATTACATAAAATGTATGTCAGAATGAACCCCAAAATATTCAGAATTCGAGTTAAAGTATATAATATTTACAAAAATTGAGTTCATGTTAATATTGTACTCAGAGACGTATAATAAGATTTTCGAAAAATTATCTGTATTTTATATTTGAGTAATTTTGATAATTTTTCAACGATAATTTCCTCAGACAGCTTTTAATTGAGAAGTTTAAGGTTAAAGTCTATTATGGCTGAAAACCCATATATTTTTAACTTTCATGATGATCATAGTACCTTGACTTTTTCAGTACCTAGTTGAGGGACTCCAAACAATTTATAAATGATCGATAAAGAAAAAATTTTTAGAACATAGTGCTAAAATGGCCATAAGTAAATTTTTAGCTAGAAATTTTTTCAGAAAAAAGTTTCACAAATCCTCAACTTGTTTTGGCAACGGCAGCTCTTTCGGTCTCTATTGGAGAAGCAAAGAATTGTAAACAAAAATAGGGTACTTTTGTATGAGATAAAATTTCAGCTTAAGAGAAATATAGTATACTTCTCAACTTATGCTCAAAAGTGAATCTTCAATTGATCACAAGTATTGTTATTTCACTTTGAGAAGTAAATTGGTGGTGCCACATATTCTTATAATGAAAACCAATTTGAGATCGAATTTACTAATTTTCGAAACACTTTTCCACTACAAGTGTTGTTTTTTCATTGCTATTTACGAAATAATTGTAAACTCGTTATGTTCTTAATCGGAAGCGAACGGTCCTTGCTGTGTAAGTGTTCGAAACATCAAGAGACATCGTATATTTGTACGGAGTGCAGTTTTCTGGTACGCTTTAAGATTCTTCGGCTTCGTTTCACTACATCCAATGGACCATATCGGCGCGATGTAGCTTAAGACCAACCGACCAATTGCCATTTATGTTGCGGAAGCCATTCTGGTGGTCTGCTAGACTCCGTCGCCTTTTTTTGGCGGGTTTCCCAGGTATCAGTAGTGGGTTCACTCATCCGACTTTCCACAAATCGGATATTTGAAGAGTAATCAGCGACAAGTTGAGAACCCAGGTTAGGAAGCTTACTGCTGTCGAGCATATGTGCTTTAGCATCAGCAAGTTTATTCCTTCTGGGTCAATGGACTAGGAAGATTTAGCATTGTTAATTACACTCCGAATCTCCTTATCGCTAAAAAGTAAAGTAAAGTTAGAGACTACTCTTGGTATTTTGCGCAACCGCCGGGTAACACATCCTTCGGCCTTGTCTGTAGAAGGCTACAGCGTGAACTACCGTCTAAAATAGCTCACGGGCTTCTTCGGATTCGGAGTATTCGAAGTATGGACCTCGAAATTAGTTTAAACCCGGTCATGATTTCAGACTTCAGGTGCTCCACCCATTTTGTCCGCTGATGCTGATTTACCATTTGCCGAATCTCCAAATTGAGATCCTTTAATTGGGATCGTTATGGCGTAAGGTATGCGCTCCTTATCTAAAACTGCTAATTCGGCTGGGAAACAGGTACAATTCGCAAAACAGCCTGTTTATGCAAGTTGTTCCTACAATAGCACCAATTCTAATCCAACCCATGTATCAGGACGATTTCAGAAAACATATGATTATTATACTTCTATGAATTTAAAGTAGGACGACCTTGTTCATAATTCTAAAATTCTTAGTTTATCTTTCAAAATTTATGGTTTGAGCCTAAACCGCCTTGTCCCCAACAGTTGTTAAAGTCAAAACCTTCAATGCTTGTAGCGACGCACGTTTAATGTCTTCAATTGACTCAAAACGGTTTCGCCGAAGCGGTCGTTTGAGTTTGCTGAAAAGCAAGAAGTCACATGGAGCTAAATCAAGCGAACACGGTGGTTGCGGCATGATATGGATTGAAATTTTGGTGAAAAACTCATGAAGAATTAATGCAGTATGCGACGGTGCCTTGTCGACGGTGAGCTGTCGGCCCATAATTCCGGTCTCTTTTTACGAATTGCTTCGCGCAAACGGTGCATAGCAATTAAATAGTATTCCTTGTTGACAATTTGACCGGTCGGAAGGTATTCGCAGTGCACCAGACCTCAATAATCGAAGAAAACTGTCAACATAATCTTGATTTTTAACGAATGATCGTCTGTTTCCGGTTCGTAAGCATAGAACTAAGACTTGTCGCCAGTTGTTGCTCATCAGTTGATGCTGATGCCGTCCTGGACGTGATTCGTCGTCAACACGTTCTCTACCATCTTTGAGTAATTGGTATCAATCAAAAACACTTGCTAGGGACATTTATCACCGAAGGTCTTTTTCAACATTCTGATTTTTTCGGCACCAAAAATCTGATTCCACACACAAAATTTAATGGAACGAAAAAATCGCCGAATGCACCTTATGTACTTCAGACAGACCTGCGTTTACTAAATATCAATGATTATTTTGATGTGACATTTGGCACAGATGTCAGTAACGGTAATACCAACCTATACCATGGGTTTTCGCACGAAATTTAAATTAAAAAGTCTTACTATTACAGTCGTATAATTTTTCCCAATATGAGTAATAAATTTTTGGATGTTTCTTAAATTTATATAAATTTTTTATATTACAATTTTTAATATAATTACTTAAAATAAAATGTAAAATAGTACTTTCACACTGACAATCGAAAAACTTTTATTTCTCTCTATCCTCCGAAAATATGTACAGATCAAAGGCAGAAAAGTAAAGGCGGTTCCAGTAGATGCTGTTCAACGACATGCTGTATTTTGTAACTAAATTAGCTCATAGTAAATAAATTAATTTAAATATATATATATTATAATAATTATAATACATACATACATACAAAAATACAAAAAAAAAAAAACAGAAACGGAGGAAAAATATATTTTCTAATAAATGAAATAAATATAACACAAATAACCGAGCATAGTTTTAAAATCAAAACTAAATAATAAACTTAACTAAAATAAAATTGATATAAAAGCGAAGATGTGAATTTAGTGGACAGTTTCCAAATGTGAAGCTTGTGCAAACGAGAAACGTAGCTGGCAAATTTTTAAAACAATAGTGAAAATTAATAAAAAAAAAATTACTTATATATGTATATCTAAAATTTACTGAGAAAACTGAAAAATCGCAGCACGACTCAAAAATAAAAATGAAAACCAAGAGATAATAATTAAAAAAAAGAAAAGCAACAACAAATTATAAGCAACAGTTACGTAAGTGGTTAGATACGAGTAAGTGTAGGATGCTAAGGGAACTTAGAGGTTTACAGTTGCCGACCGGTGAACTCTTCGTGCAGAACGGTTATAATATTTATGTATATGATAACACAATATTATATACTAACTTGTAATATTTAAACACTTCTATTTATGTATGTATGACATGTAATTGTAGATAAATATTTATGTTAATAAAAGTAGTGAATTACAAAGGGAGCCGAGAGCCGAGAGCAGAGTTTAAGATATGCGACGAAGAAGAAGGCGCAAGCTGTTTTAAAATAACAAAATGTAACGGGGCTATGGCAAACGGTGAATGCAAATTTACAAATGTATAAATGCTAACTGCTGAATAACGGTGTTGTGTGACAGTCGAAGAAGTGGAAAGTAGGCGGAAAAGAGAGCTAGGCGGGGAGGGGAGGGGAGTAAAGGTGGCGTGTCGAGGTGAAATTGAATTTAGACATTGCGTTATTCCTTCCATTTTCATTGAGTTGTTATTGTAAAGTGTTTGCTAGCTAAATTTTACTTTAAATTTACATTTAAAATATATAAATATATATATCTACGATTTACCGTTACAATCGAGCTGTATGTGATTGATGATTGTTTGATTGATTGTCTGCTTTATAAATGCTATGCCGCTGCGAAACAAAAGCGTGAAATGCAAATTTTAAAATAAAAGGAAAAATAACAAAAAAAATAAATAAATAAATAAAAACGGAAACACAACAGCGGTCAATAGTGAATGCGAAAAGGGATTATAGAAAATGCAGAATATGTAATAAAAGGCAAATGAGAAGCATGAAAACCGTTATGTATGTATTTAGTATAGAATTTGCGCTGGCAACTGTTTTGTGTAGCTGATTTATATAAATATATATTATATGTATGTATGTATGTAATTAAAAGTGTTATTTGTAAATTCTGTTAAGTCGACGTTTTTTTCGGATGCAAAAACAAAGAAAAAAGTGAAACAAAAAAGTAACACTAAAGCAATTCTCGCAGCATGTCTTTCACATATACACATATGTACATACATACATGCAAAAACATGCACATGGTTGGGTGCTCATATGTATGTGTGTCATATGCAAAGAAATTATTAAACAAATTAAAATATTACAAACAAAAAACAAAAAATAATTTAGAAATACAAAGCATACTAGCCACGGGTAATAAAATGCAGCCGCGTCAAACAAAAATAAAACGTAATATACCAAAAAAAAATATGGCACTCACACACATACACACAATGAAAAATTTACAATATGATGCATAAAACACAAAAATGCTCTATATACATACAGATGTATGTATTTTGCATTACAAAAAATCAGGAACTTACCAAACAGCAAAATAAAAGCGTAAAACAAAAACAATAAAATAAAAGTCATAATTAAAAACATTAAAACAAAATGCATAATTAAAAACAATTGAACAAAATTATATATATTATATTACAAATCAAATAAACAATAGTCAAAAATGCTAATTTAGTGTTCATTGCCGTGTTTATAGTTACCAACATCAAAATAATTTTTATGAAAAACAAAACAAGCATAAAAGATTGCATACAAACAGAAAAACTAACAGTTATGTGGAAAACGTATAAAAAAAATATTTGTGAAAATGTTATTATTAATTTTAAAAATATTTTTTGTTCAATTAATTTCGCCCAATTCATAACCTTAAAATAACAAAAAGAAAAGTTTTTGTTTTAACAAATTCTATAAGTTGCTTCTATCCGAATACTTTACCAAAAAAAGTTGAAAGGCTACATCTTTGAGGGTTTGCTTGCCCATTAGTATTTTGCTGAATATTAAGGGCTTACATAAGTTTACGGGATTCAAAAAATCGATTTTTTTCATTGTCTTATTAAATTCTACAACACCTCTAGAATATTGTGTTATTTTCTAGTTGATCCGAGTAATAGTTTCGGAGATACAGCCTTGAGAACTTGTGCGCTCAAGGCTAGCTAGGCTAAGTGCGCCGTCTTTAAGACACACTTCTTTGAGATACAATTCTTAAAGTCTTGAACGAAGGAATTTTTTCGATTACAGCTATTTGAAAAAAAAATGTCCCGAAATTTTAATTTTTTTGGGAAACATGTCTGCACAAAAATCCAAATTTTCAATTTTTTCCCTTCATCCAAGTTCTAAGATAAGGTTTTAACTAAATAAAACACGTATTTTTTTACTTTAAATGATCTTGTAAGAAGTTTTCCTGCCAACGCAGGCACATATTTTTTCCTAGGGGTCACCGGAGATGGTGTCGCAATGGCCAAGTTTAAAAAAAATACTTTATTTTTTTTTTTAAATTTCAGTAGAACCAATAAAAAATTCTAATAAAATATTTCATTTTTTATTTGCAAAAAAATTGAAAAATGCTGTTTTTCCCGAGGAAACCTATGTAAACCTTAACTTTTTTATAACCATAGCTATCTATAGGCTTTAATTTTCGAGCTTGAAATTATCCATCAAAATCAAAAGTATCATAAAAGTCATTTCAGTCTCGACGAAAATTTCCTAACCCCAAAATAATTCTCATTGTAGTAGTTGTCTACTCCAATAAAGAAGAAGAAGTGGTTCAACAAATACATATATAGGCATATTAGGGTACAACAACAAAAAATTTATGTATTTATTAAACCTATCTCCGAAAATGTCTCTATTTGATGTAAAAAAGACCAGTATCGCTCAGCTCTAACGGATCGGGTTTAGTTTCTGATATAATTAGCTTAGGAAAGATAACGCAAGTTTTTAAAAAGGTTTTTATATTCTAAAAATTGAGTCTTTGAGCACTCATAAAGTCTATGGCAATATTTACCGGAAGCGAAGTTACAGCCACTCAAAAATTACTAAATTTGAAAATTTAAGGAGGGAATTTTTTACATGAAATAAGAACAACTGAGATGGTGGGAATCAAAAACAAAATTATAAGAAAAATTGGAACACCCTAATTTATATTGAAACGTGTAATTTTTCTAAAATATATATTGAAATTTCCTCAAACGCTGAAAAAGTCTACAAAGTTTCGCCTCTCGCTCTCTAATTATTCAGAAAACCGTTAAAAAAGTTTCCAAGGCAACAAGTATTATAAAAAAAATATTTTTGAAAGACGCTTACGATCCAAAATTGTCCCTTGAATATTTTCTAACATTTTCTGTTAATAAAACCTGAAAGCAACCTTTCCTGAAAATACCTAATACCGTTTCACCTACTCTTACAAGGGAATAAGGAGTCAATAGACCTCAGATCACGGTGCAATCCTCATCTATTTATCTTATAACGGGATATTTAGATATGAACTTTGAGCACCCTTTTCGATTTTTAGTCCGTCATTGGGTCCAGTCTAAGAAATATCTTTGCATAATTCTGTAGAAAGTATTATTTTCGAATATTTCTCGATGGTTTCGCGGGCAATATAGTGCTATATCTTACTGAAACTAAAATAAATGATAGCCTTAAACCATATTCTTAATAATCTTCCGATTACTTGCTAATTTGAATTAATTTTTCGTAATTTAATTTTTTGAGAGAAATTCTCACAAACCTCCATTAATATTGTTATTGCCGAAAATGCTGAGCGAAAAATGTGAATCGAATTGCAAACAGCTGTTCGAAAGTACTCCGTAGAATTTAACTGAGAGAGCACAATTCTTGAGCATAAATAAATTCGACATTCTTTCTTCCTTTTAAATTGTTTTCATGAAGTATTCTCTTCTTATACAGGCTTATCACAGTCTCGAACGAAAAATCATCTATATACTTATTCTCAATTCTAATTTTTACGGCATAAAAATAGCGTTTTCGTTAATATTCTCAAAAATAAGCAATTTCCTCTTACTGTTTTTAAGTCTAACGGTGTAAATTAGTATCGAAAAAATTTAAAGAAATCAAACTCCGCGCTCGAAAAATGATAGAAAAAAAACCAAAGCTTTCACACCAAAATTTATTTACATATTTTTTCAATTATTTCAATCTCACGCTCACGCTCCGTGCGGAAGTTCAAGCACCCCCTTTTTCTCAACTTTTATATTACTGCATACAAACTTACATGGGATTTTTATTCGAAATTACTCGGTCGCAACTCCAGCCTCTGACTGATTAGTTTAATTGCTGTATATTATATGATATCCCAAGCTTTGACTCGTTTCTTATATATTTATGTATGTATGTATTTTTGTTTTGTTTTACCATAAGATATAAACTTAATTTAAAGTTCATTGCCAAGTAATTTATGTACATGCAAACTCGTTCATTTGCATGTACATTTGTTTGTATGCATTTTTGTTAAATTGTAAGATAATTATTATTTTTAACGTCGCTTTCTTCATTTTTGTCCCATATCCTATTTTATGTATGTATGTAAATTTTTAAATGTGTAGCAAGTAGTAAATCTGTTAAAATATGTAAAATTTTATTATATGGAAAAAATGGCAAACTTATTGACCAAATAAATAAATATGTAAATCAAAATTGTAAAATATATTAAATTTAATGAAAAATATAAAAATAATTGTTTTTGTTTAATTTGTGGTATTTTCGATTAGAAACGTTATTAACTTTTTTATATAATATTTTTATATAAACATGTATTTAGTTTATTTTTATTAGACATTTTTTTTTATTTTTTTATTTATTATTTTTTTTTCTATTTTTCGGTTATTGTTTTTTCTTAATATTATTATTTTAACATTTATTTTGTTTTTTATTTAATTTCTATTAGAAAATATTAATATTTTTTTTGTTTTTATTTTTTTACGCTATTTTGTAATTTGTAACATTTAATTATAACATTTAATTCATTTTAATTTTTTTTTTAATTGTATTTTTTTATTATTTTCTGATAAAATTGTTTTTGTTTAATTTCTAATATTTTCCTTTAAAAAAATTTAGTAAAATTGTTTTTTATAGTAATTATATTTTTATTTCAACATTTATATTTGTAAATAACGGTTGTTTGTAAGTCCTAAAACTAAAAAGAGTCAGATATAGGGTTATATATACCAAAGTGATCAGGGGCGACGAGTAGAGTCGAAATCGGATGTCTGTCTGTCCGTCCGTCCGTCTGTCCGTCCGTCCGTGCAAGCTGTAACTTTAGTAAAAATTGAGATATCTTGATGAAACTTGGTACACGTATTTCTTGGCTCCATAAGAAGGTTAAGTTCGAAGATGGGCAAAATCGGACCACTGCCACGCCCACAAAATGGTGGAAACCGAAAACCTATAAAGTGTCATAACTAAGCCATAAATAAAGATATTAAAGTGAAATTTGGCACAAAGGATCGCATTAGGAAGGGGCATGTTTGGACGTAATTCTTTTTGGAAAAGTGGGCGTGGCCCCGCCCCCTACTAAGTTTTTTATACATATCTCGGAAACTACTATAGTTATGTCAACCAAACTCTACATAGTCGTTTCCTTCAGGCAATATTTTCTTAACATCCTGATAACATGTACGAAATATGGGTGAAATCGGTTCGCAACCACGCCTTCTTCCAATATAACGCTATTTTGAATTCCATCTGATGCCTTTTCTGTATAATACGAGTATAAACATTAGGAACTAATGATGGTAGCGGAATAAAACTTTAAAAATAGTATTTAATTGTTTTTTTTTTTATTTTATATTAGAAAATTTTTTTTTTTATTTTATATTAGAAAAATTTTTAATTTTATTTTTCTTTCGACTTTTTTTTATTTTTTAATATTTTTATTTGAAGTTTTTTTTGGATGGATGTTTTTAATTATTTTATGGTAAACCAGTTTTTGCTTAATTTCTAATCTTTTCTTTTAGACAAATTTAGTAATTTTTTTTAATATTAATTATATTTTTATATAAACATTTATTTTTTTTATTTGCTTTCTATAAAAAAAGGTTTTTATTCTATTTTTCTTTCCACTTTTTTTAGTTTTTAATATTTTATTTTGATTGTATGTTTTTATTATTTTATGGTAAACTTGTTTTTATTTTATTTCTGATATTTTATATTAGAAAAGTTGTATATTTTTTATTAATTATTTTTTCAATATTTTTATTTAAGAATTAAATTTTTTTGTATTTTTTCTATTAGAAGAATGTCATAATTTTATTTTTTTTCGATTATTTTTCAATATTTTAATTTTAACATTTTTTTTTAACTCTTTATATAGTTTATATATTTTTTTGAGTTTTTTTATATAAGAGTTTTATTAAGTATTTCATGGCCGATTTTAAGTGCAAAATATATTTTTATTTATATATTAATTTTTTTTAATCTTATAATAATATTTCTTTTTATTTTTTTTTCTCACATTTTTTTATTGGTTTCATTTTTTTGTTATTTTTTTAATTAAGTTTTTTGTTAAATATACCATTATTAATTTATTAATTGTTAAATATTTAATTTTCTAAAATTTTTATTTTAATAATTTTATGTGATGGTTTCTTGTTTTTTTTATTTATTATTGATTTTTTGTTAAATATTCTAATGATTTTTATTTCTTAAGAGATTTTTAAATATATAATGTATTTTTCTATAGTAAATTTATTATTTTTGATTTTTGGTCCATGAGACTGGATTATTTTTTATTAGTTTAAAATATTTTATTATTCTTTGTTATGGTAAAATTAATATTTTTTTTAACATTTCAATCTTTATGCCCTTTAGATAAATTAAAAAAATATATCCTCGGATTTTGATAGAGGGACATATTTTTGTATCTTTATTTTATTTTATGAAAACTATGTATTTTGAGTTTATGTATTTTATAATGTGACTTTATTAATTTGTTTTAAAAATGCATATTATTTATTTTTAAATTCTTTAAAACAAAAAATTTAGTTAATTTATTTAATTTTTATTTTTTTAAAATAATTTTTTTATTAAATAAATATTTTTAAAAATAATTGTTTTAATTAAATAATTAAATTAATTAAAAAAATTTTAAATTTAATTTAAAATAAAAAATATTTTTTAATTTAAAATTAATTAAGTAAATTATATGCTCTTCCGATCTTGAAATTTAATTAAATAAATTCATTTTTTTAAGTTATAATTTATTATTTCTCTATATTTTCTAAACGCAATGCTAAGTATTAGTGAAAAAAATATATTAAAAATTGTGAGATTCTTATGCTTATAGGTGTATTAGTATGTTAGTAAGAAAATGATATTAAAAATTAAATATTTAAATATACTAAGAAATGGTTTTTACCGAGTTGTTAAATGTATTTCGAATTTAATGATTTTTTGATTTCCTATGAACTATGAAAAATATTTATGTAAATTCACAAAAAAAAATAATATTACAAAAACAAAAAACAAAAACAAATAAAAATGCAAACAAGGTTTATGTAGATGTTTACTAGAACGTTTAAGTATTCCGATCTAAAGAAGCCGTTGGTGCTAACACAGAAGCGAGCTAGCACCTTAGTGGAGAATAGTAGGTAAATATATACATATACTTATATATATGTATATATAAATATATAGTATAGTACATAATATACGAGTATATAAATACTTATGTTATAATTTAATTAAAGCAACTATGATGATAATAAATACATATGCACATGCATATATATATAGTATGGTATATGATATATATAGGTGAATATCTAGAGTGATGAAACTGTGTTTGTAATATTTCTTTTCAATACAACTGATTTGGCAACATTGTACGCAAAGTACATGGAAATAAGGTTTACTTAGCGTAGTTTTTTTCTTCCCCTTTTAATAAAATGATTAAGTATTAAATTATTACAAAAAAAGAGAGAAATAAATGCAAAAAAACAGAACAGACAAAAGCCACAACAAAAAAGAAAAGAACACAAAAAAAACTCGAGCAAAGTGTGTAAACTTACGCAAAGCAACATGTAAATGTCACTTAATTTAATGAATACGATTAAATTAAATGAAGAAACAATAAACGTGATCATAAGCATAGAATAAATTAAACTTAAATACAAAAATCAATAAATGCAAGAATTGTTTTATTTGGCATTTTTACCTTGAGATCAAATTTGACCCGGACTGACGAAAACTCGAAACGAATTCTTATATTCGTGTGAAGTTTTATTTCGAGAAGTCAATTAGTGAGTATTTGATAGCTGTTTATTGACGAGGTGAAAGATTTGTCTGGCGATTTTTATAGTATATTGGGTCAATGGACTCTCACTTTCAAAATCAGAAAAAGAGGGCACAGGGAACCAAATCTGGCGATTACGATGGCTCGTTTCGTGTTTTTCAAATTGGCGAAAGCTTTTGAGCTGTCACTATGTCGTATAAGTGTAAGGCTTTGAGCTTTAGCGCATAATAACGGAAAGTTTAAAAAACGGATGAAAGTCCCTTAAGTTCTTAAAGTTCAGGTCAAATACATACATACATACAGATATATTAAAAGGTCAAGTATTTGTCTAACCTAAACTCAATTGCATACTGAAACAACCAACAATAAGGGCAAAAGCTTTAAAGTCACAACAAAGTTGAAAAGAAAATTGTAGAATAGAATCTGGAAAGAGTTTTCAAATAATATTAAGACCAAAATATTTTTCTAACAAACATTTTTTAATTTGTGGTTCAAATTGAATCTGAAAAGGTTGTAACTCTATCTTAAGGGGTTTCCTCATGTAAAAACAGCCCTTTTCAACAATTTTTTCTCATATAAAAACTGAAATATTTTATTATAATTTTTTATGTTAATATTGGAACATGTAACAACTCCTCTAAAACATTATTATATCAATATAAAATAAAGAGCTACATATGTACATACATACATTTATCCGATTGCGCCTTAAAAAGGTGGCAACCCTACTCAAACCATTTTCAATTCTAGACTTTCTAAAAAATGCTATATATTTTTAATTTAAAAAAAATTTCTAATTTTATTGTTTTTCTAATAGGTGGCAACCTTCTTCAAAAATATTTTCATTTTACTTTGTCTGAAATATTTTTTATTGATTTTTTATAGGTGGCAACTTTCTTAATTTTTTTTTTCAACTTTAAGCTACCTAAATATTTTCAATTTGATAGCGTATTACAGTTTTTCTTATTCCATGTACATATGGTAATTTAAAACAGGTGGCAACTCTCTTATACGACTTTTTTCGAATATTTTATATATATTTGAAGCATATTAAAGTTGAAAAAAATGAAGAAAGTTGCCACCTTTACAAAAAAATTAATAAAATAAAAAAAAAATCTAAAAAACTTAAGTTATCTAAAATATTTTCAATTTGATAGCGTATTACATTTTTCTTCTTTCATATACACTTAGTGAATTAAAACAGGTGCAACTCTCTTATTGAATTTTTTTTTTTCGAATATTATAAAAATATTTAAAATATATTAATTTTTTTAAATAACAATATATTTTTTTTTTTATCTTTGGAACCACATATTTGTCCTTCTGTTCATATTTTTCAAAGCCTTTCAAACAGCAGTATAAAAAGTAGACCGTTAAATTATTAACTTCTCCACGCCCATAAGGGGCAATCAGTATTTATTTACTGTGGGTACTGAACAAAATTATTGGCAGTTTAAAAATTCAGCTAACATTTAAATTGCACATCACCCAAATGAATGGCCACACAAAATCGAATAATTAAAAATGCCGTTTGTGCGGCCGTCTCACATGATTGACAGTTAAAAGAGAAATGCTGAGTCCTTTACACGCCCACAGCAATTTAATTGCCGAAAAGGCAGCCGCCCCATCCCTATAAATACCAGGAAATGCCGATTGATTGCCAGTTTTTAGTGTTTATTTGCCCGTTAGACGTCATAAAAAAAGGATCTCCGACTAAAAATTTAAGAGTCCTTAACAAAAATTCAATATTCTTTAAGATGTTATTCAATCCGAAACCGTCTAAGGATCCAAAAACCTTCAGATTTCCCTTACAATGCATCTGGCTAAAACTGAACGGATCGTGGCCGCTGAAACCCAAAGTGACTGGTGAGTTTGAGAAATACTTTCGCTGGCTGTACAGCACTTGGGCCTGGTATGTGGTGGCCATGGTTGGCATAACCATCGGTTTTCAGAGTGCATTTCTGCTCAAATCCTTCGGCAATATAATGGTCACCACGGAGAATGGTTGCACCACATTTATGGGTGTGTTGAACTTTGTACGCTTGCTGCATTTGCGACTGCATCAACGGGACTTTCAACATTTGTTAGCACAGTTCGTTAAGGACATCTGGATTACGAGGTACATATGTGAGGAGTACAAAATCAAATTAAGGAGTTAAGTGTAAGAAATTATTATTTTTAATGCACTTTTTCAACACAGCTCTTCACACCCCACCGTTGAGCGCGCTTGTGCCCGCAATATGCGTGTCTTTCAAGTGATCTCGGTGCTCCAGTCCAGCCTCATTACCATGTACTGCATTTTGCCCTTGGTGGAACTTTACATGCTAACGGTTAATATGGAACCCGATGCCTTGGATACCGTACCGAAGCCATTTCCTTACAAAATGTTATTCCCTTACGACGCAAATCATGGCTGGCGTTATGCGCTCACCTATTTATTCACCGCTTGGGCCGGTGTTTGTGTGGTGACAACACTCTTTGCGGAGGATTCGCTATTTGGCTTCTTTGTTTCTTACACTTGTGGCCAGTTTCGCATTCTACACACGCAAATTGATAATATTATACCCGATTCGTATGCAGCGACGCGAGCTGGGCGTGGCACAGAGGCGGTCTTCCAACGGGAATGCATTCGGCGTCTGGATAAAATTGCCAACAAGCATTGCGTATTATTTAAGTGAGCAAAGGCAGGCGGAAAACTGGAAAAGTTAGATTGAGCGTTTTATTTTTTTGTTGTATACCATTTTCAGTTTCGTCAGTCGCATGGAGAAGTTCTTCAGTCCAATTTTATTGGTGAATTTCTTGATTTCATCGGTTCTAATTTGCATGGTGGGCTTTCAATTGGTGACGGTGAGTACAGCACTGATTGGAGTAAATACATTTTTAAAATGAAATAAAATTAAATTTTATATTAAAAAAAAATATTTAAAAAAAATATTATTTAATTTATTTAAAATTTAAAATTTAATATATCTGAGATTTTCCTTTGCCTTTCATCTATCAAATTTATATATTCTTATAATTATTTAATATAATTTTTTTTCAGGGTCAAAACATGTTCATTGGTGATTATGTAAAGTTTTTGGTTTACATTCTCTCATCGCTCTCTCAATTATTTGTGCTTTGCTGGAATGGTGACAATATAATTCAAAACGTTTGTATAGAACACATATGTATGTAAATATGTACAATATTTCGCACTAAAAGTTCTCCAAAGAATTTTATTAAAATATGTACATATGTACATATGTACATATATGTATGTATATGTAAATATAATTATTTAAATTAATATCTTTTTGTTAAAGAGTTTAGCTTTTTAGAAATTTGTTAAAGTTGGCAACGCCTTTAAAATTTTTACCGAAACATATGTAAGTCTAAAAAAATTTTTAAGGCATATGTGCAGTGAAATATTTTTCAAAATATTTTTGTACATTATTAGCAGATGGCAACCATACAAAATAGTATTGTTTAAATATTTCATTTGTTACCTACATATATTATATTTTTTTAAAATTCCAAAAAAATTTTCTCTTTCAAAAATACTAACTTTTGACAAATTTGATAAGGTTGGCAACTCTATCAAAATGTTTACCGAAACACAAATCTAAGAAAATGTTAACGTATGTGTAGTACAATATTTTTCAAAATATTTTTTCATAAAAAAAATTTGTTTATTATTAGTAGTTGCCAACCCTACAAAATAGTATATTTACAATAAAAATTGTTTAAAAATCTTTCATTTGATACCAACATATATTATATTTTTAGAAATTTTCAAAAAATGTTCTATTTCAAAGAAACTAACTTTTGTCAAATTTGATAAGATTGGCAACTCTATCAAAATGTTTACCGAAACACAAGTTTAAGAAAATGTTAACGTATGTGTGGTACAATATTTTTCAAAATATTTTTTCAAAAAAAAAATTTGTTTATTATTAGTAGTTGCCAACCCTACAAAATAGTATATTTACAATAAAAATTGTTTAAAAATCTTTCATTTGATACCAACATATATTATATTTTTAGAAATTTTCAAAAAATGTTCTATTTCAAAGAAACTAACTTTTGTCAAATTGGATAAGGTTGGCAACTACATAAAAAAATTTACAGAAACATAAGTCTAAGAAAATTTTTTAAAGCGTATGTGTAGGGCATATATTTCTAAATATTTTTTCCAAAAAAGTATATACATACATACATATACATATGTATTTTTGTATATTAGCAGTTGGCAACCCTGCAAAATAGTATATTTAAAATATAAATTGTTTAAATATCTGCCATTTGATACCTATATTCTATTTGATTTAATTTTCAAAATAGTGCAATTTTAAGTTTTTCTATTGAAATTTGAATTAATTTTTTTTGGTAAGGGTGGCAACCCTATTAATTTTTTTGCAACAACTCAAATCTCTGTAATTATTTTAAGTACATATGTAATAAATATTTTTTCGCAAATTCTTTTTAATGTTTAACAGATGGCAACATCACTAAATAATATTTTTATAAACAAGATTGGTTAACTATAAATGCTGTTTGTTTCATGCCAATGTGTATTATAATTTTTTAAAATTTCAATTAATTAGCAATTTTTTAATTGATATTTTATTTTCTAAAACATATTTGGTTTTAATGTGAGTGGCAACTCCATTTACATTTTTACTTAAAGTCAAGCTTTCGAAAACTTTTAAAGAGTGTGCCGATTAATTTTTTTTAATTTTTTTTTAAGAATTTTTTTAATACATTTTTAGCAGATGGCAACCCCATAAGAGTATTTTTTTTTGATAAATTTTAGTTAAAACCCTTTTATTTGATATACATACATATATGTATACATATATATTATAATTTTAATTTTTAATTGGCAATTTGTCTACTGGAATTGCTCTCTCCAGCTTCAAAATCTTCCAATTTTTAAATTGTTATTGTCTTTCTTGTTTATATTTTCTTTGTTCAAATTTTTATATTGCTTTTGTCTTTCTTATTTATGTATTATATTTCTTTTAAAATTTTCATTGACTAACTATAAGCCTACGTTCTATATAAAATTTACGTGGCAACCCTTATTTTAATTTTAATTGCATATCCTTTTAAAAATATTCAATATTTTTAACACCACTATTTTTATATAAATATGTATGTATATGTTCTTTAAAAAAAGTAGATGGCAACCCTTTATTTAATTATTTAACAATTTTTAAGACAAAAATTCAAATTTGCGAAAAAACGAATTTTGACAGTATTTCATATTTTATATTTTTATGTGGCAACCTTGTTTAGAACTTATTTTATTTGTATTACCTTTGAAACATATTTTTTACAAAAAAAAAATTGTCATGTTTTTATTTTAACTTTAAAATAACACTTTTTTTAATTTTAAAAGATTTTTTTTGAAATTTAAAGTTTATTTAATATGCAGTGAATATTATTTTAGAAAATTACAAATTTTTTTAAATTTTTTCAATGCCTGATTAAAATTTATAAAAATATTTTATATTTTAACAATTTTTTTTTTTATTTTAACAAAGCTATTTTAAATAAATTGTATTCTATATTTCGTTAAAGAAAACAAAATTGTTAAAGGTTAAAGAAATTAAAATTTGTTCCTTCTAACAATGCCCACCCCTAATCCAGCAGCACAATAAATTTAACGCAGATTGTCAATTCACAAATTCCACTAGGCGCGCAGAATCGCGCAGAAAGTTACTGCAACATATGTTTCTGGCAACATTGTGTCCCGCAACATTTATGTTGCCAGCAATATTGTTTCGCAACATATGCTGCTGGCAACATTGTCACGCAACATTTATGTTGCTGGCAACATTATCCCGCAACATGTATGTTGCTGGCAACATCTAATTATGTACATGTTGCAGAGCAGAATAAATAGAGAACGATGCACGATTCTCGTAAATAAACAAAAAAAATGACAATTTTTAATAAAATTTACGATTTATTAGCGTTCATAATTTTAAATAAATATATATTTATAACAATTATACTAATTTCTATTCGAATCACTGCAGTCGCTTGAGATGGCCACCATTTGTATGCCTGCAACTGGGAGAGTAGTGTCAAAGTAGCTGCCGATGAAGAAAAAAAGGAATCCTTTCCAGTACTTTCTTATTCCACCAGTGCCGCCTTTCGCAAAAACTTGCAATTCATGATTATGCGCAGTCAACGACAGACATGCATAACGGCGATGAAGTTCTCAATATTGTCGCTGAACAGCTTCTCCGGCGTACGTATACACATTAGTTATAATACATTATTAACAATATGTTTAACTAAATTGTACATTATATAACTACATATCATTTATGATTTCAGTTAATCAGTTCGTCGATGAGCTATTTCGCACTTTTGCAAAGTTTCTATGAGAACGAAGAAAACTAGCAGTGGCAGTGGCTTCGTCTGCAGCAAGCATATGCGCTTTGGAACACTTTTGTTGTACAACTTGGCTGTGCGTTGTATGTATGCTTACACCTACATAACATATTGAAATTCACTTTATACAATTTTTTGTCACATTAGTTTAACAAAAATACATTAGCTAAATTTACGCAATAAAAATGGTTTAGAAATATGCAATTAAATATTTTTTCGTGTTTTCGTTAACTATATCCGAGCATTAATCAACAACCAAGTTATATTGCCGAAATAGGGAATCATTGCATGGGTGTGGCAGATGACTCCTTAGCTTCTGTTAAAGCTCTAGCTTGGTGTGTAAATACTGGCACATTGATGCCCTGAGAAATAAAAACAATTTGTTAACTTTATAAGAGAAAACAAATATTTTTTGTGAAACACACCTGCATTTTCGCTGAGCGTACGAATGCTTTATTTGAGGTCACAGTCACCGCTTTCATTTGCATGCCGAAGGCGAAAATCTTCAAGCTCCTCTGATTTATTTTGCCGCTAAATTTAATCACAGCTAATTCATCAGGCACCGCAGTCACATCGGGCAAAATTTCCACAATTTGCATTAACTCCGCCGCACGCTTGTGCTCTTGCGGACCCGCCAACAAAGAGATAATCTCTTCGAATGATTTGTACGCTGTTTCACAACATATGAGACGCTTACCTTAAAATGAACAAAAAATCTATTAAAATTCAAATTATTATAGCTTCTATTCTACCTTTAAATAGATTATCCAAGACAGGTTTTAATGGTGTCTGCCGCTCCTTTTCTGCCTGCTCGGTAAGTATGCCCTCACGGAATTGCCAATTACAGCTGCCATTGCACACGTTGCTTATATACGCCAATAATGTAGTTATATCTATATTTAATGTGCTCACACTAGAAATATCCGCACTCTCATTTATTTCCGAGGGTTCCGCAATTGATGCAATTTCAACGCCGATTTCTTGCAGTTCTACAAGTAGCGTGTTATCAATGGTTTGGCTGAAATAGAAAACCACCTAAGCGATGTGTTTGATCAACGGCATATAAAAGGAAAAGTATAAAATCATGTACACATACTTTTGGTGGCTTGAACATGCATAAGTGTTGGGCGCTGGCATCTACAAACTCCTCTGCTTGGTCCAGTATGCTACGCGCTCCATAACTGGCCTCACCTTTTGCTGCATCAGCCAAAGATTTGGAATTACGTGCAATAGCTATACGGATTTATCGAATAACTCAAAAATACATTTGGATTATATTTATACTTTCGACGCACCTTTTATCCACTTCAAACCATTCTCACAAACAATATCTACACGTAGTGGATTACTGCGCGCTTCCACTGGAAATCCACAATCGAGATGTACTACATCCTGCTGTAACTTCAATATTTGCACAAGGAAGTCGTAGTGTGTAAGGTTGCTACACTGAACATGATTTATCTTTAGCTTTTCGTTTTTAATAACCTGCAAACGTTTAAAAGCTCAATAGTATATTTGCGTATTTGCTAAACATTTTTGTGATCTTCAATTCATATTATTTTACTGCAAACCATGAATGATCCATATGTTTACCTTCTGCAGAAACTTCACTTCTTGACTGATTTTTCGTTGAATTTTATCAACACCATTTATTTGTCTGTATGCCTCTAATTGTGAGATCAACTCATAACCAAGCTCTATTTTCTCGTTGGCACGGTCAACAAGATCCTCGAAAGGTATTTCCTTATCCATATTGGAGTTAATTGATGCAAGTTTTAACTGGTGTAAAAATAAATACAATTTAAACAGCTGATGCGGTCACAACAACGTCAACATTGACAACTGAAGCAGAGAACGTAAATTATATACGGTCTATGGCTGAAGGAAAGCGACACTGTTGCCAAGCATACAATGAAAACTCGAAATAAATTAATATACAAAATATAATTTTAATAAAAAAAGAAAACATTAAAAAGTAGGCGAAATTATATAATATACCTTAAATTAAGTAATTTAGTTGAAGTTCAAACTTTAATTTTGAGGTTAGATTAGGTTTCGCACATTGATTTTACTGAAAATCGTTAACTTATAATAAAAACAATTGCTGGAATTGTTCAAAACATTAAAACAAGGACTATTCAGTATTGATTTAATTTTTTTTATTCATTTCGAATTATCAAACGCCTTGCTTTGTAAAAAATGTATACAGTAGTAGAACAGTACGCACATTAAAGTGAGTAATTAACATTTTAAATCTTGGAAACTGGCTTTAAGCCCAAAATATAGAAGCATTGTTTCAGTACCGCAGCGGTAGCCTCGCATAGCAAAATGCGGCCTCGATTGACCTTGACAATTTCGCCACTCTTATTTTTCTCAATGCAGTAGCAATTGTCGTAGAATTCGGAGAACACAGTACAAATTTCATAACAGTATTCACAAAGCGTGTGCAACAGTAGGTCTTTTGAAATCTTGACCAGCACATCGGGGAACTTTAATAGTGTCTTCGCCAATTTCCATTCCTTTTCATGTGCCAAATCAATAGCTGTGCCACTATCCAGTATTTTAGCAAGGTCGGAGAAGTCCTCGCCACAGTTACGTGAAATTGAGCATATGCGGGTAAATGCATATAGTAGATATACGGCCGTGTTGCCGCGATCCTCCAACATCTTGTCGAAGGAGAACACATATTCATTTGTACGATTGTGACTTAAATCGGCATACTTGATACAACCATAGGCTACAGATTCTTGTGCTGCTTTTAGTTCTTCTGGTGTAAGCACCTTATCACGCTCTTTTTCCAATAATTTATCTAGCGCACGTTTTAAACCTTCGTCCAAGAGATCAGACAGTTTCACTGTCTCACCGGAACGGGTCTTGAATTTTTTACCATCCTCTCCTAGCACTACGCCAAAGTTCACATGGTCAGCACGATGAATTTTCGGATTAAATATACCCGCGCGTTCAGCAGCACGATAAATATTTTGTAAATGTGTGCTCTGGCCAGAGTCTACAACATATATCAACCATTCAGCTTTTTGTTCTTCCAAACGATAACGAATTGCAGCCATATCCGATGTGTCATAAGTGAAACCACCATCAGACTTGACAATCGTTAAAGGTATGCCCGATGAGCTTTCGTCAGCCCACATAATTTTGCGACCATCGTCTTCCTCAAGTAGATTTTTCGATGCCAAATACTTGACAACTTCTACCATACGTGACTGATAGAAAGACTCGCCGATTGGTTTGAGTGTTACATCTAGGCGATCGTAAATTTTTTGGAACTCTTGACGTGAGACATCGCAAATTTGATTCCAGGCTTTTGTGGAATTTGCGTCACCACCTTGCAAAAGTACGACACAATTGTAGGCACGCTTCTTGAATGCTTCATCTTCGTCAAATCTGAAAAATGTAAACAAATGAAAATATAATAACTTATAATTAACATTAGTTAATTAACGGAAAGGGATTTGATTAAAAACAGGAACTACAAGAATTTTATAAATTGTTCGCCTACTCAAATAATAAAATTAAAAATACTTTGATTACCAAATAAAAATATAATATGTTTGTTATTATTGCTTTATTGATCTCACCTCTTTTTCGATTCCTTATAGAAGGCTTGTAAGTCACCAATAGGTGGACTTTCGTTTAAGAAATTGGGAAAGCGATCTTCCAAGTGCGCAATAAGCATACCAAATTGTGTTCCCCAGTCCCCCAGATGATTGACACGCAGAACATCGTGTCCCAGAAACTCGAGCAAACGACATATGGACTCACCTATAATTGTTGAACGCAAATGACCAACGTGCATTTGTTTTGCTATATTCGGTGAAGAAAAGTCAACGAGTATGCGTTGCTTCCGGCAAACCGGTGGGTTAACGCCTTTACGCAAAAGTGTATCAATAGCGCGCACTGCATAATCTCTGAAAAATATAATTTTTTAAATTTTTGACAGTTAAAATATAGTGCCTTGAGTACTTTTGGAGGAATACGTTGATGAAACCTGCACCAGCGACCTCGGTTTTAGCTACGAGTGGCGATTGTACAACATTCTTAACAATTTCATTAGCTATATCCCTAGGTGATTTATTTACGCCAGCAGCTTTTAATGTCTTCGCAAGTGACATTGCACTGTTGCATTGATAGTCACCAAACTTAGCAGCATTGGCATTCACCGGTGATATGATTGCTTGGGTACCGGCAAGCTCTGGGAATGCCAAAGCAATAGCATTTGTAAATAAATCCACAAGATGTTCAGTTATTGAAATCATTTCGTTTACTGCAACTGGTAATTCGGCAGGTTGATATTTTGTAGTCACTTCAGCAGCCACACCTAAGGTATTGTTTTCTGCCGCAATAGCCTAAATTATTGAGCAATATAATTTAGTAATGACACACTGTTATTATATGATGAAATATAACCTTATTCAAAATCGCTAACCGGTGCTTGAGTTTTGTGTTCTCGGTTTGCAACTTTGCGTACTCTTCATCCTCTTCAAATTCAAGTCCCTCGCCACGTTTTGTTTTTTCTATTTCTGTGCGCAAATGGGCTGTTAGACGCTCCTACATAGGTAGGTGAAAAGTTAAGTCTCCAGAATTTTATTCAATTTAATGTTCAACACAAACCATTTCGCTGAGCGCAGCTGTTTCATTTTCTATCGAAGACATTTTGTGTCCTTGTTAATTCAAATATTATTAACTCCTTCAACAATATTAAACACAAATTACTGGCACACGAAAAACTTTACTCAAATAGCCACATGGAGCAAAAACAAAATTGTCAATGGCATGAAATAACTCAAACCGCTATTTAAACAGCTGGTAATTCTCTCTCTCTCTTTGCTTCTCAACAGCTGTACTCATTCACAATTGCATATCAAGCTTTGAATTTGCGAAGCAAATAGCGTACCGAATCACATTCGCATTGTATTTTTCGGTACGCTTATCGGCGTTAAAAAAGTTGGCAAACATCAATTTTACACAATTAGTTCATTTGTTAGCATTATGTTTATTAAAAATTACCGTAAAGTTCTACAAATTTCGAGCTACATAGATGCAATTCCAATGAATTTTGTTTCAATTGAGATGTCTTATTTAAAATTTCATAAATATTTAAGATACATACAATATTTTATTAATTTTTATTGAAGTCAGCACTTTTGCCACCTTCGCTCACTTAAATAGCGATTATTTCCATTAGCATTAAGGATTTCGGATTGCACTTAACCCTCTCGTTCGAAAAGCTGTCAACAAAGCCTCTTGGTATATTCTGTCAAGCATATTATCACGATCATATTCCGGATTTCTGGACACTAATCGTCGTCTTTGAGCAAGAGGTGGGGAAATATTAGCGTTATTATCTGTATGACCATCATTTTCAACGTTCCTAATGCTATTACTACTGCTGGCGCTGGAGATAGGTCTGTGATCATTATTTCCCATTACATCCGGGAGCCGCAGTCCATGCTGCCGTATTGCAGCATCAATTCCAGGTAACTCAGAATGTGCCCGATTCGGCAGTGTCAATAGGTGTGTTCGACCAGCTTCTATCCGTCTATTAATGAAATTATCACATTCACACTCGAATATGGCATTTCGTTGCCATAAACGTAATTCTTCCGTATTCATTTGAACTGTAAATAAATACACATACATATGTATATGAAGTTTATTGAGTGGCCGTGTCTACTAGATATTGATATTTACAATTTGTTTCAGGTAGAGGTGCAAACAAAAAATCCATAATTTCCCTTAAAAGTAGCTTTTATATTTCATATATATAGTGCTATAACTTTACACACATAATCTAAGTACGTAATTTTATATTTTAAAGGAGTTTTAACAAATTAACTTCTGTATCTACTGCTGCTTTTTGTTTTTCTTTTCTTCTTCACTCACTTGACATTTATTATCGTCAATTTCCTTAGAGATGTGAAACGAATTATTTGCTATCATCGATTTACGACTTGAATATGCATTTTTAAATATATATGTAAATCTTTCTAGAAATTAAATTTTAAATTAATAAATCTATCTATATTTTTTATAAATTTATTTATTTAAATATATTTATTTATAAAAATTTAATTTATTTATAAAATATTACTAAGGATAAAATAATTCTATAGCAATAAAACCACTCTGTCTATCATAGCAGAGAAAAGGGACCCAAATAAAAAAATAATATGTGGTTTAGTTTATGATGGAATCAGTAGCAATTGTTTATTTAAAATATATTTTAATAAGAAATTGGAACTTCAATAATTCAATGTGTTAATTGACTTTTTCATCAAAATTGATTGTAATTGCTGTATTTACTTAAAAAGATTTAGGTACCACTGGAAGAATTAAAAGACAAATATTTCCATCACTTATTTATTTATCTGAAACCATCAATTTATGTATACAATAAACAATTATGCAATCATCTCCTTAACACAACTTACTACTTATCTCAGTGTATAATATGTATAAAGAAATACAAAAACACTACAAGCCAACGCTTGATGTCCAGTAAGGTCTGTGTGGCGCTTCAGATGGCCTTAATATTAAATTATGTAAGTTGATACAAATTTTATCTTTTTATCCTCAAGCTGCAAATAGGCGTTGAGACACTAGTCATATAGTGGGTAAAAACACCAAAAAATGTACATGTGTTCGTGTGTTTTTTCATAAAGTTTATTATTTCTTTATTTGTTTGTGTATATTTGAACTTTATTTTTTTTATTATATTAAAACATTCGCTGTATACATTGCAATTGTGAAATGTACTTGTTTGTAGTGTGTATGTATACGACAAAATAACGACTTTTGAACAAAGTTAAAGTTAGATAGCTTAAGATATAGAATATGTACAATCTCTTGTAATTAGGTAAAACGCAGTTAACTTCCATGCTTCACAACTAACAATTAATATACATTAATTAATATACGTGCATATGTATGTATATTACGGTGTGAGTTATTTCCCCCAGTTTATTGTTTTTTTTTTGCAAACGCCTCCTGAAGTTGAAGATTTTCCATAAAAATAGGGTTAATATGTTAACAAGCTCTTTATTTTCAATTTAAAACGTGTCTGAATCATCTTTCTTTTCCTAAGTATATGACATGGGATTTTTTGATATCTTATAATCAATACATATTCTAATTCAAAGTTTTTCGTTCTACAAAACAGTCTCATTTTTTTTGTATAAAAATATTGGTTTAAAAGTTTTACACAGTTAAAGTTATACATCGAACTTCATGAATATTGACACAAGTGATTTGTACGTTCGGTGTTGCTCATACGACATGGTGTACTATATCAATACTGTGCACCTGGTGGCTAACTTTAACTGTGTATAACTTTAAAAGGATGGTTTTCATGAAAAAATCATTTAGACCTTATTTATGGAGCTGGAAAAGATCAAACAAATATGTGGAAAAACGTAAATTGAAAAAAGCGCTTGTTAACGTTGAACCCTAATTTTCAACGCAAAATCTGAAATTTCAGGGAGTGTTAAAAAAATTTACTTGGGAAAAAGCGGACACCTTAATAATGTATATACGTGCATATACATATATTTGTATGTAACTTCAATATAATAATTATAAGTCAGCGTTGTTTATTCGTCTTTGTATTTTACTTTTCCTCTTCAATCATCTTAATTTAATGCATAATGAACATACAGGATTAAAGGCTATGTTTAATTTTTTGTTTTTGTAAACAAAAAATGGAAGAATTCTGTTGGTAGAACATATTACGTATTTATTATTAATTGTAAACTAAATTTAGTGATGATTTCATGTTAAAAAAATTAAGAAAAAAATTTAATTGAAAAAATTAAATTAAATTAGAAAAAGTTAATAACAAAATAAAATAAATAAATGCCATTAAAATATAAGTAATGTATTAAATGTTGCTTGAAATGTGAGTGGCAAAATATTCTTCAAAAGGAAATCTAACCGTATGTTTCTGTTAAGTTATGCTAAATTACTGTTGTTCAAATTTTAATTAACATTTATTAGAAATTATTTATTTAACAGTTACGTTTACAATAAACTACACAATTTTTACTCCAAATTTTAATTTAGATAAGTTTGCGTTTTTAAACACAGAACCATACACATATTCAGCACTGTATCACAATTAATAACCACATTAACAACTACGCATAATTTGCATTTCCATACAGTTGAATTTAATGTTTTTTTTTAATTTTAGACAAAAAAAAATAATAGCAATGCTTGCCATTTCGTAAACTTAAAGAAATAGGAAAGTAACAAAAATTAGTATTCATATTTTTATGGAGATTTTTGAATTTTTTCGTTTCAAATACAGTAATTTGTTGTTTTACACACAAACATGCCTACAACAAAAATAAATGTATGAGTAACTCTAACTCTCCTAATTCACGACAAATTTACAAAAACAAAATGTGTTATAACATAGAAACTGCTCAAAATACAATTTTGAAAATCTCCATGAGTGCCTTCCATATTATACTGTAATCTGTTTTTGCGAAACGCTTTAATCACTCAAAAACGCACATTAAAAAGTCCACTTATAATTTAAATGTAATCTTATATGTAATGCCTAAGCTATCAGTGTAACGCAAAAATAATTTTAATTAAAAAATAATCATATTAACGAACTATCAAAAAGTCTTTTTGCAATATTCTCTCAACTTTGTATAAATATTTTTTTTTAAGTTTCTATGCTTAAAAATTTTGCACCAAATTGTTTTGCTTTAGTGAACGTTTTTTTTTTTGTTTTTAGTAAGTTTTATATATATTTTAGTTTTAATTTTTTATTTTTTGTTTTTAATTATTTGTTTTTTATTTTAAACTTTTTATTTTTAATTAATATTTTTTAGTTTTATTTTAAATTTTATAATTTTTAGTTTTACTTTAATATTTTTTATGTATTAATTGTAAGTGCACATAAAACGCAGGTCACTGTAAACATTTAATCCATTCAATAATTTAAGTGCGCACACTAGCCAAACAGCATACAAATTAGTTATTCTACAAAATAGTTACTTATATATAGTAAACATGTATGCATTACTATTTTACTTCGAGCCCAATTGATTTAATGTTATATATAATTTATTTTGTATAACTAAAAGTTTCAACACACTCCTTTGCAACATTTTTAACCAACAATTTAGTGCAATTCAATAATTTAACGTTCACTTTTCCACTTATTGACCATATTTGTAATGCAAATTCGTTTGCTTGCAAATTATTGTGTATATTTATAAGACTTATTCAATTGTTATTTATATAAATATTATTTCTGGTGATTTTTTGTAATTTTTTTTTTGTATATGTTTGTGTATATAATTATTGTAATAAATGTATTAATCAGATACATAGTATAGACTTATACAAAAATACGTATTAGATACTATATTTCAAAGCTTGACATTAAAAACTCTATACTATAAGGTTTTATGTATAGTTTTAGTCTCGTGTATATTTTTTGTTGCAATACCGACGAGAGTAGTACAATTCAAATCATCAAGTTTGTTATTTTAAGTTTAACAATAATAATAACAGTAAGTGTTAGCTCAAATCTTCACTTGACCTATGGCAGTAATAAGTAATCTATTAATTATGCTGAGATAATTTTACTTATGTGTTTTTTCATTTATATATTTTTTTTGTATGCAGTTTTGTGCTTTAAGCACCAGAGACTTGTTTTAGATTTTGTAACAAATCGCAAATATTTCAGAATCAGAAATTAGTAGAAATTCTCAAAAATGTATGTAAATTTTTTAGAAAAAATTAATTACGTCAAAATTATACAACTAGAAACGCATGTGTCTAAAATATTTCATACAATTTCACATTACTTTTTCAATTCAGTTATCGTTATGCAAACATGATTATATAACAATTGCAATCGCAATGTAGTTAAGGAAAATCTTTAGTTCTCCGCTAATAACGTTTGACATCAAAACAACTTTTTTTTTTTGCTCCATTCAACATTTAAACACGACGAAAAGCTTAAATTTAAGCTTTCCATGGTTTCGCTGCCAACATAACAATGTAATGTTAACATTGACACAACATTTATTTGTGTGTATGTGTTTGTGTGTATGCATGTTGTATAAATTACTTGTATGATTTCTAATGTTGTCAATTTATAGTTTAAGTTTGTTGTTGTTGTTTTTGCAGCTGCCATAGCTGCCTCATAGCTCCACCCATCCACACCACATTTCTCGTGTGTCACAATTGACAAACTGTCAATGCTTCCGGGCAACTAGTAAACTGACGCTATAGCCATGAACCATTCTCTGCCTCCAATCAATGCCTCTGAATGCTATCAGCGGTGCACAAAAGTTGTACGCCACTCGTTCCTTCACTTGCCGAAATCAATTAACGCCATGTTTTTAGACTGCAAGTAAAATAGAAACAGAAAGATTTATGAGAAATTTATATATTTTAAAATAAATAGAAGTTCTAAGTTTATAATTGACAAACCAGTTTTTGCCTTTTGCACAGCTGGGTACTCGGTTAATAATAGGCTAGATTAACAATCAGCTATTACACTGGTTTGTGTTCTTCATTTTGCATTTTTTTTTTTCTATTGTTGAAAATTGCTCAGCTGATTGCAATTTTATCAAAGCACATAGGCAAATTTGCGGACTGGATTGGAATTTGCAGTGTGGACAACAACTCGTAGATTTGCATTCCAGTTTCAACTCGATTACGAATTAATGTAGTAAAGCAAGTCGCTATTAAAATAAAGCTACATTTTTTTCTTGAAGGGAAAAATAATGTAGAGATCCGTATATTACTAAACATTTTTTTTACAACTTTGGCTAAACTTATACTGGAATATGGCTCAGTTGTATGGAACCCTAGTTACCAAATCCATTCTGACAAGTTAAAGTCGGTAAAAACAAATTTTTACTCCTCGCCTTAGGGCATTTCCGATGGGATTCAAGGTTAAGTCTACCTTTATCATCAGTCCTTTAAAACGTGAGATAAGTTCGAAAAAATTTAAAACAAGAAAAAAATGTCAACTTCAATTGCACCAAAGCTGTAATACCGAAATAAAAAATATTCCCATATAAAAATTTGATTTTGATCGGTCAGTTTGTATGGCGGCTATATGCTATAGTATTCCGATCTCAACAATATCTTCTAAGATTATAGAATTTTCATTGAAAACTATCTGTGCAAAGTTTCGTAAAGATATCTTGTCAAGTAAAAGTGTTTTCCTTACAAGGATTGGCTTTTGATCGGTCCGATCTCAAATATTTTTCGAAGATGTACAGTTACGTTAGAAATATTTCGTGAAGATATCTTTGATCGATCAATTTGTTCGACAGCTATAGGCTATAGTAGACCGATATCGGCGGTTGCGACAATGAACAGCTTCTTGGAGAGAAAAAGGCTTGTGCAAATTTCAAACTGATTTCACAAAATCCGCTCGCAATGCTGATAATTTATAATTATACGTTACGGGATCTTCATAGTGTTTTTCTGGGTTTAACAAATCTCGTGGCAAACATAATACAGGGTGTTCAGGGTCTGCAAAAACAATCAAATAAAAATCCACTTACTTTGATCAAAAGTGCTTGGATTGATGTAGCTAAGCAAATCTTGATCCGACATGGTGGTCAACTCTTGCGGAAGAGGCACGGGTCCAACGGCAGCACCGGGCAGAATACCGGCAGCTGGAGCGGTAGTTTGTTGCGTAACAACAGCGCCATTTGTGGTCACTGCAGCTGCGGCTACGGACTTTTGCATTGAGTTTTCGGTGGCCAAAGCGACAATGAGAGATTCCTGCGGGGCAGCTGTGGGCGGACTGCAAGGAAATCGAATATTATTGATTGATCACAAGTAACGCAGGTGGATGTAGAGTAGTGAAATGAAAAATACTCACATGGCCAATGAGAATTGCGACTGAACTTCGCTGACAGCGGCTGCTGCCACTGCGGCCGATGGTGGCGCGTCGGGATGATTTAAAAGCAAGTTCACCAAAGGGCTGGTGCTGGCAGTGGTAGCAGCGGCGGCACCATTGATTAATGCTTGCGTCGGCTGATGTTGTTGTTGCTGTTGCTGTTGCTGTGCCGCTTGTTGGTGATGATGATGATGGCGTTGCTGTTGTAATTGTTGCTGCTGTATTTGCTGTTGTTGTTGCTGTATTTGCTGTTGTTGCTGCTGTATTTGCTGATGTTGTTGCTGTATGTGCTGTTGTTGTTGCTGTTGGATTTGCTGATGTTGCTGTTGTATATGCTGTTGTTGTTGCTGTTTCTCTTGGGTAGATATCAGATCGGCAGCGGCTTTAATAATCAAATTACTAACGGCAGTCGAAGTGGCCACCGTAACATCGGCCGGTTGATCAACAGTCTGCTCAACACTGGCCACATCATCCACCACCGCACCCGGTGCACTGGTCGGACTCATTATGATATTGCTAAGCGCAAGCGCCGCAACGGCAGCATGTTGTTGTGTTGGTTGCGGTTGCATGGCGATATCATTCAAAATCGAATTGGCCATGGTGACTTGGTGTGGCGCCATAATATTCGGCACCACAGCCGTGGCAGCACCGTTAGCTGAACATAGTATCGTGGACGGCGATACAGCGGGATTCATGATCATTTCCGTGGAAATGCCGCCGGTAGGATCCGCGACGGTTGTGGCATTTGGCGTGCCTTGTACATTGACGGACGCCTCGACCACAACATTCGGCGACACAGCTGCGTTCGGGCTGCCACCCATAGCTGTAGGCAAGAGTTGTTGCATCGGCATGGCATTTAGTACAGCCGCAGGTTCTGAATTCAATATTATATCCTGTGTAATGGGTGAATTATGGCCATTCAACGAGTTATTTGGTGAGACAGAGAGTGTGGCTGTGAGACCAGTGTGTGGCGAAGAACCACTCGAACTGTTAGAATTCGAGGAAGAGTTGCTCGATATGGACAAACTACGTTCGAGTATGGCTGGTGGTTGCTGTTGCTGCATAATGTCACCGAATGGATGATCAATAACTGCACTGACAGCGCTATTAACACCACCCACGCCGCTAAATAGAGTTTCCTCTACAACAGCCGCCACAGTGGGATCATCTGCCACCGCTGTGGATTTGGTTAAATCCGTAATGAATTTGTCTACAGCGACAATTTGTTGTTGTTGTGCCACAGCTTTAGCGATTTTAGTCTTGACGGCCAACTCAACGGCCGCCGCTACGGATGGCGGCGCTACGGCAGCTACTGGAAACGCGGACATGCTATTCGAATCGAACATCATCGCGTCCATGCTGTTCTTGTGATCATAATGTGCGTGAAACTGCATGGCCGACGGACTAATGGGTGCGCCGCAATTAGCCATAACCACATCGGGCGCTTGTATGGCCTCGGCCAGTGAGCTTTGCGATGTCTCATCGATCAACTCAGTCTTGAGCGTGTCAGCTACGTTCAGGCGCACCAACTGCTGATCCGTCAACATGGGCGTGGCGGTGGGCAATGAAGGGCGGCGCACACCCATCGGCATTTGCGTGGTAATTGGTGGTGGCATCATGCCGGAATCGATCTCCTGTTTGGTCTCCGTGCCGGCAGGCCAAAGCACTGCGCCAGCGCCACCACCAGCGCCCGCAGTACCACCCAGTGCGGGCGCCAAAGCGTTCGTTGTATCCATAAATGTGTTGGCATCTACAAATATACATAAGATTCCGTTAATAACGCCCAGAGAGGGGGAAGAAGTGGCAGCATGTCATTTGTTATGTAAGAATAATAAAAAATAAATAAAAATTGTATTTCATTGAAAATGGACAAACATATTTAGTTACTCTTTGTTTTTTCGTATTGTAAATTTATATAGATTTATATTATATATATATATATGATGTATATATACTTTTTAACAGAAACTTATATATGTGCTTAAGGACTAAATTTTATGTGCTACGACTTATAAGTAAGTTTTGTTCAAATCTAATGTTTTTATGACTAATTTTGTTAAATTAAGTTTCCAATTATGCTATTTTGCTTGCAGCAACTATATTCATCAGCCAAATTGCTTGCGTTTGTTTGAGAAAATCTCTCGGGATTTCGTTATATTTTGATTTCACTCTAATAATAATGGTTAAAAAATATATTCCATATAACGGTTTATATATAATTCAATTTCACTCCAATTAATTGATAAAAAAATGTTTTTCATATAACGGTTTTTATATAGTTTTGACTGCATTTGGTTGATGAGCTGGGGAAATTACTTTGAGTGCATCATAAGTACACACATACACACACACATTCACTAGTTTGTTAAATTTGTTTGCAAACAAACACATACCGACACACATGAGCACATAGTGAATACGAGTACAAAAGCAGTAGGTAAAGAGCTACACTAGAGCAGATTAAATTTTATTGATAACGAAATTTTATTAAAAAAAAAAGTAAAAAAAAGGAAATATGTGGACGACTACTGAAAAGGGGAAAGTGTTAAGTAGGAAATCAACATTGAATAGGTTTGCTCATTTTATGCGGTTTTTTATGATTCGAATACGCAGTGAAAGTGAATACAAATGTTTTGAGGTCGACTTAAAATGCAAAAGTTGCAAAATTCACTTCTTTAAATATTACAAAATAACAAATAAATAAGTTTTCATATTTACCAACCAATATTTTTTTTTAATAATATATTATTTATCATTAATTTTGAAATTTTTTATTTAAAATTTGTTAAAAGCATTTCACTTTTCACTTTCTCTCTGATATATTGACATATTTTCCAACTAATATTTGTTAAAAATATGGCTTAGTAATTTTTCACTTTAAGTTAAGAGCTCCTGATTTGACAAAGTAAGCAGCAAAAATTGGATCCATTCTAATTCTAAGGCATTTTATAACAAAATGATTCGAATTTTGTATTTTTATTATTAAATTATTATAATAATTTACATGAAAGCTTCCAAAAACTCAGGCAAGCTTACATGTCACTGTTATAACAATTTATATGAAAGCTTCTGAAAGCTCAGGCAAGCTTATATGTAACTTGCTATGAGTAAAATTTTTCACTCGATTTTTATCAATAAATGCCAAATTGGATGAATTAAATAGAAAACTTTAATGAAAGCACCTGAAAACTAAGGTATTATATGCAACTTCCAATATAAAATATTTTTCAATAACTTTTAAGCGACTTTACGTATGTATGTACATATGTATATTCCAAAATAAATATTTATGTATATACATATGTATGTAGGTAATAGAAAATTTCAATTTCAAATATTCTAACGATATTTTAAATAAAGCTTTGGTTTGTATTAATTATAATGTAATAATTGTTTAATTCTTTTTTTTAATTAAATGTCAATATATTAATAAAAAATTAAATTTCATAAACTTTTTTTGTTAAGGATATTTTTTAATTCTCGAAACACTTTCATGTAAAATGGAGTACGGAAGCTTTGATGAAATTATTATATTACAGCTCAATATGAAGAACTAAATTCTATCAAATTTACATTTTCATAGGTACTTAATACTGCCACACACTCACACATACTTACATACATACAAACTTAAAATCTACATATATGTAACACATGGCATTCATTCAAGCTCTCTCTCTCCCTTCGCCAAAATAACACAACTCAAAATAATCTCCAACCACTTTGAAATCGAATCTCATGTCCAGCATGATCGACAAATTTGGTTACAACTAAATTAAGAAATTACAAATGTTTATTTTTGTTTTTTGGTTTTTTCCAATACTTACAGCTAGGTTGTTTAAATTAAATGAAAAAAATTAAAAAATAACCGCACCGCTTAACTTATGAATAACTATTCTCTAAGTGAGTTCACTTATGCTATGTTTGTTGTGTTTGTGTTCATGTTCATGTGTAAGTAGTTAGATATTTATATATTATATATATATATGTAGATATATATCGGCAAAACTATGTAATATATAAAGTACGATTATAAGAATTATGGTAAGTGTGGGGGAATAATAAAAAGAGTTGCATTTGAAAGTTTGCTTTGTAGTTGCAATGGGTTGGTTCACGTACGAAAACGTTTGGAGCGCGCTAAGAACCTGTAAAATAGGAATATAAAAGAGAAGAGCCCAATTTGATACTGAGTGAATGGGAGGACGACCAACGTTGATGATCTCGCACTATTGCCACTGCCAACTAGCTATTGTAGAAGCCACTGTTTGAAAAGAAGAAAACTTGATTTTTTGGTTTGTGTTTTTTTTTTGTTTTTGTTTTGTGCCTAACAAAATGGTTTGTTAATTTGAACGAAAAAGTGTAAAAAAAAAGCAAATAATATAGAAAAAAAATACAAAACATATGGATGTTACAACAATAAACCACAAAAAGTAAAAAAAGAAGAATAAAAACAAAGAAATCAATAACGAAAAGCAAAATTTAAATGTTAATGAAATTATGAATATTTTTGTTTTGGTTTTAGAAAGATTAACGCAGAATCTGTACATTACCGAAATATACATTTATGGTTGAAGCACGTTTATTGGACTGTAGGGAAGTTGTAGCAGAAGATATTCAAGTTGTTGTTGTTGGATAATGACGTCAAACGCTTGGTATTATTTAATTGCTGGAAAATTTTGGTTAGAATTTTGAAGAAAAAATAACGAGCGCGTTGAACCGATTGAATGTAGTGTTTGTTTACATTAGATGCCTTCGACTAGAGCCGAAGTTGAAAGAATGCTCTGCATTAAGACATTTGATGGAGCTGTGCCGAGTTTTGAAATTAATTAAAAAATGTTTATCTATCTGTTTCAATCAAAATCAATAATTACCAATATTAAAAAAAAACTTAGTATAAATTTATTTTATCTTAAATTAGTATTAAGAATATTTGAGCAGAATGAAAAAATTAATTTACTCTAAGACAATAATTACAAAAAATTATGCAGTTACTTTTGCATATCATTATTACCCATATTAAAAACAGAAATTTTTTTATTTTATATTCGTATTTCATATTTAAATTTTCATTAATTTAATATTACTTTTACATATTATTATATTATTACCAATATTAAGAAAAACAAGTAAAATAAATAATTCCTTAATATTCGAAATTCATATTTAATTTTTCATGAATTTAATATTCGTTACTTATTTAATTTACTTTATTAATTTTTCAAAATTATTATTCTTAGCCCGGAAATTAAAAAAAAAAACTTTTCATACAGAGCACCCTGCTTTGTTGATGAATTGACATGAATTTTATTGTTATGGAATCAAAATAGAACAAAAGAAAAATTATTAAAATGCATTAATAAATTGCGGTTGTGGGGTGAATTAAAATGTTTTAAGTTAATTTTATTTGCACATCATACAACAAAGTAGATATTTTTACACACAATTTGGTTTCAAACATTTTTATGTTATCTAATTCAATTTTATACAATTATTTTAATTTATTTGACGGCCAAATCTAGATAAAAATTTCTAATTTTTGCACAATGCATCTTAAAAATATTATTTCAAAATATTTGTCTTTTCAAAAACGTCTACAGATTCTATAACAATAATTTTTAATTAATTTAGGCGCGCATAAAAAGCAAATCAAAGTAAATAAAAGCATAAAAAAGGAAAAAAGTTATTAAAAAAGTATCATTAAGAAACTGTAGTAAGTATTATGTAATAGAGTAACAGTAAATATGTATGTAGGTACTGTAGTATGTACTATTTAGGACATGGTGGCTTAAATATATAAAGAGACAAATGCGAATACTAAATTATGTATTTTTAGTAGCTTAAGGAAAAAAAATGAAGTAAAAAATTGTTTGAAATAAGTTTTGTTTGAAATATTGTTTGTTTTGTTCTATAAACCAGTACCCTAATGTACAGTTGGTGAAGCATGTGCAGCAGGTGTGACGAGATGAGGCGAAGCTAGGCGAGGCGAGACGAGACGAAACGAACCCTGGTGTGGTGACGACAGCAGATAACAGCCAGCCGCTACGGTGTGGAGCAGTGAATAACCTGGTGTTGTGACAGCATATAAACTATTTTTTTTTTTCAACTTTCAATACTGCAGCTGGAAAATCGATAAGCATGGTTGCTTGTATGCCTTCATTTTTAGGCTTAATTTGTCTTATTTACTTTTTTTCTTCCATACAACTCGTGTATCTATGCATTTTCTTTGCATACCGGTTAGTCAGCTGTTGCAGTAGAAATGGAAATATAGCCAGTTTAGCAATTTTTTTAACGCAATCACAGCCAAATCGGTCTCCTCAGTGGACATCTACATGTGCGGTGTGTGTGCGCTTGATTCTGATAAACTTTTGTGGCAAATGATTTCGACGACAGCAATTGCAGCATGTATGTTTGGTGTTGCTCTTTCTATAGATCGCTTTAAATGTCATTTAAATTTATTATTTTTTATGTACGTTTTTTTTTTTGTTTTGTTTAATTTTTAATATACGCGTATATTTCAAGAGATTCAAGTGTTTCGCATTTGTGCATTTGCAAAGTAACGTAGTGTTTTTGGTGGCATCGTTCGACGCGCAACATTTGCAATTGTCAACATTGAAACAGCTTGAAGTTCAAATATGCATTCTCAATATATATAGATATTTATATATTTTTATGTATGTATGTGAATATACTTTCGCTTTTCAATTGATTTGATATCACTCACAAATACCTAAATTGCTAGGAGAAGGGGAAAATAAAGTAAAAATATTTTGTGATTAGTGTTGAACAAAATCCTTTTGTGAGTTAATGACTTAGCTCATTATTGTGATTTGCTGATTTTTTTTTTAATCTTTATTCTTTTAAGTTTTTATTTTAGAACACAGAGCTTTTTTATTTTTGTATTTTTATTCTTTTTTTTTTTTTTTGTTTTTGTCATTCTTATTTACGTTCAACAGTTTTATCAGGTGAACATTTTGGTATTTTTCTTACTGTATGTGATTAAATCTCCTAATCACAGAAGCAATCAAGCCAAAAAAGACTGAACGTTGAAAAGCTGCCTATCAAAGAAAATTTGGGTCCTGTGTGAAAAAAACTCTATAAAAGTTTTGTGTTCGTTGTGGCTTGCTTGTTGAGAATTCAAGTCTTCCTTCTCTGAAAATCCAATTCGTTACCGCTGTTTGTTATTTCTTGATACAAATATTCAAATACAATTAAATATTGTATACAAATAGTAGTGAAAGCAACTGCAAATCAAGTAAATAGCTTGCGGAAACAGAGCTGTTTGTTGGGTATAAAGTCTCATCTAGCAGTTTGATTAATTGTGATTCAGAGGAGAACACAATACAATGCTTCTTTTCAGTATTAATATTTTTTTTTTGCTGCATCGTTGGCGGTCTACCGCATGCCAAATGTAACCAAGAAAACTCTGCGCCAACATTCAAACATCACACATTCACACCGGCAAACTGCATTGGAAGTAGTAAATTCGACTAAATTCGCACAAAAATTCTTTTCCGATTCTTCAACATAACAAAAAACTAGAATTGTGTTATTTGAGCAAAACGACTACCGAAAAAAACTAAGGAAAACGTTAAGCCAACACACTAAACGATTACAAGTGAAACCAATATTGTATGCTAATAAATAGAATGTATGAGCTGCAATTTAAAAAAAACTCAATTAACAGAGTAAGCAATCACACATCAAAGTTGTCTGGATTAGATTCGGCGATGGCGGTGGCGGCAGCGACGTTGTCACAGTGCATGATAAACGTCGAATGAAATATTCTGCTTCTGGACTGTTGTACTTGCTTTGTGAATTGTCGCTTTCGTGTTGTGTTTTTGTGGTAGTAAGCCCAATTCGGGATATCCTCAGTTGATTAAAATGAAATAAAATCCCAAAAACTGTGCATAACTATTACTTTAGAATAGCTTTTTATGGCTTCGTCGGCAATTGCTGGTTTGTATATACTTAGTTTTTATATAAATATTGTATTAATTTAACTGCTATATAGTTTGCACGCTTAAAATTAGATTTTTTATCGTTGAACTTAGAAATTATATAAGTAAAATTTATGCGATATTTCAATTGGTTGCACTTTTTCAATGATTTACGTGTAGTTATGTATTTGCAAGCGTATAATAAGTATATAGAACGAGTTTAATTACTTTTTCTTTTTTTCTTTCGCTAACTTTATAACAAAAACAAACAAAGTATAAGCTATAGAAGACAAATTTTTAAAGGAAACGGTTTTAACAGAAAAAAAAATTGTAATTTGCATGAATCGACATCAGCGATTTAATTTAGCATTTCAGGAAATAATAAATTAAACACGTAAAAGCTGGAAATTATTGCCATATCTATGAAATATCGCAGTAAATTTCACGCTGCCTGTGAAAGATGTATGCAATTATTCCGATTGTGGCACGCAGCTCTGTGCAAAGTTGGGGGTATATGACAACTGGATTTTGCTGCTATATGGTAAGTAAACTGCATATAAGTTACGTAAAGGTACGTACTACTACTATATATAAAAAAAATTCTGCCTTATATATGATTTTTTGCTATTTATGAAACAGTAACCTCATGCTATAAACTATTTAAGTCTTATATATGACGTGTCATAATTTTAAAAATATGTTTATTATTTTATGCTTTATTTTTTATATAATAGTAATGTTTCCAATTAATATGCAATTGCGTAGTTTTCATTTACATTTTCGTTTGCTTTATATCGAAAGTATTCTTTTCTAACCTCAAACTGCCTGCCTGCCAACCTGTCTAATCTTTAAATGTACTCTCTCTATCTTTCATTGTTTTATTCGCCTGTTTCCTATATTTTTTTCACTTCTCGTTTTAAATAAAAAACGTTTTAAAAACAAAATGTAAAATAAACAAATAAATACCTTGTGCCGCTGATAAGCTACCATGCAATGCCGCTGAGCTTAATGTGGTTGCAGCTGCCAAGGTCGTGTAACTACCTTTTGGCGTGTAAACGAAAGCGTGTGGCTCGCTCTTTTTGCCACTGGAAATAATTACCAATTGCACAGTGACTGGTTTGAGTATATTCTGATGTATATAGGGTGGCACAACGCACACTAAATGAGTCTGTTTGGGGGAGATAGAGATATTGTTAATTAAATTTTAAACAAATAAAAAACAAAACTGACCTGTTGTAAATATTCCTTATCGGGCAGCACTGTTTGCTCCCACAATGCACCGCCTAAATGCTGTCGCACAGCTAATTCAGTTGCAACTTCATTTGGCGGTACACTCTCGTAGGTCTCTTGGAAGAGCACATGTGTGTCTTTGAGAAAATTCTTGCCGATAATGAAAAGTTCGAGTCCACCATCTACTGGACATGAAGTCAGTGACTTTTTGCATATTTCCGGCACACCTGGTGGTTGTGCTGCAGGGAGAAGGAAAAATGAGGTTATGATGATGTACAGAAGAATATAGATTTCTTATGCAGGGTTAATATTATAAATAACTTAACAGAACCACACCTCACTTTTTATGCTAAAATGTGCTCAATAAAATTTCTATATAAAAAAATTTAATGTTTGAATAAATTTTGTCTTCTACCTTTACTATCTCTCAAAAGCGAAAAAATAAGAAAAAAATGTTAATTTCGCTTTCATCGATTTTTTATGCAATATTAGTACTTTAAATATCTTTAAAGATCACTCTTTAAGTTAAAATATCTTAAGTTAAATTTCTTTATAAACTAAATAGTATTTTTTAATAAGTTAGCCCTGTTCCTTTACTTTATATTAAAGGCGAAAACAAAAACATTATATTTTGGACTTATTGTGTAGTAGTTTTGTTCGTTTTTAGCTGGATTTAGAAAATATCGATATACGATATACGAATTTTTGGAAAATTTTTAAAATTTTATCTAATTAAAAATGATTATTTTTTTTACAATTTAATACTCTTTTATCTTTCTCTCTTTACAAATTTCTGAATATACAGTAAATTAAAGATTGGGATAGTTGAGAAGTTGAGTCAGAGACATCGTCATTGTCACCCAATCTTCTTATAAAAATATTAAAATTTATCTGGGATTTAAGAAACTTACTGCAAATAATAGGATTTGAGCAGACTTGTAGCATTTCCAAGGTGCCATCATCATGTGTTAGCTGTGTGCGGAATACCATGCGGCAGCGTGTTGATTTCTTTTTATTCTTCTGCGCCAAATGATCCGGAAATCGGTGTTCCACATCAACGTTGCGTTCCTAAAAAATATATGACATTTAACAAAATATTAATATTAATAAAATACTTAACACCGTGGCGAGGGAACGTACCTTGAGTATGCCAACGCAATCGCAGGTAACTGTCATATCAGACTCTGGTTTAAAATCGATCTCAATGACCATGGTGCCGTCCACTTTCTTCTCATTACACTGTGTGGAGTTTTTACCAGCAACTTTGCAGGCTTGATAGAACATGTGTGGTGCCACGCGGCCGATATCAGTGCCAATGAATACTTGCAGCACAGCAGGCTTGTTGTAGCCGGTGAGACGCACAATGGGAAAACCATTGCCACTGCGATCTTTAACAGCGCCACGGCTGCCTTCAGTCTGATAACTGCAAGAAATGAAATGAGAAAATATATAGTCAAATAGTGAACACATAAAAAATGGTGTAAACCAACTTACCGCGCACGATGCTGTTGCTCTGGCTGAGAGACAATTTCCAGCTGCACACGTCCATTCGATGAGGTCACTATAGTATTTTGCGGCACCGCCGGCTGGCGCTTGTGTGCCACTCTGGTCATGGCGCGAGGACCTGTTGGTATAAATCTGCAAAATAGAGAGAGAGAGAGAGGAAAAATATTAAGAGCGATTGGTAAAAAATTGATAAAAGTTTTTACGTATTTATTTATTTTTTTTTTTATTTTCAAAAAAGTTAAGATGAGCATGAAATGGCAGTGACTATAGTGTAGCTTCATGTACTTCGTGTCGTCATAACACAGACAGATAATGATACAATTAGAGGTTAGGACGAGTTGAGATAAATATATAATATGTATGTTTATGTACATACACTTTAAGAAAGAAACAGAAAGCGTAAGTACATAATTTTTTTTATAAAAATTCACACAAACTTTTTTTCGGCACAGAAAACTGTTAATAGATAGTAGATAAATAAAGTTTCAGGTTTGCGCTTTCAGCAATTTTGTTTAGAGAACACATAAAAATATATACATACATATACAAATTGAAAAAAAAATCTTGCATACAAATAAAATTTTGGTTTAAGTTGAAGCAAAATTAAACAAAGCAAACAAAATTCTCTTACTTTGTGGGCGCCACTGTGGGCAACAGCATCAGTGTTGGTGGCGGTGCTTCAACGGTTGGCGCTTCCAAATTGGTGGCGCTGGCAATTTTTCGTATAAAAGCATCTTCGCTACACGCATCGTCATTGTCGAGCTCCACAAAGCTTTCGAGCTTTCTACGCTTCGTGCTCGTTGAATTGTCTTCCGCATATTGTGGTTGTTGTTGTTGCTGCTGTTGCGTGGTTTGATTTTGATTATTGCCACCAAGCGGCTGACTGTTAGAATCCGAATTCAAGCGCTTGCGATAGTAATCATTGGAGTCATCAGTGCAAAAATCTTCGAAATAGTCCTCATCGTCCGTGGAGTTGACAAATTTCTTGCTGGGTGTTGAACTACACACAAGTACATGCGTATGTGGTGTTGTGGTTGTTGGTGGCATAAATTGGCGGTGGTGTGTATTTATGTTTATTTTGGTATATTTTTGTCGCAGGCGTTGTTGTTAGAATATATGTATGTGTTTGCATTGAATGGAAGCAATTAGTTTTATGTTTGTCAATAAGCTTTTTATAACATTTAAGACGCACGTGTATTGCATAAGTAATATAAATATATGGCGAAAATTTTGTGCGTAGAGATTTTGCTGTTTATTGTATTATAATACTGTTAACATTTAACTCCCAACTTCTTAAAAGTTTAGATTGTTTGGAAAATTATAAAATATACAAAAACATATGTTTTAAAAAATACAGTAAAGTATTTTTTGCAAACGTTACCAATTTGGGAAAAGATAAAAATAATCACAAAATTAAAAAATAAGTAAATTAATAATGTATTATTTTTTATAGTTAGATGCAGTATCGGTAAGACTGAAATTTATTTCATTTTATCAGGAATAAAATTATTATTTCTCCTTTCCCTTTTGAAATAATATTATTTGAAATTATAATTTTGCAAAAACCAAAATTCACATTTTAATCGTGTTCTCAATTTTTATATTTTTTTTTAAGAACTGTCACTCTTATTGTTCATTTAGCTTATAGAGTGATACAAATTGACGGTAGTTTTTGGAAATCAAAAATTAGTCACCATTCAAGGTTGCATTTTAGTGAAATTGAAAAAAAAAATCTATGGTAGATATTAGACGTTCATATTTTTAAACGATTATGCTATTTCTTTGTATATATGTACATACATTCATATGGAGCCAACAGAACCCAATAGTTTTCAAAATGAAACGACGATTTTTTAAGTAAAATACCTCTTAAAAAACACAAAACATGTTTTTACTTGAAGTAAATATAATTTTTTAACAATTAGAGAATGGTGCTTGAAGAAAGTGTTTCACTTGAAAAAATCAAGTTTATCAACTATGACGACGTTAAAAAATAAACGGCTTTACAGTAACCTATTTTTTTTTTTCATAAGGAAGAAGGAAATTTCAGTGGGAATCCAAATACACATTTGTACGTATACGTATGTACATTTTATGTACATACATATGTCTGCATACATGTACATATGTATGTCCATGAGTTAGAAACTCAAATTGATTTAGCCCTTAATTTGCACCATTAGCACTTTGTTGTGATTTTCGGCTATTGACCTGGCTATGAAGCCTATAATCAAATATATTATATGTAAGTATGTACGTACTACGAATGTTCAACTAAAACACTGCGACACGTGCCGATATGTGCCTAATAGCTTGATGGTTGCGTCTATATACTTAGATATGTACACAAACAATTATATACAGCTATATGTATGTAAATATACTTATATATCCGGCGGTTTCATACAAAAAGCACTTTTCACTTCCCCAACGGGAATTAAGGTAAAAATAAACAGAGCATACTCTATACATTAATTAGGCACAAGTTCAAATAAAACAGCAACAATGTACCATATGTAAGTTTGTTGAAATGTTTGTATAAAAAACTAGCACTGAATATATGCATGATTGTTCTAATAACCAAAAAGCCTTGGACAACTGGGCACGTGTTAGGCTCTGTCAACGGAGCGTGGGCATTCAATTGGCAGAGGCAAGCACATGAAATTTAGGCATTTATGTACATGAATATAAATAACGATGTTTGAAATTTATTGATTTTTGAAAAATGACTTGAAAGCAGCATATCTAGGCACTAATTTCACTAAATGGAATAAGTATGTATGTATACAGAGGTACACCACAGGGTGGGCAGGATGTATTAATAATACAAATTTAAATTAATAAAAAAAATGTTACCTTTTTTAATTTTACTCAAATAAAATCATATAAAAGTAATTACTTGACGCTTCTATAATTCACTACTTTGTAACTTGTGTCATTAAACATTTCCTCAACTAGGCCAAGTTGCGTCAGCTATGATTTAAGCGCTTTTCCTTGCGAAATTTCATACTGAATTCAAATAAACTAGAACAATTTATCAAAATAAATACTTATGTGTGTGCAATATAAATGAAAACTCAAATATGTATGTAACTAAGGTACTGCCGTTTACCTACTTTAAAGTAAAACAAATAAACAGAAAATCAACAAAAAAATACGTATTTACGTAGAAACTCAAGTGAAGATTTCAAAGTGGCGATACGGTCAGACAGAAAACCTGAAAGTGCGATTCGCAAACTCTCATACATACATACATATCTATATTTGTATGTATGTGTATAGTATGCCAACATGCATATATACAATATAAAGAGCGGATAATTCATACTTAGGAGCTTTTCGATTGGAACGTTTGTGTGACGCCAACAAGCTGCATTCATGAACTGCCTCAACAAAAATAAAAATAAAGATTAAATTAAAAAAACAACAGCTGTCTACTCGTATATTTCACAAATGCATACACATGCATAAACAAATAAATGTACATGCATATGCATGTGTGAAAATCCTAAACAAGCTATTGGCCATTTGATTTGAAATTAAGCATTGACGCGAAGCACATAGCAAAACAAAAACTAAATAAAAAGTACTATTTAAGTTAAATAAAATAAATGATAATACAAAAATTAAAAATCAACCACTTGAGTAATTTTCTAATATATTGCAAAATAAGCTCCCGGTGTCTCGTGTGTGTTTCGGCTCACTTATTCGTTATCACCTGCAGTCTTCTAAAATTATTTATCTATGAGTAACTAAGTGCGTATATTTGTGCTTTGGCGGACCTTAAAGCTTTTTATTAAATAGAAAAGTGACTAAGTTCGACAAGACGTTTATTAAATATTTGAATATAGCAAATATTTTCGGGGAGCACAGAAAAAACGTTAACTTCGGCTACACCGAAGCTAAAATACTCTTCCCAGATGAAAATTTAAATATTATATTATGAGTTGCGAGAAAAGGACATGTGCAAATTTTAAATCGATATCTCTAAAACTGCGGTACAGTTCGCGTATATATGGACGGACATAGCCATATCGGTTCACCTTGTTACTCTGATCATTATTTGAAATTAACATATAATACTTTAGTGCGACATGCACAAGTTTTTTCCTCATTAATACACCCTGTACTTTCGAGGGTTATTTACATTTACTGTTGAAGTGTAAATAATTTACTCAAAAAACAACATTTAGTTTTTCAAAGATTACAAAATAAGTAAATTTAATAAAATATCTACATATATACATATATGTATGTATATAATATTCTTATTGATAAATAATTGTTTAATGTAGTCCTTTAAGGCAGCACTCTTTTTACACATGTCTGATAGATGAACACTTCCACAAATAACCTAGACTATTTAATGGGCCATCTGGAATACATACAACACAAAACATATCCAACAACTTTTATTGCTTTGTTTGGGTTATTGAAACTTTCATTTTTTATTTAATCCCCCACCATTAGAAGCACTTTCGGTTGACAACAATGATTTGCGTCGAGCGAACTCCATACATGCATTAATACTACGAGTATGTACACTTAACTGATAAGCCGGCGGTTTATTACCTGTTACCTAGCGTTAGAGCCGCTATTTTACTGCACTAACAAACAACAATAATTTTCGTGATTTTTCTCCCCGTTTTCGTCATTATGACTGATAAGATATTGATATGTAGCGAGAGTCTGCTATATGCGAGTGTATAACATTATTGCTCTCATGCAACGATCCGTTGCAAACACAGAAAATGTAAACAAATTAAATAAAACTGCTGTAACAGCGGCGTAGAACATGAACAACAGCACCTGCTTAGAATCAACAACACAGTGTGTAATATATGAATTGTTTGCAAAAATAAAATATATACATATGTACATACATATGCAATGCAATTACTAATATACTGGCAGTAATGCACTTGACGGCCGCTCATATAGATCGCCGCACATAGCCACGTACACACACAAACAGCGGCAAAAGGCTCTATTGTCACCATGACCTACAATCATTCAGCTTGCTTGCCCACTCACCTCATGCCAAGTTATCGCAGCAACGCTTTTGAGTTGCGTGCAAACAAACGCAAAGTGTGCCTCAATTACTTTGTAGTTACAATAAAGAGTGAAGATTGTTCTTTGTAGATAGGCATGTAAAAATCTACAACAATAGCAACAACTCCTGTAGCGTCTTTCATCACTCTACAGACAACAACAAATCGAGTGAAGTAACCCTCCAACAAGAAAAAATGTGATTTGTTTGAAGTTGTTGTTATTTTCATTTTGGCACTGATAAGGGCAAACGAATTTTAATCTCATTTTCGTACTAGAAAATTTCATGAGTTATACAATTGAAGGGCCGCTTTTAAGATAAGCAGAAGTTCACGTGAAGCGGATGTGGGCCTTAAGTACGTTATTTACGGTGTATACAATGAAGAATAGGTTGGATGGGTTACGTTCTTTTGGAGATACGACACTTTTGTTATTAGATACAAAAATGTAGATATGTAAATAATATACCCAAATGAACAATAATGATGTGTAAAAATTCAAGAGGAGATTATATGAAGAACAAAAACTTTTTTAAAAATTTTGAATTTTTTTCATGCTTAATTAATTTTTTATTTCAAATATTTGAAACTTTATTTTTATTATTTTTTATAAAGTTTAAAAAAGGCTGTAAAAGTTTATTTCACCACATTATATTTATTATTATTTAAGTTTAAATTTTAGACTTAATTATGTCTTTTTTATCAATATCTGAACATTTAAATGAAGGAAAAATATTAAGTATAAAAGCTTTTATATTCAGTTGAAAATGATAAAAGTTTAAAGAAGCCAAAAATATTTTCTATTTAGTATTTTTTAAGTTAGGTAATTATTTTGAAAATAAATTTTGGCAAATTATAATAGTTTTAATTTATATTTTAGTCTTAATTATGAATTTGTTAATCTATTTCATTGAATAAATATTAAAAACTTTATCAATTCAGTATATAATTATTATAAATTATTTTCTTTAATAGTTTCCTAATTTTTTATTCACTTGCCGAATTACTAACTCTAGTACACCCTGTACAATAAAAGTCAAAATATTAGAAAAACATTTGATTACAAAGTTGATTGGCGTGCAAATAATGTATGCACAACTACAAAGCCGCATCAACAACTATACAGAAAATGTAAAATGCACCCAGAAACAGTGAAAATTATATAGACAATATAATATACTTGAATTGCTTGGCAGATCCAACTATGTAAACAACACGGTTGCAAAGCAACTGAAAAAAAAATCAAACAAATAAACAATAAACTAGAAATGCAACCAAATATATGTAAAAATATCAGTTAGTGAAAAAATTGCAATAAAATGCAATGGCAATAGCAATTGTGAATTTATAAAAAAAAGTCGACATTTAGCTGCTTTTATAAATTAGTTAACTACGACCGCAGAATAACAACAAAACCCAATAAGTATTAAATTTTGATCAAAAAAATTGGCAAAATTTGTATAAAACGTATACAAAAGAACAAACATTTTCCAGAAAAGCTGCATGCTAATAAAATAATAAAAAACACACATATGGCGCCTGTTTCAGAGCGTGCCATCAGGGAGAAAGAGTTCGTGTAAGGATGGGCATGAATGAGCATACAATCATGATTAAGACTAAACAAAGTCTATAATATCTCTTTATAATACTCTGCGCTGTGTTTGTACGTACCTTGAGGCCGGTATGGCACGTATGACATGCGCCGAGTGCGGCATTGCCGACGAGCTGTGGTGATGACCATGTCCATGATGATGATGATGATGGTTATTACCGTGATGATGACCACCGTTGCTACTGGTGTTATTATTATTGATACTAAGATTGGTGGCAGTGTTGTTGTTGTTCTGCATAATATCGCTACTATTGCCTGGGCTACCACTACTACTGCTGCTGCTGCTACTGCTGCTGCTGGCGCTACTACCACTGGCCGAATGCAGGTGATGATGGGCTTGCAGTTGTTGCTGCTGTTGTACTTCAACATGCTGATCGAAGCCAAAACCGCTATCATTGGAATTGTCGCAGGGCGGTGGATGTGGTCGTGGTGGAAAACGCTTGCCAGGCACCAATTTACCAGGACCAATCTAAACAAGAATTTGTGTGTTGGTATTAGAGAACTAATAAATTTTACTTAATAATATAGTAAGTTAAGGAATCATAAGCACTGTAGTAGTTCACAATTTTCGATTGAAATTGTTATCATTGTCAATATAAACTAATTTACCAATTTTTTTTGTTTCAAAAATAATCTTTTACTTGAATTTCACTCTAAATTTTAAACTACATGGCAAACTAAATGTAAATAAAATAACACAGGGCGAACATTGTGACAAGAACAAATACATATTTATTAAAGAGAAGCGTATTTATCGAGATAAATCGATATGACATTTTATATATAATTTATAAATATGAATAAAATTTGACTTTTTTACAAGTAACACAATGAAAGGGGAATCGAAGAGTAATTCATTGTTGAAATAAGACATGCTACCACTTTAAGAAGATAATATAGTTTCTATAATTGTACCTCAAGGTGGTGGGGGAGTTACGGACAATACCTTCTAGTTTAATGAGAATTTTGCGGAGATCGCATTTACTGCGAAAAATATTTAATATTTGTTTTCAAAAATCTTACTATATCTTCTCATAATATGTGTAAATACATATATTTTCAAACTTTTAAAACAATTGATCTCCGTCTCACCACATTTAGAATCATAAATCAGAGTGAATTCTACCTTAGTGCTAATTTAAATGATTTCGTTTCACTAATAACTTTATAAAATATATGTAAGTATATTTATTGCATATTTAATTACATACCCGCGAAACAGAATGCAATTTACTCGGTATCGCCTTGCCCGGATATCGCTTCGAGGGCGTACGAAAACCTTTTCGTTGAATGCGTGCTGTCATCGTTGATGCCGTCGACATGGTCATACGCATACCTACAAAAAAAAGAAAGAAAATAAATAAATAAATAGCGTGAATTAATAAAATAATTAATAAACTTATCAAAAATTATCACTAGACACACATTATCAGCCGCATCTGAGGGTCGAGCGCCAACAAAGAATTGCAAATCGTAGAAAATGCTTAACGGCAGGGAAAGGCTACACACATGGTGTGTAGACATGTGCTACATACGAGCAGACAGCATTTTTAATGTTGATAAAAATGTAAGTACAACGCCCTCAAGCAAAAGCAATGGGTAAATATACATAATTAATAACACTAAATAAGCATACACATATGTACATATGTATGTTTATATGTTTGTAAAATTTTATATTTGTTAAATGTAGAAGCCCATAATAATAGCACGCTATGGTATGACAGCGCCTGTTATCGCAGAACCGAGTTTCAGTGATGCCTAAAGCGGGGCGCCTGTCAAAGCGCAGACAGTCGTTGAAAGCACGAGTGCCATGCACAATAATAATCAACTCTATGTATAAGTATGTGCATATGTATGTATGTACACGAGAGTGATAAGTGACAGATCAGCAAGCCAAATCCCGGCGATAATCAATGAGTTTTTAATTATTTCATAGGCGTAATGGCACTAAGTATTTATAAAAAAATACATACTTACAAAGCGCGGGTCGAAGCCTAACTAAAACTTTAATAATTAAATCAGCTTATGGCAATAAGTAATTAGATTATTAGAGATTGTGTAAATTAGGGTGAACTGTTTTTTGTTAGTCTTCTATTTAGAATTTTCTTTTTTCAGAAATAAAAAATAAATATAAAATAAAATATGAAAAATATATATAGAAAAGAAAAAAAATAATATACAATATTAAAAAATATTGAAAAATATTAAAAAAAAAATTTATAAAAAATGTTATTTTAAATATTTGTTTAGGGTTTTTTTTGGGTTTAAATTAGATTTTTTCTTTCAGCAATTCGAGAAAAATAATGGAAAACGAGATTTATACAATCTTATCACAAACTTTCAAGAAAAAATACGTCAAAAGAAAGAAAATAATTAATTGTATTCAAATCAAAATTAAGAAAAAAAAATAATAATAACAAATCTAAAAAAATTTTTATATATAAAATCAAACTATATTTAAAATATTATAAAATAATAAAAAAATATTAAATAAAATTGAAAAAATGAAGTAAAATAAGAAGAAAAAAATAGATTAAAAAAATAATTTACAATTTTTACTTTGGATATGTTTTAGTCAGATATTTTAGATTTGTAACAAAAAAATGTTAAAATTATAAGAAATTATATCCAAAAAAAGTACATACATACATTCATAGAAAATATAATTATAAAAAAGTAGGAAATAAAAAGTATATTGAAAAATAAATTAGAAACATTAAAAAAATTAAGAGAATAACATTTAAAAATTAAAAAACATATATATAAATAATAAAAAAGAATAACTATAAAACAAAAATTAAAAAAAAAATATTTTAAAATTAAAAAAAAATAATAAAATTAAAAAAATGTATAAAATAAAAAAATATAAAAATTGTTTTAGGTGAAAAAATTCTGACCATAATTTATGCATACGTTTGGTTTCAAAAGTTTCTTGCTAACGCAAACATTACATTTACGCTTTTTCGAAAAACACTGACCTACCCTAACGTTAACTCTTCATACCATATGTATGTGTGTATGTATGAATGTAAATATGCATAGGCATTTAGACTTGTAAACAATGTTAATTAAAATGTGCGCTATTGTTGTGTGCAAATGATTACTTGTTGCGATTACAAATATGGACCGACACACACACAAACACATGAATATAGTTTAAATATTTTTTCAATGCAATCAAATCGCTGCAAACTACAACTATTATAATCAGCAGTAATTGTTGTTTTTCGAGGCACAAGCTGCCTCTGTGGATCATTAGCTGTAAATCAAATAAGAATTTAATTGAACCAAGCCAATGGGTTACTTTTCACAAATACACATTTATGCATCTGTACATACATATGTATGTATGTATGTATGTGTTTATAAAGTAGCACGCAGAGCAAATATGCATTTGCAACTCTGCAAAGGCACATCAAGCAAGTATACATATACACGAATTTGATGGCAAATATGGAACTAGTCAGAAAAGCATTAGAGCAATAACATTTTTTGGAAAGTTGGCTTGGAAGCAGAACATGGTGACGTGGGCGCATAGGTGTATGAACATTTTAAAGTGTGTTATCTATTTTGAACTATTGTCAACTAGCGTATTTCTGGTAAAAATTTGACAATTCATAAAATTTTGAGCAGCGTCATCTAAAAACTACAGATTTTGATCGTTCAATTTGTATGGCAGCTAAATGCTATAGTGATCCGATCTGAACAATTTGTTCGCAAATTGTGGCAGTGCTTTTTATGATAGTCTATGCAAAATTTCGTGAAGATAACTTTTCAAATAAAAAAGTTTACCATACAAGGACTTCATTTTGATCGTTCAGTTTGTATGGCAGCTATATGCTATAGTGCTCCGATCTGAACAATTTGTTCGCATATTGTGGCAGTGCTTTTTATTATAGTCTATGCAAAACTTCGTGAAGATAACTTTTCAAATAAAAAAGTTTTCCATACAAGGACTTCATTTTGATCGATCAGTTTGTATGGCAGCTATATGCTATAGTTATGCGATCTGAACAATTTGTTCGCAAATTGTAGCATTGCTTTTTATGATAATCTATGCCAAATTTCGCAAAGATACTTTGTCAAATAAAACAGTTTTCCATATAAGGACTTAATTTTGATCGTTCAGTTTGTATGACAGCTATATGCTATAGTGGTCGGATATATGCGGTTTCGACATATGAACAGCGTCTTGAGGGGAAAGAAACGTGTGCACAACTTCAGAATGATACCTTAAACATTCACGTAAGTATATACAGACGGAGAGTAGGAGATCGAGTCAGTTCGTCTCGCTTCCTCAGTTTCGACATTTCTTTCTGGGTTCCACAATCTTCGTGACAAATTTAATATGCCCTGGTCAGGCTATAAAAATTAGTTATCTTACCGGTTTACGTTGTTACTAGTTGTAAAGTAGTTTGTAACTAGTTACTTTCACTGCGGGGAATTTATAACCGAATGCAAATTTAGCTTTAGCCACAGCATTTGTGTGCGTAGACTGATTAGAATGCAAATTGTTTTTGAAACATGACAGTATACACATACATATGTATGTATGTATGTAAATATTGGACTAAGAACATTATTCTTACAAACAAATGTGTGTTAGCTTAAGCAAACGTTTAACAAAATTTTAATCGAATTTAATCTAAATTTAACATAATCACGTATTTAGCGCTAAAATTAAATACTTCACTTGCTTGTGCGCATATTTATAACTTTCTGATAGCATGAAAGGTTATCAAATTCGATTAATGAAATTTTGCGAACTCTGTGGTGGTCCACTCCTCTCCAGCGGTTGGAAGCGTGCCCGCATGCAGGCGACTATTGCTTAATACACTACGTAATAATTTCACAAATGCGCGGCACAGATAAGAAAAAAGTAGATTTTACGTTAAATTAACCCAATTGAAAGCGTAATATATTTTTGTGCGCTGCAAATTGTTATAAATTTGAATTTTCGCAACCAGAATGCTTTGATTCCTACAAAGATGAACTAATCTCAGGGATGCTTTGGGCACTCAGTGAAATATAAATAAGGGAATCACTACAAAACAATGTTAGCATTGACTATAAAATGTTTTGTTCTTTTTTTAATTCCAAGAAATCGCTGACAGCACTAATAAATTCATTAATACAAGTATTTAATTGGTCTAATTAAAAGTTACAGCGCAAAATAATTGCCTGATGACGTGAAATGTTTTCATTGATATTCGACATTTCTGAGAAATTCTTAGAAATGCTTTTATCCAGGTCATTATCTCACTTTGTGCAATGAGAATTGAAATTACCATTTTCAATTTTAAGCTTTTCAATGTCAAAGTACTTGTTTTTTTATAGTCTCGAAACTAGCTTCATAGAGAGTAATAGTTTAAGTTATCTATCGATTTTTTGTAGCATCTATATACATACACACATACAAATATTAATGTAATAGTGGCCTTTTGCTTCCCCGCGAAGCTGTAGCTTATAATATACATAAATGCAAAAATAAGCGAGAAACACACCTTACCTACCCATAAACGTAGTTTGAATTCCAAGTTTACTAAAACGAGTTCAAACATCCCCTAAATTTTCGAAACCATATAGTAGTAGTAAACCTCTTTATCTGCTCACAGAAATCGATTAAAAATAATTTTCGCTTCAATGGCAGATCTTCTTTGCATTGTGAAGGGTGATACATTTCGAGGTTCCCTACTTTTTTAAAGAAAAAACACATAAACTTCATATACATACATATAATGGGGAATGTTTATTATCATTCGAAAGAACATTCTTTGGGACTTATTAAGGTTAGCTCTTTCAAATGTTAGCCCCAGCAATGTCTCATATAGTACAACCGTTGGTTCCAATAAATCCATTGGTTGATGGATGTGTGGGAAGTGGCGCCTTTTTGTTGAAACCAAATGACACCGAGATCACGAGCATCAATTTCAGAATCAAGGGCGCTAACGGTCGCCATTGACGTTTACATTCTCACCGGCACCATTTTTGAAGAAATATGGACGGATGATTCCACCGGCCCACAAACCACACCAAACCGTTATTTTTTCTGGAATAAGTGGCAGCTCTTTAATCTCTTAGCTTGATGATTCAAAATAAGATTATGCGAAATAAATAAAAGCAAAACGAAAAAACCAAACAAAAGCTTTGGAAAATAAACATTTGCATTTTTTGCCTAAATCAAAATACTCGTTAATATTTCTGTTCAATAAAAAAAATACTCATAACATTTGAAATCGCAAATAAGAGCAAAGAGTTTCTTAAAAAAAACTAAAAAAAAATATAAAAGTAAAAGCAAACAAAATAAAAAAAAATTCAAAAATAAAAAAATGAAAAATATAAAAATAAAAAAATAGTATTAAGAAAACAAAAAAAAAAGGAAATAATAAAATAAATAAAAATTCAAAAAAACTATAAAAATTAAAAAAATAAGAACTCAAAAAAAATTATAAAAATTATGAAATTAAATAAAATTTATAATTTAACAAAGAACATTATTGGTTTCTTAATAGCAGAAAAACCTTCTTGTAAAAAAAGAAATGAAAAAGTTGAACGTTTATAAAAACTTAAAAAAAATTATGCACAATTTACTGTTTAAAAACTATCTGAGTAGTAATTGTACTGCATGTATTTGCATATACATACAACACTTTATTTATACATATGTATGTATATGTGTACATACATATATATGTATGTATGCACAGGTGTGCGAGCGTACTGTCTCAAAGCCTTATTTGCATGTCGACAAACATGACTTCACTAATAAGTAGTGTGTTAAAAGCTTATCAGCAACACTTGCCCATACATACATACATACATACACACACACACACACATAAAGATAGGCACCTATACATAGCGTGTGACTTCATGCCGTCTTTTGCGGCATGATTTCGATTAGATTGTCTTGCCACGCACTCGATATGCACTGAGAATTGATATTGCCAATAGTAATGTGGCGCCAGCAACAACAACAACAACAATATATGTAGGAGTGTTGAAGAAATTTGCGAAAAAAGGCTCGTCGAAATCAGAAATCAGTCGTACCTAACACTAGACGAGCGCTAATAAGCGACTTATTACGATTATCTATATAATTAGTTGATAAACAATACGATTTTTTTTGGTGTTGTTGCTTTTTTTGGCAAAAATTATAATGGCATGTGATTTTCACATGCTCCCAAGGTTTTGCGATAATGCAAGATATGAGTCAAATTTGAAAGATTTTTGGCAAGCAATATGTATCATATATGCCTACATATGTATGTACATATGTACATATATTTATGTAAACACGTGGGTGGGTGCTTACGGAGGTAGCGCATAAAGTTTACTTAGTTGGCACTAGTTTGCGAAATGTTTGACAAATAGAGAAGTGTGTGTGCGGAACTGTTTAAAATGAACTGTGGATAGTCAGAGCGATTTTGTTTAAAGATTCACAGCTACAGTGAGAAGGTAGTTTTATTTAACTCTCTAACAGTACCCTAGCTAATTGCAAACGGTCACAAAGCCATTAACCTCTCACTGATAGCTTGAGAGCAAAATAAAATTGTAGTAGCTAGCCGTAAACAATTACTAAACAGCTGTTTTCATAAATATTTTTCGAAGCCATTAGGGAAGCATAAAGAATTTTGAATTGGTAGGCTGGCAATGACTTGAGTCATAACTTCGAAGTCGTAGATAAATTCGGCTATCATGGAGCCAGCATTAACAACAACAAGAAAGTCAGCCTCGAAACAGAGTAACTCTTGCCAACAAGTGCTACTGCGGACTGAGTAGGCAATTGAGAAGTAAAGTCCACTCTCGACGAATTAAGATCAAATTCAACACGTTATTCATCATCCCCGTCCTGCTATATGGTGCAGAGGCGTGACAACATCTGATGAGTCGTCGTTACGAGAGAAAGGTTCTCTGGAAGATTTATAGTTTTTTGCGCATTGGCAACGACGAATACCGCAGTCGACGGAACGATGAGCTGTACGAGATATATGTATGACGACAGTGACATAGTTCAGGGAAGAGACAGCGAGTACGTTATGTCTGGTTAGGTCATGTCGTCCGAACAGATGAAAACACTCCAGCTCTGAGAGTATTCGTCGCAGTATCTGCCGGGGGAACTAGAGGAAGAGGAAGATCTCCACTCCGTTCGAAAGACCAGGAGGAGAAGGACGCATTCCCCGAAGTAGATTTTTCAGTTTCAAAAACAAAAAAGTCACAGCTCGGCTTGCTGGCGAATACCATGTCCAAGTGTTGACTTTCGTTTCTTGTTTGGCCAAAAAGTCAGTCACAGTGATGGTAGAATCTGATGGCGCATTCGGGTTTTTTGGCACGAGGGTAGCATTAGCATGCCAAAACATTAACCAAAATGTGTTGTACTGAGCCATAACGATGTTGAGTTCCTATGCGCACTCTGTGATGCCAACAAGAAGCACTGCTTCCTTAAGGGGTTATGTGTGTGAATTTTCAAAAAATATTTTCACTACTTTCTGAGAAATCGTGCTAACCGACTTTGAAAACCATGTTTCGAGAAAAACACGATCAAAGATTGAAGTAGCCGATCGGTCTAGTATGACTGGACACTTTCCCATAGATTATATGTATTTCCTTAATTTACAGCGATTGCCTTGAAATTGTTTGGAAAATATTCTAGACATATCATAGTATTAAAAACAATAAAATAAACGATTTAATAAACTCAATTAAAAACAAAAAACCAAATTTAACATTTATTTTATTTTTTTATGAATAAAATAAGTATCTTATAATTGTATTGAAAATTAGGCAATCTTATACGTGGATCCCATTCGAGCAGGTTTAGAAACGGCCGTTTGAAACTTCTTTTTCTTACGCCTGCAAAAAAACGCCTGTTGCTAACTTAATCTAGTTCAACTTGTAGCATGCGATCGAAGCATATTAGGAGAAGGCTCGTCCAGTCAAGCATAGAGTGCCGAAATTAAACCGATTTCAATATCGTGTGGCTAATTAAATGGTTTGAGATGATGAGATGAAAAGAAAGTTTACGCAACTTCTGAGCATAAGTATGTGTATGTGTGTATATACATGTGTACATATGTATGTATGCATGTATGTATGTATAGTAGATTTATTTTGTTGTTGTATATAAAATAAGCAAGTGTAGATATTGCGGCTAATTAAGCATGTGATGTTTAAGGGCGTGTGGCACCCAATTATAATATGTATAGTTTTTTTTACTTATTATTTTTTTTGCCGGTTAACATTTTAGGAAACCATCAGTTAACTGCGAATTTCACAACTTGTTATCTTATATGAATTCTCAAATTATCACGAGAATGTATTAAATTACAAAATAGCGCCATAAAGCAATAAAAAAAAACGAAATGACACCGTAGCGCTAAAGAGACGAATGAATGTTGCCATTTCAACGCTACATTTAAGGAAATGGCAAAGAGAAATTAAAAAGTATAAATAAACAAAATGATTGTTAGACAAAACGAAAAAACCGAACGAAAAAGCGCCACTTTCACGAGAGTAATGCCGTGGCACCCAAAAAATTAAGCATAATTGACAAGGTGGCAAACATTTCTGGGCCTTTTGGCAATCGTAGCACACTTATCACATTGGGCGCACTCTTAAATGCGCTCTTTCGCTGCGTGAAAGAAAAGAAGCGAGCGGAGTAAACATAAAAACGAACGTCAAATGAATGAAATTTTAAATTTTACAGATAACACGGTACGTTTGCTATGCTTTAAATGGCCACTTCTGAGAATTTTAACCAAAATCATGCACACACACGCCTAAACATGTTATATGTACATACATCCATGCACACATACAACTAGTAGTCGGTTTAGTTAATCACAGCATGTGTAGTTTCTTTTGTGCTCTGCGTCAGCTGCTTGTAGAAACTACAGATTAACAAGTATTCCAGACATTTTTCACACATATGCACATACATATGTATGTGCATTTACATATGTATAAGTATGTAGATATAACGCTGATAAACGCCAAAACTAGTAATGCGAATTAGTGGCTTGACAAATTCACGGTAGATCAACGGCGCGTTGAGTCCATTGCGTATTAAAAAAATAAATAAAACTCTTTCAGCAAACGTACATATGTATGTATGTACGTGTCCAGAAAAAATATCTCACAAATTAATGCCTCTTCTTCTATGACACGCGCACGCGTTTTGCTTGGCTTTGGCCCAAAATAGTACTTAACATCATTATCTGCACATACTTAAGCCAATCACTTATTATTAGAATTTCCGAGGAAATAAATCACAAGGTGTTTAAGTAGAGCTCTTATGCATGAAATTTGCGCATTCTTGGCGACTCTTAACCGTTAGTCACACGAGTGGAGTACTGAAGGTAACTCTCTTACGTTCGTTTCATACTCGTATTACAAAGCGCTCGCATTCAATTTGCTAGAAAAATAAATTGAAACATATTTGCTTGGATAAAACTACATATATTGTGATATTAGTTTAGTCTACGTAGTGCTTAGATTTCACTTCAGCACCTTTTCACTATAATTAACCACAGAAGCGGAGTCGCTGATTCTCCTGTTTTGATTCCTGGGCATGCTTGATTGTGCGAATCTGGATCCCACATTCATGAAGAGCATTATAACACTCAATGAGACATGGGTTTATGAGTTTGACGTTCAAACAAGTCAACAATCATCGGAATGGAGGAAAAAAATGAGCCGAAACCAAAAAAATCACGCCAAAGCCGCTCAAAAATCAAGGTGATGTTTATAATTTTTTCGAAATTTGTGGTTAGTTCCAGAAAGACAGACGGTCAATAAGGAGTTCTTTTTGACCGCATTGAGGCATTTGCGTGAGAATATCCATCAAAAACGACCGAAACTGCGAAAGAACAACGATGATAATGCACCATCACATCGAGTCACGATTGTGATCGAATTTAAAGCCAAAAATGCAATGAATATCATCGATCAACCCCCGTATTCACCAGATTTGGCTCCGTCTGATTTTCTTATTCCCCGAATTGAAATTGTCGTTCCGTTGAAACCGTTTTCAGTTGATCGAAGAGATAAAACAAAATTCGCTGAAGCAGCTGAAGGTCATCCCAAAATGTGCTTATCAAAAGTTTTTCGAGGGCTGGAAAAATCGTTGGCATAAGTGTATTATGTAGATCTGGTGGGGATTATTTTGAAGGCGAAAAAATAAATGTTGATGAATATTAAAATATTTTGGGCAATAGAACGCTGAATTCGGAAAAAATTTTGCTAAAAGTAAGCTGGTCAGGTGTCAATAATATACATATTTGGTATTTTGTTATTTTCAGATCGCGTCTGTTGAAAAAATTTCATTTATTATTTTTCACATTACTGTACAATATTTAAGGTCGCTTATTTCTGAACCAAATTAGCTGCTTGCCAAAAAATAGCCGAGCGGTAACATCATTTAAATGCATTTTCTTATTTAAGTGTGTTCTTTTGCCGCTTGCTTGCAAATTAGTATGGAATATATTGAAATATAACGGTATGCGTAAACATTTTTACTACGCGGCCAGTTCAAATACAATAAATATTGAATAAATATATTGAAAAAATCTCCAAAAATGTTTAAAGTTTTCAGCTGAAAATTTAAAGACAAGAATGAGCTAGCATGACATTTTGAAAAATGCAATTTTTTAAATAATAATAGCGGTAAATAATAAAATTACATATGTATGTATGTATATGTATATGTACTTTAAAATATAAAATATAGTAACTGCATTGCAGCTTACCAAAATTACTTCTGTAATGATGCTGATGTGCGGCCGCCAATGAGCCGTTACCCGCGTTGCTGTTGTGCATCTTGGATGGAATCCGATAACCGGATTCGGAATAATTATACTGATTGTAAGTGAAACGCATTGTTATGCCTTTTGACTTGTGCCGTATTTGACGATGATGCTCGCTGGTCCGTTTGTTATTGCAGCGGCGGATACAATGATAACAAACAAGCGCCGAGAAAATCGAGAAGAACTCGACTGCCTGCCTGCTTGCCTCTGTAGTTTATATGGCAACGTTGCAAAAAAGACTGTTTCAATATTGTTTTTTTTTTTATCTATACGCGTATAGTATATAAGTTTGTTGTTATTATTTCAGTTTTTGTTGCGGCTTGCTGTCCGCTGCGTGCCTACGAACTGGTTTCTTTAACTTGGGCGCGCTTTTTCGGGTTTATTGTTATTATTGCAACTTATCGATGATATTTTCACTCACAAGCACTTCTACGTTTGATTGTGTGCGTTTATTATTATTTATGTATTTTATTTGTCACTAAATTTACTTGCTCTCAGTTAGGTGGTCAAAGTAGTTGTTTTTGTGCCACATTTAGGCCGATTGTCTTTATCTCTGTCTTTGTGAAAAACTCTGATTTGCGGCATTTACTTGAATCACTTCAACTTCAAAAAATACAAATACAAAAACGAAAATGAAAATGAAACAAAGTAACGAAAAGTATGAGTTTAAGGAATGCAAATTTAAATAAATGCGTATTTAAAGTGAATATCAATTGGTTTTGAGCGGCACAACAAATTTCGAATGAATAAAAATGCATTTTATTTGTGTTTCATTTTATTTTTTCTTCATTTGCCACTTTTGCCTGTTGCTGTGGCGTCCGTAGAAAGCCAGCAAGCTGTCATCAGTTGGCGAGTGCAAACAGCATGAGCTTGCAATTGCCAAGCGAATGTGCAACAAATGCGGCCACTATGACCATAGCAACATTGGCACTGCAGTGTTGTTGTAGCGGTAAATATGCGCGCCACTGCAGGCGTTGGTGGGTTTTTAGGTTAGCATTTGCTTTTTAAGTCATTGGTATGCGATAAAAATTGAGCAATAAATAAAATAAAAAAAGTTAAAAAAGTATAAAAAAAACAAAAAAATTCCTAATATCCTTCACATGTACATTTCTTGAAGCATATAAGGGTATACAAGATTATCATATATATCCTACATATGTATGTATATTGGCCCGTACTGAACAATTTGTTTGGAGATTGTACTGTTACCTTGAACTATGATCCATGCCAAATTTCATGAAAATATTTTCTCAAATATAAAAGTTGTTCTTAAAAGATATGTTATAGTGGTGCGATCTGAACAATTTCTTCGCAGGTTTTAGCGCTGTCTTAGGCAACAGTCTCCGCTAAATTTCGTGAAAATATTTTATCAAATGAAAATGTTTTTCCTACGAGAATTCTATTTGGATCGGTCAATTTGTATGGCAGCTATATGCTATAGTGATCCGATATCGGCGATTCCGACAAATAAACAGTTTCTTGAGAATAAAAGAACGTGTGCAAAATTTGAGAGCGATATCTCGAAAACTGAGGCACTAATTCGCTTATATAGAGACAGACTTAGATGACTAAATCGACTCAGTTCGTCATGCTTATCATTTATGTACAGTGGACCAAAAAAGTTTACATACACCTAGTTCTATTAAATTTCGACACGTTTATTTGTTTCAAAATGGATAAATTTTGTGGTTTTTTTCTATCCATTTCATGATATGTATATTTAGCATTAAATATAGCATATCAAAATATTTTTTTTTTTACACAAATAAAAAAAATTAAAGTTAAAGCTTAAAATGAGCATAATTTATATCAAAAAAGTTTACGTACACTTATGATTGTTTATATAAATCAAAAGTAATTACAATACTTTTAACGGGTTTTGGCCTACATTTTGTTGCTATTAGTGTCCCTAGACATCGTTGTATGCTCCCCACTCAATTTCTTGTATTATTTCCGGATATTTTGACCCATTAAGTCCATGATCCAGCTTTTTGGCCTTATTTTGATGAAATTCGATGTTTTCGAATACGGTTTTCCAAAAAGTTCCAGATATTTTGAATTGGATTAATGTCTAGCGATTGCGGGACCTATGGAGTTATTTTTATTTCCATAACAACCATTCACGTACAAGATAAGTTGTGTGTTTTGGGTCGTTATCCTGTTGGAAATTGGTTTTGCTGCTATTAACAGCCGATTTAAGCACACTTAAAATTTAAATTTTTTTCTTAAAATGCTCAGATACATATGCTTATACATTTTTGAAATGTACACAAAAAAATAAATCCCCAAACAGTAAGGAATTTGTTGAAGAGTGCTGGTTATCATAGACGAGTCGCGCGTCGTAAGCCATACATATATAAGGTTAATAAAAAGAAAATGTCGGCGTTTGCTAAACAATATTTAAACAAACCGTATTGGTTTTGGGAAAACATTGTGTTCACCGACGATTCAAAATTTAATAAATTTGGTTCGAATAGATCACGAAAAGTGTGGAGAAAGATCAATGAAGAGTCGGAAGGACAAAATGTATCGCCAATGGTAGAGCACTGTGGGGGTAATGTTATGGTTTGCGGGTGTATGGTTGCATCTAGAGTTGGACATTTGGACTTTATTAGTGAAAACATGGATAAGCATATGTATCTGAACATTTTAGGAAAAAAATTTAAATTTTAAGTGTGCTTAAATCGGCTGTTAATAGCAGCAAAACTAATTTCCAACAGGATACCGACCCAAAATACATGTCTTATCTTGTACATGAATGGTTGTTATGGAAATAAAAATAACTCCATAGGTCCCGCAATCGCTAGACATTAATCCTATTCAAAATATCTTGAACTTTTTGGAAAACCGTATTCGAAAACATCGAATTTCATCAAAATAAGGCCAAAAAGCTGGATCATGGACTTAATGGGTCAAAATATCCGGAAATAATTCTAGAAATTGAGTGAGGAGCATACAACGATGTCTAGGGACAGTAATAGCAACAAAATGTAGGCCAAAAACCGTTAAAAGTATTGTAATTACTTTTGTTTTATGTAAACATTCATAAGTGTACGTAAACTTTTTTGATATAAATTATGCTCATTTTAAGCTTTAACTTAAATTTTTTTTATTTGTGTAAAAAAAAAAAAATATTTTGATATGCTATGTTTAATGTTAAATTAACATATCTTGAAATGGATAGAAAAAAACCACAAAATTTATTAATTTTGAAACAAATAAACGTGTCGGAATTTAATGGAATTAGGTGTATGTAAACTTTATTGGTCCACTGTATGTATATATTAATATTCTTTATACAGTCTCCGATGACGCCTTCTTCTTGGTGTTACAGGCTTCGTGGAACACTTATATACCCCGTTCAGGGTATAAAAATAAAGCTCTTCCCCAGCGAATATTGCAAAAGCATTTGAATGTATTTATTTGCCGCGTTTTTTCTCAACAATCTTTGACTTATTTTTTTATAATAATTTATCAAACTGTCCTGCTTTGAAATCTCGTCTTATTTGCTGTTTTCATGAATTTAGCTTTATTTAATTTTTATATACATATGTATATACATATTTGCAATGTTTGTCGCGCTGATTTCCTCTCATTCTGCTATCGGCGCAGTGTCTCAGCCGGCCTCTTGCTGCACTTCTACGCACACACACATGCAAAAAGCGCACATATTATATGGCATATTTGTTGTAGGCATTTATCTGGCTGCCTTTGAGTTAATCATACTACAATTATACATACGTTCATACGTACAGATATTGCAATTTAAAGGATGTTAACCTTGGCACAACACAGCACAACATATTCCGTTGTGTTTTACACGCGAGCGCCCTTTCGAATAACTGGAATCCCTTCACTGTCAACGCTTGGTTTTGCATTTAACTGTTTTTTTTTTGTTTTGGTGTTCGAATATACATACATATATTTTTCTGTAACATGCTCAACAGTATTTCGTGTGGTTTTATAAAATGGAATCTTGGCGATTGTGAAAGTGGCAAAGCCAGACCTTGATGCAATATTTTTAATACTTCCTACTATAGCCAGCAGTTCGACGACCGCAACCGTTAAGAACTTGCTAGAACACTTGCAGTCATTTGTGACTTGTCACAACTGTGACCGGACACTGTCTAAGTTCAAGGTTACTATAAAATCTCAAAACAGACACAGACAATTAAATTACTTTGGAATTAAATTGGAGTAGTTGAAAAGTTCAGCAGATACTAGTGGGTATTCTACTTGAGGAAGTAATACAAGTCGCTAAGTGTCGCGCTTATAAAGTTAAGTAATTTCACAAAATTCGATTTAATAAGAATCCTGAAACCTTTTAATGCATTAACTGATCCGTAAATTGGAAATTCTCGGGTGTTTTTGCAATGAGTAATGTGAAATCTTAATTTTTACACCAGTTAAACTACACCCTGTAGTGTTCTTAGTTTACTTCGTATTTGCTTTTGTCAAAACCAAAAACTTTGAAAAAAAAATGTTTATTAAGACAAATTAATCACTAGAAAATGTGTTTGGATTAAGGAATGTAGTTTTTCGACAATTTCCCTCTGTGTTCAAGTATCTCTGGTCTATTGTACCGTTAATAAAATTAATTAATGAATGTGAAAATGATGATTTAACGACATATTTAGCTTGAGAATAGTTTTAATAAAGAATATATAGTAATCAAACTGACTTTTAGAAAAAACTTATTTCGCAACAAATTCAAAAAATTTAATTATAGGTCTTTTGACAACATATCTAGAGATTATAGAATCACCAATATTTAGATTTAAATTTTGAAGTACGAATATATTTTATCTAGCTCTCGAATTAGTGAGTAAAAATTAACGTTTTATGACCGCCGAAGACTCAGTTTTTATACTTTATACAATAATTTTCGAAAATTCAAAAAAAATAATGTTTCAATATTTTTTAATAATGCAAAAGCTATAGTCGCAAAAAAATCCAAGAGATATGCATTCACTTTTTTATATAAAATCAAAAAAGCTTTAAAAAATATAGTTTAAGACTCAATATCACCGAACCGACACCGAGCAACATACATACTTACGTAGATCTTAAAAAGTTACTCAAAATCGACGAGAAAGTTCATTATTTATTTTGTATTTAATAAATTCAGCAGCAAAATATTTTATTTTTATAATTTAATTTTACTTTCAACAATCAAATTAAAGCGAAGAAATATACATACATAGTATGTATGTATGTTATGTATGCCATTTTCTACAAAAATGAGCTGTTACTGAGCCTAAATATAAACAGTTATTTCGTTCTATTTATAAAACATATTTTTTTGCCTTCACTTGGCTTACGCTTAAACGGAACGAAATCGGAGACTGGCTTAAGACATTTATTTACTTTTAGAATGAAGACGGTTGATGGAGTCGAATGGTATAAATAATATTCAAATGCAAGCCGGAAACACCTGTGGATTATGCAACTAGCAATTCGCTGGCATTATAAACAATTTTTTTTTTTATATATGAATGTATGTATTTATATGCATTGACATTTTTATTAAAGAATTTAGCGATTGTTTACTATAATTTCACCTGTACGCAAAACTTGTGGAAATATTTAGAATGAATTGCTTTGCTCAGCTGTAGGGAATGAGCGTTAATTGATTTTTTAGGGGGAGAAATATTTTTTATTTCTTATTTTATATTTTCTATAAGTATTTTTTTTTTGTTTATGAATAAAAACATTTTTTATTTTTTGGCATATATTAGTAATTTGTTAATAAATTTGAAATTTTCTTCTTTCTTTTAATATTAAAACATTTTTTTTTTTGCATAAATTAATAATTTGTTTATAAATTTGAAAATTTTTTTTATTTTTATTTTTTTTGCTGGTTGCAAATATTTTTTATATAAGTTCATATTAATATGCAATTTTGACCGCTCATGTAATTTTTATTTAATTATTTTAATATATTTAGAATAAAACGTTTTGTAAATTGTTGGGAATGGTAGATAACTGGTTTTGTTTTTATAAAAAATATATACATATATTTATAATTTTTTTATTTAATATTTATAATTATTTTATTTAAAAATTATTTTCGTTATAAAAGGTCTGAAGTCCTAACTTCAACTTAACCTTAGCATTAGAATTAGCATTGTTATTAATATTTTTGTTGTTATTAATAATAATAATATTATTAGCAGAATTTTTTAACAATTGTTTCATTTTTATTTTTAGAAATTTATTATTTTTTCATAATTTTTTGTTTTTTATGAATTCAAGATTTTTTTATTATATTCTTTATTTTATAGTTCTGGTCATAAACAGTTTATATTTTAGTTTAAGTATAATTTTAGCCGCTCATATTATTATTACTTAGTTTTTATAGTAACATTTTATTAATAGCCCGTTTTATAAAATCATTTTTTTAGTATGTTTCTGAGTTGAAAAATTATTTATTTCTTTATGTTTACATATTTTTTTTATAAAATTATCTTAATGACCTTTTTACAAATCTATTTTTTTTTAATACGTTTTTGATTTAAAAAAGTTATATTTTATTATTTATATGTACATATTATTTGTAGTAAAATTTTATTATTTATAACTTTTTTAATAACTCATTTTTGATTATGTTTCTGATTTATAAAAAAAATTTATTTAAATTTAAATTTTATTCCTTTTCATAAACACAATTTTTAATTTAAATTATGTTTGTGATTTAAACAAATTTTATATATGCTTGTATATCTAAATTCCGCCTCATAACAAATTATTATAAATTATTGTATATTTCTGAATTTAAAAATTGTATATTTCATATTTTTTTAGTATCAATATTAATATTATTTTTCTTATAATCTCTTTTATTTTTATTTTATTATGATTATGATATAAAAAAGTTTTATAGGCTTGTATATCTATTTTTAACGCTCATAATGTTTTTATATTGTATTTTCATATATTTTTATTTTTGTACTAAAATATTTTTATTTATCTTTTATTTTAAATACTTGTATATATTTTTTCATGATGATAAATATGTTCAATAACTCGCAAATATTTTTTTAAATAAATTATATTTTCTTCAGATAAATCTTATTTTTTGTTCGCTCACTTTCAACACTTTTTCAATTCAAGAGCCACTGTCATTTTCGGTACTACTTTTTAAAAATTTGTCGCACTGAAGAAATGTTTGCAGTACACTTTATGCACTTGCCACTTGCCACAATCTATTCTTTTGAAGTGATATTGTAACTCTGTGCGATCGCGATTTTCGCCAACGATTGCTTGCATTTAATTCTATACCGAGCATTTTATACCGATCAAATGCGTTTTTGTAGAAATTATGTTATTGTTGTGGCGCTTTTTCTGCGTTAGTGTAAACAAAACTAAAAGTCACAATAAAAAAGCTACCACCAGCACACGCACATCGTGATATTTATGCATGTTCAAATGTATGTATGTATGTATGTATATAAATCAGCACCATCTCTGGTTGGCATTACATACACACATATGTACATATGTCACGAATCGCACAATTCAAATCAAAGTGAGCATTTATGTATGCATATTTCTATATGTATGTATGTATGTACATGCATTTTTGCATGTTTTGATTAATACCCTGCTCTGCCGCTGCTGCTGCTGTTGGCCGTCCGCCTCCTTTTGCGACGTTTCCAATTTATGAAAGAACTTTTGGCACAACGATTTTTCAGCTTTTTAAGCACAATTTTGTCTGTCGGCGGTGACAGTTTTGCGACGGCTTTTTGCGAAATTTTATTGAAAACTCTCAATTTGCTCTTAACACGATACTCGTATCATACAGCAAGCAAATGCTAGATTTCTAACATAGCACAACGAATGAGGACGAGGGCAAGTCTGACGGACCACCGACGATAGGCTGCTGTTAGTCGCTGCATACGCATTACACGATGATACGAAGATGATAAGATAAAGTTCTTAAATAGATGTCAAAACAATCTAAGTCTATATATGTATGTATCGCAGCTAGCTGACGAGCGAGCGCGAATTTACGAATTATCGAAACAGAACACTGACGAGTGTTTTTTCAGCTGTTTTTTGTATTCACTACACACCGCAATGCTTCGCAAATCTAATTTCACACAATACCACTACTAGCTGTATAATTTTATATCATATTTAAGTATAACGCGATGTTATCTCGCTTGCTTGCTTGCAAGTTCTGCGTCCGATCGCTTACGTTGAGATCGATGAACTGAAATGAAAATCGTGAATTTCTGAAAAGCCAGCAGAACCTGCCCGATAGCTTTCGCGTTCGTAAACTCGCAAAGCGAACAAATCACTAGAGTGCAGTGGCTGAGCTGTATAAAGCGGCAAGCAGCGAGCGGCGCTGAATAATAAAAATACAAGTAGCAGCGGCAAGTGAACGCACTGATAAAGTCAATGTAAAAAAACACGAACACGCTGTTTCTCACTAGCCGCTAACATGGTAAATATGTACACACAGCCAAATGTGCATATAGTGGGCATGAAAAGTATGAGCACAGTGGGCACTGATACAGCGGTGATTAAAATATGTAATGTAATGAGTTTTCTATTACGAGGCTCGAAAAGAATAAAAAAAATTACATTATATAAAATTATATTCTTGGTTTTGATTCGGACATCGAAATAACACAACAAAAAAATAAAAGTAAAAACTAAATGTTAAATAAAAAATCAAAAAAGAATTCAAAATAAATTAAGTAGAAGTTAAAAAAAAACTATAATGACAATAATAAATATGTACATATGTATGTAAAAATAATGTAAACATATGTATCAAATAAAAAGTAACAATTAAAATTAAGAAAAAAATTAAAATTAAATTTATAATATATGTAAATGTATGTACATATATGTATGTATGTTAAGCAAACAAAAAAAAAATAATACAAAATTATAATGTAAAATAAAAAATAAAAAACAGAATAAATAAAAAAGAAAATAATAATGATAAAAATATTAGGACTATTAAATATGTATGTATGTATATAAAAATTAAAATAAACATTAATGTATACAAGAAGTATCAACTAAAATTAAAAAAAAAAAATTAAAAATTAGAAAAAATAATTCTACTGAAATTATTAACATGTATGTACATATGTAACATTCATTTGTATGCTTTTTATAGTTTAAATCAAATGAGAAGAACCAAACCTATACTAGTATAATTAAAAATTAAAAAATAAATTATTTTTACTAAAATATTGTCTAATAAATGTCAGACTCAGTGGAGGATTTATTAAAATACACCCTTTAAAAAAAATATTTTTTTCACATTTCGATAAGTTATACCTTTAAAAATTACAAACTAAAATTTCAAATCGATATCCCAAATAATTTTTGAGTTTCAGCCTTCAAAGTGTAGTCACTTAGTAAATCAATCAGTTTATCTTTAAAAGCGTTTTTCTCAAAACTACATTTTTCAAATTTGCTTGAGTGATTACTTGGAGACAAATGATCTGATCACTAATAAATTAAAAAAAAACCGACAAAATTTTTAGTAAAATTCAACTTTTTCTGAAACGTTGCCATTTTGTAAATTTTTGATTTTTTTCGATCGTAATACACAATGTCTACGCCAATAAAGAAAAAGAAGTACACAATGTCCTCTAGTGAGAATTTTTGTCTTAGGCTTCATTCCCGAAGTTGATCTGAACCAATGCAGCAGTGGATGAACTTCTTTTCACCGGGTGTAACTCGAAAAAAATTTTAATTTTTGTCTTCAAAATGTTCACTGTGTATTCTTGAGATTTGTATTTAGTATTTTTTTAATTATCATAAACCGATTTTTAAGTATTACAACCTAGATGTGTCCCTTAAGGCAAGCGTAGATATTAATTAAAAAACTATTTCAAAATACGCACATATACTAATTTACCCAGATATAACTATTTTTAGTTCTAAAATGTTAGATTTTTCCAAATTTCCATACTCATACTTTTGTCAACACACTGTATGTTATAATAGTGTTAGATTGCTAAAGATACATATTTCACGCTCCAAATCAAATGTTGACGATAGTATTCAAAGAAAAAAATTCAAATTATTCGTCAAATATGTTGAGAGGCCAAAACACTTGATAACTTGGCGTCACAACTAGTTTAATTGACCGAAATGAACGAATAAATTAAATAACAGCAACAGCAACGACGGCGGGTACTGGTTTGGAATGTAAACATTTCGTTGACTACAATAGTCAACATATGAATGTACGTGTGTGTGTGTATGTGTACTGAAGTACAAACAGAAATATGAAAGTATGTAGACACACCTGTTAATGATTGTTGTATGTATGTAGATACAATAGTTTATATACTCTATGCTTCATTATGTGCGACAACGTATTGAAGAGTGTCTATAGAAGAGCACGCATTTTAGAGCGTCCAGAAGGCGAAAGAGAAGAGTATTAACCAGAAAATAGAGCACAGCCAACTTAAGCTAGTGAGTGGAAAAGAAAAGGTAAATAAATTTTAAATAACGGTAAGCTTTCATTTTAGTGTTGAACTTCTTGTTAAATTTTAACCAAAAATGAGAACATAATTACCAGATTGCGCGCATTATCTCAAACATTTTACTCAAACTTAAACAAATGTCTAATAAAATACTTGGCAAATTTGCTGACGCCGTTGACATATGTAAGTATTTCATACACATTGCAGCGCCCTCAAACACACACACCGATGCATATCAAGCAATTTGACGTATTGCACACACACACAAACACATATATGTCAACGCGCAGAAAAATCATTCATTTTGTTTTAATCACAACAAAATGACGCACGATCGCGTGCCAAATTCACGTTTGTGTACAGATTTGACAATAACAAAACACACACAGGTCCGTATGAACGAGCACGACACGGCGCAATGATCGGCATCCTTCAACCGCGAACACATGTACATATATACAATTTAAACAGAAAACGTTTAGCCGACCAATAGGAATGCAGCTAACATTGTAGGCGATACGAATCATACATAGATACGAGGAAGTAGGCACATACACCCACGCACACGGACACAATAAATTTGCTTATGACGATTTTGGTATGAAAATTTCGGCAAAACCCGTATTTTAGTGTTACTCCCTCCGCTCGGTGTGTGGCCGATTTGGCTTTTGAGCAAAACGGAGATGTTTAATTTTGATTGGCCAGTTAAGGCATAACGTACTCGTACGTATATTACGGTTTTATGAGTACGCTTATGTATGGGCAATGGTGCGAATGTACATATGTACATACATATGTGCCTGTGTTGTCTTCGAAAAGCGTAAACGCGATGGTAAATATAACACTTATCATTGCTTTTGTATTCGCGCACATCCACACTCATATATGTATACAGGCGAACACAATTTATATTGGTTTTTTAAGGCGGCAAAATGGAGTGACTGGTGTAAAAAGGGCGCGTTCCAGAGTAAATATGCTTTTAAAATTTGTTTTACTTATGACAGTGCCATTTTGAATATAAGTACTATGATAATATGTGTAAGAGGATAACAGGAATGCTTTTCAAGATTTTTAAAATTGAAAATTTAAATGTGCTTCGCGATTTGCAAACTTTGTTTTGAGATTATTTCAAAAATGGAAAAATTTTGTCACCCTTTAAAAATATATACATATATTTTTTAAATTACTTACTAATTAATTTTTGAAATAATTATTATTAAAGAAAATTCATCGCCCTTAAAGGAATTCTGTCACAATGTATGTTCTTAAGTTGTTTTGGAGCAAAGAGCAATGAACAATTTGAAATAAATTAAATTAGTCGGTAGTCAAAAATTTAAATTTTGAAAACTTTAGTCAACTAAATTTCTAAAATACATATAAATACTGCAATATTAGTATCAAAATAAACAGTTTTAAGTATGTAGGATATATGTATTTTCAATTTTCATTTCGTATTTGACATTAAAAAGCTATTTTTAATTTTTTAATACGATATTTGGGATTAGAAATTATTTTATTTTATTTTAGCCTTTGCTTTTGAAGAAAGTTGCCACCAGCTTGGAAAAAAATTATATCCATTTATGCTCTATTTAATGACTAAAATAAATTTAATTTACGGTTTGACGCACAAACCAAATTTTTCTAAAACATATTTCCGTTGTAACTTTTTTGAAAACGGTTGACCCCTGTTTGAAAAAATAAATTTTTATGCTTTTTTTTTATATTAAATGAAATATTGCATATGAGCATCAAAGTAAGCAGTTATAAAATATAATTTCGCCATTACTTTTTTCTACAAGAGTTGCCAGATGTTTGGAAAAATCATTTCATATGACTTGTTTAAGGAAAATTAAATGATACCAGATTGGTAACAAATAAAATGCATTTTAAATATATTTATCTGTAACTAACTAGAAATATTCTCTAAAGACTTTATGCCAATTACATACATATGTACGTTACCACAAACATATACATATGTACATATGTATGTATGTATGTCGGTGGTAATATTGGTATTTTATGGAATGCTTCATGCTAAATATTCAATAAAACTTTTTAATTTTATTTTTTATACATTAAAGAGTTCAATTGAGAAATACCCTTTACACTCTTCCCCCTACGTTCTCATTAAATTCAACGCCTGGAAAAGAGCCAGAAATTTTTAACTTCTGTCGCGCGTAGTTTTAAGCAAACATTTTATTTTTTCTTGATAAATAATAATTCCGCTTATTAGAAGCAAATACCAGCATACGGACAAAGAATCCAAAAATATACAACCAACAAAAAAAAAAAAAACAAATAACAATGGCACCGAAATAGCAACAGTTCACGAAGCCACATCAAATTTGCCATAATAATTTGCGAATTTATTTTTCTAGACAGCGAGCAGACATTTGTTTATCTATGAACATATGCACATATAACATACTGTATGTGTGTATTTCAGTGTATCTAAGTACAGACAACCAGTGCATATGAAGTGCAAATGTTAAATCTTATCTGAACCAAAATTTTAGATCGACATTGGCTGGCGATATATGTACATATGTATTTATAGTTCACTGAATTTAGGAAAAAAACAGGAAGAACGACCGGCTGTTGTAAAGACGGCTATAACCAATAAAAGAAGAAGAAGAATTTAGGGAAACAAATGTGAAAGCGGGAAAAAAAATTTAATTTAAAAAAAAAACTCACCTAGAGAGAAATTAAAATTAGTATAAATAATGTTTTATCTTGCTTTATGTATTTTTTTAAGATTTCAATTTCAAATTAACTTTTTATAATCCAGGTCTCATAAACGAAGATTCACATCACCAACGTCCACAAACTGTGTCTTAAACAGGTTACCATTTTAGAGAACTTGAACTTGATACTGAATAGTACGATTCAAGATTTTTAAATGTCAAACAGGTAAGCCTGAAAACCCGAAAATCTTTGATGGATCCAACGAATAAAGAACTAAGAGTGTTCACGTGAGAACGCGCTAAGCTTTTTTTGATGTTTGATTAAGCTTTGAAAATGCCGCGCTGAGGTAGAGAAGTCTACTGATAGATTTTTGACAACAACATGTCAAATTTTTTTGTTTTAACTTCAATATCAACAACTTTACGCTCAACATTTACATAATTACATGCACATGTTATGATATTTGTAGTTGAAATATTGTCAAAATACTATTATTTACACATACATATGTATGTACATACAAACATTTGCACAACCATGCAATTTCCCAAACAAGCAGAATGGGAAAAAGAAAAAACATTAAATTTCTGCCTAGAATGAGGCAAATATGGAAAATTCCGAAACAAATGAAACATCGTATAAATAATTACGAATCAACTACGAAGGCGACGAAAATCACCAAGTGGAAAGGTCATAAAAAGGAATTAACAGTTGTTTTTGCGCTTTCCTTTTTATATTTGCACGCTATTTATTTCTTATTTCTTTTTTTGTTTTTTGTTTTACTGTAGGCCTACACAAATAATTGCAGTAGAATTTATTTCTAAATATGAGAGTACAATAAACCGTGCTAACAGGAACAGGCCATAACCTTGAACCAGTTACGGCCCCAAACCGCTGCATCATAGTATTTATGCATTATTAATTACCCACCGGCGACAGGGATGGCAATGCGACAACAGCCGGGTGACGGCGGCTCTGGCGTAGGGTATAATATAATACATTCATAAACAGAAACAAAAACAGATATTGTTGTAATAACACAACAGTTGTAATCCGTCACAAAAAATGTTATAAATTATACATAACTGAATTTGCTTGGTGCGCGTCGCGGCGAGAGAGAGCGCACGGGGCGCGCATCATAGTACGCGAATACAACAAACTTAATTACGGGCGCGCTTACGCAAAGGCGATCGTCGCGCAAAAAACACGATAAATTATTTTTATTTAATTGGAAGTTTACACCCGGCGCATAGATAGCGGCTTACTCACGTCTAAATGGCGTATATGCTGATAATGAGGGTGAATCGCGCCAAATGATCATTAATGTCCTCAACGCCGGCGCAGCAGCAGCAGCGTCGAGTGATTTGCAATCACATAAAATTATTGTGATTTTTATTATTATTAATTCGTATAATTGTTGACAAAATTAACGAGCCATTTATGATGTAAAATTACACAATGTGTATGTAGTTAATTTATTTGGTATTAATATTGCTAAATCGCTAATTTTTAATTGCGTAAATAGGAGTCGATAAGCAGGGGTGCATAAATGAATTTATAGTGTTGTTATTGTATCGGAAATATTATGCCAACCTAGTGGTTGTTCTGCTTTCTTTTGTTGTTGTTGTTGTTTTGTACAATAGTAGCAGCAAATGCTGACCAATTATTTTTGCCAAAATCTTTAAATTAATATACTTTTCGGCTCTACGCCTAACTTTCCGAAGGACCATGCGTTTCTCGGCTAAATAAAATGGTAACAGTGATTCTAGATCTTTCTTCTTCTTGCTTTTTACTGGCATAGACACCGCTGACACGGTTATAGCCGAGTTAATAACAGCGTGTCAGTCATTTTTTCTTTTCGATATTTGGCGCCAATTCAAAATACCAAATGCAGCCAAGTCCTTCTCCACCTGATCTCTCCCACGGAGTGGAGGTCTTCGTCTTACTGTACTTCCACCGGCGGATACTGGCTCGAAAACCTTCAAAGCAGGTCCTTCCATCCGGACAACATGACTTAGCCAGCGCAACCGATGTCTCTTGATTCGCTGAATTATGACAATGCCGCCTCATCGTTCCATCGACTGCCAATGCGCAAAAGACCATAAACCTTCCGCAAAATTTTTCTCTCTAACACTCATAAGGCTGACGTATCAGATGATGTCATTGACCATGCCTACGCACCATATGGCAGCACGGGATTGGCCTATGTTCGTCGGAAGACAACTTTACTTTTCAATTGCATATGTTTTAGATTCTTAAAAGCTTAATATACATAGGACTTGCTGACTAAGTCCGTATGTTCTTAACTTGACATACATTTTTGGAAAGAAAGCGAGTTTCGCGAAAGAAAGCATTTAAAGTTTCTCCTCCTAAAGCTGACTGAGCATAATGTTTCGACACTTCATCGGATTGGATTGGATATAAAAATATTATAAATATATGGATCGATTACTTACTTACTACTAAGTACGAGTATTTACCTTCGACTTTGATCTAAACCAATTATTCCTATTCGATTTCCAATAACAATGTATTTAGAAAGGTTAAGAAGGAGAAGAACTTAAACTTTTTTCGTGCACTGGCGCTTGAGAAGCGACGATTAACAGTCAGAGATCTTACTGGCATCGTTGGAATATCGGAGGAATCAGTGAAAATCATTTTGAAAGATCATTTGGGTCTAAGAAAATTGAAAGCATGATTGGTTCCAAAATCACTCTATTTTTTCGAAAAACAGCGTCGAGTTAACTTCTGAACGTCTGTGAAATAGTGCTTTCTGACTACTAGGATGTTATGAAATGTAATTTTTCTGACGATGAGTTTCAGATCTACAAGTATGCTTACTACCCGAAAGCAGTCGATTAATCAGCCGAATATCGCGGCAAAGGTGAACCGAAGGCAAAAAAACGTCAAAGCAGTCAAAAATGAAGATTAAGTTGACAGTTTTCGTTCATTATCGAAGTGTGGTGCACTCTGAATTTCAGGGGATTACTTTGAGGAGGACGATATAGATTTTGAAGAATAAATTAATAATTTTAAAATTATAAACAAAGTCTTACTATTTTTTGCTCATAGCAGTATATAATCGATCTACCGGCTAGGTAAACGAGTATTTGGTTATACTAGTCTTTGGAGCTTAGGCTCAGATATAGAGGATAGACTTTAAAAAATATGTTAAATAATATAATTTAGTACAGTATAATCCGTCTGTTATATTATTTATCTTTAATATTCCTTAAACCAACACAGTTTGTCTATCTGTCCCGTTAGCGATAAGTAAGGGCTCATCTGACAGAAAAATTAATACGTTCTCAAAAGTATTGATCCATAATAACAACCATATAGAATTAATCTGCTCCATCTCAAGTGCTATGAACAAATCACGAAATTCATATGTATACGTACATATAAATATAGGTATGTACATACAAATGTAAGACTCTTTAATGTCCGCATGAAAGTTCAAAAATTATTTTCATTATAAATTTAGTGTAATCCAAGCATGCCAGAAAAACACCTCGAGTGTCAATTAATGTGTCACGACTGCGATGCTGTATCCGACGGTAGACAAGAACGCCAGCAACAACAATATAAACAAACAAGAGAACTCAAATTTGCCGGTGGGTTAAATATATGTATATTATATGTATATATGTTTTATATTAACACAACTACAGATATATAATTTTTATAATAATTTTTTTCATTGAGTTATAAAATTCATAAGAAATAAAAATTTTTTCCAAAAATAGTCAAATTTCAACCGTTAATATCTTTTAAACGGATGGATTTACGAAAAAATCATAAGAGACCATATTTTAGAGCATTCAATTTCCTACAAAACCTAATTAACAAGATATTTTTCAAGTAGTTGGAAGCGAGATATAAATTTTTCTATCTGATAATAAGAAAAAATAGAAACCCGTTAGGCGGAGGACCTTCCCGTTACAATTAAAAACTCATATTTGGAGAGGCTTTCTTAGAGGTGTCTAGGAACCTATTTTTGCGAGTACCAATTAAAAAAAAAAAAAAAAATTTATCACCCTAATGTACATATGTATATGCATATACATACATATATCTATGTATGAAATGCAATTCACATCAAAGCTTAAGAAATAAAACCAAAATATTATATATTGAGTTTTTAAAAATTGGGCAGCAGGAATGTTAATATTCAAATTACCGGAAAACTTAAATTTTGCGTAAATGGCACTGTCGACATTGTGAGCGTAGTAACAGCAACAACAATAAATTAATTTCTTTTTTTAACTTAAAAAGAAAAAGCTGCAAGGTGATCGTTAGCGACCCTGTAGGAAATTGTAAAGTCATGAAAGTTGCCGTTAAGAAATCATGCAAGCTATGGAAAAGACTATTATCGCTATTTGCAAAGTTATCACACTACAAAGAATTTTATCAAAAAAAAAAATAAAATTACATAAATAGTTAATTTTTTTTTTTAATTAATTTAATAATATTTTTTTATATTTTATTATTTTTGTTGAGTTAGAATTAAGTAGCCTTTGAACGATTATTTTTTTTTTTAAGTCCATTTATACTTTTTTATCTTTTACTTATTAATTATTTGCATACTTTTCCTACAAATAATACAAAAAAAATATTTTAGATAGCTTAAACGATTTCGCGCAATGATGCTTCTGTCTCTTTAATATGTACAGCTGTGTTCACGAAAATTGTAGTGCCGGTGACTACAAACTATTTAACAGTCAAATCACATGATAAGAACAATATTCGATCAAAAAGTTATAAAAAACCTAATTTTTAATTAATGTATGATATATTTACGGTTTTATCTACCAAAAAATTTTTTTAGTTTACATACAGTTATTAAATTAAAATAAAATTGAAAAATTATGCTGTTCAAGAAAATAGTAGTGGCTATTAAAAAAGGCGAAAAATCTAAGAATATGAAAGAAACAGTAAATATTTCATATTTAATATGTTTCCTAAGGTCTAATATTTTGTTGTAAATCCGTTATTGTTTATAACGGCTAGGCATCGACGTAGGATGGAATCAATAAGCTCCCTACAACGCTTCACAGAGACTTGAGCCTATACCTCCTTAAACACTTGCCAAAGCTCTGTGCTTCTTGATGGTTTTGGTGTTGCTACGCATCTCTTGACATCGCCCCATAAGTTTTCGATCGGGTTTAGGTCCGGAGATTGTGCTGGTCATGGTATCACGTAGATGTTTTCAGATGCAAACCACTGATTAGCTAGTTTGCTCGTATGTTTAGGATCATTATCCTGCTGAAATGTCCATTTTAAGGAAATTTTCCAACTAGCATACGGTAGCATTACATCTTTCAATGTATTAATGCACACTGCTTGGTCAATAATGCCAGTGATCAAAGAGATTGGACCATCGCCAGCATACGAGAAACAATCCCCCACCATAGTGCTTAGCTCAACATACTTTACTGTCTTTGTGGTGTACTTTGGGTGGTATTCTGTGTTTGGGAGACAACGAACATACTGCCTGGAGCCTATACCTCCAAACAAAACAATTTTGATCTCATCCGTAAATACAATATTGTGCCACTTTTCGGTGGGCCGATACATATGGTCTTTCGAAACTTTTTATTCTTGCAATGGACGTGCTTCTTCGTCAAAAGGGGTACTTTTCTCGGACTCCTTGCATGTAAATTAGCTTCTATTAGCCTTCGGCTAACTGTGACAGCACTGACCATTAGATTCAATTCATTTTTAATTATTTTTGACAACGCCGAAGGCTTCGCTTTGCTGTATCGCAAAACTCGTCGGTCCTCTAGAAATGAAGTCTTGCGCTTACCACCACGAGTTTCCGACTTAATAGTATGATGAATAGCATTAAATATCATCGGAGCAGTGCAACCAATCATTTCTTCGATTTCTTTATATGTCTTGCCTTCATCTCTTAACTTAACTATTAAGTCTCGCTTTTTGATTGAGCAATGCTTTTTTTCAACCGACTAAACAAGAAATAAAGAGCGATTTCAATAAATTTATATCACACAATCACTATATTATTTTAATACACTTACTGATGTCAGTTAAAATTAAAAAAAAAAAATTTTAAATTTTTTTCAACTATTCCCGTCAAGCACTATTTTAATGAACAAGAGACTTTTGGTGCAAATATTGAAATATACCATAAAGAAAGCAACGTAAAATAAAAATAACGGCATTTTGGTGTTTTTTTGTTAACAATATTCTGTTCTACGAAAGTATTGTAGAAATGTTCAATTTGCAAGATAGAACATGTCAGAAATAAGATTAGAGTGTTATGTGCTGTCGCACTACTATTTTCGTGAACACAACTGTATATTGTATGTATGAGAGGTATATGAATTTACGAATGAATTAAATACAATGAAAACAAGAGAAAATTGGCACCGGTACGACACCGAACAGAGTGGTAAATAGTAAACAAAGAAGACGAATAAAGAGGAATAATGTACTAACGAGTGTGCAAACCGTCTGGTGGCGAACACTAAATTATAGATGTATTTACATATTGACATACTTAAAATTAAATAAATATAAGCAGGCGTGTGACTTGAAATATTTATTTTGTTGATTTCGCATTGATTTTTCTTCCTGCTGAGATTTTATGATTCTATTAGTTTGGCGAAATTGATTTGAAATATTATTTTCAAAACAAAATTGAACGATTTCGTTAAGAATCTGCAATTATTGGTCAATCGTGATGACTTTCAAAGCATGTTTGCCCGAACTAAACACTGTGTTCTGTAAGTTTCGATAAACGATTTGTCTGGAGACGATTTTTGCTTGAATTTCATCGGAGACTTTATTTTGTTTAACAAAGTGCGACCAGTATCAAGGTCTCGGTCTAGAATTGAATTAACGACACATTGACCACCCAACGCTTGTATGTATGTACATATGTCAATCGAAGGAGAGTGCGTAAAGCAAAGCAACAGACCTAAACTAAACTTTAGAATCAATAAGTCGTATGTATATAAAGAGCTAAAATCAAACTATAACCGAGTGGTAGCGTTCTTTTGCAATTGGAATACGAACAAGAAAAAACGTTAACTTCGGCTGCACCGAAGCTAATATGCCCTTCACAGGTGTATTTCTTTTATTAACTATGTGCCCAGGTGTATGGAAGCTATATGCTATGGTAATCCGATCTGAACAATTTTTTCGAAGATTATGTTATTACCTTAAGCAGTAATCCATGTCAAATTTCGTGAAGACACCACGTCAAATGCGAAAGTTTTCCATACAAGCCCTTGATTCCGATCGGTCGGTTTGTATGGCAACTATATGCTATAGTGAGCCGATCTGAACAATTTCTTTCAATCTTACATTACTTCTATAAACAATAAACATTCAGTTTGTATGGCAGCTATATGTTACAGGTAATTTGGTCAAATTTTGGCATTTTAAAAATTTGTGTTTATTTAAAAAATTTAGTTACCCAAATCGAAACATCTCAAGTTCTAAAAAGTATCCTAGGCATGAGATAATCGGTGGTCACTATCAAAAGGGTGATCTTTCGTCCCAGGTTGTTTTCTACTTTTCATTCGGGATGTATTTTACTTGGCGGGTTCCAACTCTAGCGCTCTAGCTTTCGTCTACTAACTTTAGCTCGCCTTTAACCTATTGTTTTTTGACTACCCAGAGGATACTTGGTCTAAGATCAGAAGTCGTGAGCTGCTTGAGTCATATGTAATAGAATCATTTCTGGCTACTTTCAAGTGAATGGCGCTCAAAGAACTTTTCTCACTTGCGTAGAAACGCATGACTCCATGAGATCACAAGGCAAAAAAAATTCATGTTAAAAATTGTGTGCTGTGAAACCACTGTGCAGTGATTGATACACGCTTGTAGGTACATTTGTTGTTTATATTTGTAAAGCACAGCGCACTGATTGATATCAATGAATTGAAATTCAAACCAAATCGATGTCAAATAAATAACACTTTATCAATAAATATGAAATAAGATTTTTTTTTCAAGTTTCTGGAATGGAATTAGCATTAACTAGTGATGTTCGGAATGAAGGAGTACAGTACGCGTAAAAAACCTTACCTTGATAAAAATCAGCTGTTTCGATGCTGAATTCGAATTTCGAAATCTTTCGTGATCTGTGAAACACTAAGAGAGACACTTAAACTTTATAACCCCAACTTTTTTGGTACTTCGTTGTTATATGAGAACTTCAAGCGAATAATGAGTTTCTAGCGAAAGATTTTTACGCACTAACTTAAATATATTCGAAATTTCAATTTTGCTATTAAAAAAACAAAAATTTTGCGATTAAACCATAAAATCTCATAACGACCTTGAGCTCGGGATTTTGCTGCATTGGCTGTCTGCTTTTGAACTCGTGATGCTCATTAAGCCGTCGCGACACTTCGTGCCTATAATCTCAATTAGACATGAAAACAAATTAAATTATTAACACGAAATAATTAGTGTACAAGCTATTTAATAATTGGAGTTATCGGCAAATTGACGGCAATCACTCTATATTTCGAACACTTTTATGGCAATAAATTAAATTTTTGCGAGCTTTTCTGCAAGATTTGGCAAAGCGAACAAGCAACTGGCATAAAACAAGTATTTTATGATTTTTTTTTTCAAGATCATGATAAAATAGTTTTGATTGGTTTATACAACTGTGCCACATTAAATCGAAGGACTCTTATGACCCAATCCCAGATTTTGATTGATTGTAAATGTTTTGTCAAGAGTGTAAAGAAGCTCAAACAAAGCGAGCAGAGAAATGGCGAATCGAACACAACTATTTTAAAAGCTGTCTCTTTGATTCCGGAGCTACTACTGTATGGCATTTCACGCCCATTGGAACGACAAATCATTCATGATTCGGAGATTATACATGTTATTTAGTTTTCAAACCGGAAAAAAATTGTTTAACTTAAATTAAGCCACAACATTCATATCTATTTCAACTAAGTAATTCCTTCATAGTTTATATTTCAACTTAAAAACTATTCGCATTTTATTAATCCTCCACTAAATTCCTAATCCTTCCGTCTTTTTGCGAAGCAGTGATTAACTCGCGAATTTACTGTTGTCATGAAGGCGAGATAAGCGTTGGCGGTTTTATTTATAATTGTATAATATTCTATTATATATTTGTTGTTATATTTAGGTGCGCTTGTATGGCAAATACTTTTATTTTGTAATGGTATTGTAATACTTTTCGCCTTAATTTTATTGCTGTTTTTTGCAAGTGTTTGTGAGTATGGATGTAAACTAGCGCATACAAGTTTTTTCCAGTACAGAGCAGAATTACTGTGATTTGGAATGCACATTAGGGTGTGCAAAAATATACGTGTTATATTTTTCTAACCAAGATATATGGTAAAAAAAAATCATTACACAAAAAAGTGTTATTATTCAACCTAACATATAATTAAAACCTATTATTTTTTCCTGGAGGATGGAACCATGCGTAGAAGTTCACTCATGTAAGGAAAGTTCTGTGAGCGCCATTCACCTGGGAGTGGCCAGAAACAGTTTTTTTGCAGATGACTTGAACAGCTCACGTCTTCCGGTCTTAGACCAGCGATCCTCTGATTAAACGAGAACATACAATATTCTATAAGAGAGTACAGCTGCTGGTGTAGGCCGATGATATTGATATATGTATCTCCAGACTGTGTAAAAAAGCAAAGCAAATGGGTCTGGTAGTGAACAAGGATAAGACAAAATATCTTCTGTCATCAAACAAACAGTCGTCATACTCGCGACTTGGCTCCCACATAACTTCGAAGTCATACATAATTTCGTCTATCTTGGAACCAGTATTAACGCCAACAACAATGTCTTGCCAACAGTACCACCTGTCCGGACTGAGCAGGCAATTGAGAAGTCCTCTCTCGACGAACAAAGACCAAACTCTGCAATTCACTCATCATTCACAACTGCTATATGGCGCAGAGGCATGGACGACAACAACATCTGATGAATCGACGTTACGACTTTTCGAGAGAAAGGTTCCGGAAGAGATTTATGGTCCTTTGCGCATTGGCAACGTCGAATATCGCATTAGATGGAACGATGAGCTGAACGAGATATACGACGACATTGGCATATTTCACTGAATTAAGAGAGCGACAACGCTGGCTAGGTCATATCGTCCGAATGAATGAAAACACTCCCGCACTGAGAGTCTTCGACGCAGTACCCGCCGGGGGAGGCAGAGGAAGGGAGAGACCTCCACTCTGCTGGAAAGACCAGAAGGAGAAGAACCTGCCTACACTTGGAATCACCGATTGGCGCCAAACATCGAAAAGGAAAAACGTAAGCGATGTCTATGCCAATAAAGAAGAAGAAAAAATATTTTTCTTAATATCTCCTCAAATCTCCCAGCGCATTGACTTCGAAAAGTATTTTTTAAATTTAATTCAAAAATGTAAATATCGATGTTGTCGTCAATGATAAAACAACGCACACCCTAATGTGTACGAGTATGTTTATGCACAAATTCTGCCTAGTCAGTCAAAGCGAGTTCAGTTTAGATTTCCTAATCTAAATTTACATTTGCATGTTCCACAAAGCCTAAGAAAAACGGCTGTTGAAACCTTGAAGGATGGTAGCAAAGTAATTTGAAAAAAAAAAACCTATTTTTTGAAATAATAGAATCTATATATTAGAATACTCTATATAAATATATAAAAAAAAAATTATTGCCATTATTAGTTATTAATGCATATACCAGGCATATACTCTCAAAATTATTTTAACTTCAAAACATTTTTTCGAAGTTCTTCAAATTTATTTATGCAGAAAAACTGCCAAAGTCTGCAAAAACACCAAATTCGAAAAATTTTGGAAAAAATTTAACTCGATGTCACTTAACTATTTAAATGTCTGGTATAACTAACTGGTATATGGACTACCATTTACTTTCCAATTATATATATGTACACAAATACATACGTGAATCTACGTAGCCAACTAATTTTATGACAATAATATAAAATTGTGGAGCAACAAAAGTGAGCAAATAGGTAAACAACATGCAAACTACAAGTTTATTTGTTGTGTTTTGGGTGCACGTAATTTGCGTAGATTACAGTAGTCACGTGACTGACTTACCATAACTACAAATAAAATAAAATGTTACAAGTCGTTTTAGGTGCGCTTTTACAATGCATTCGGGGGCTCGTTCTATCATTACACTCACGGGCATATTTAAAAGAGTGTATTAAAATGGATAATGAAAATTCTGAGTTTAATGAAATCGTACGACGAAAATTTATTGAAAAGCGTTGCCTATTTATGCACGCTATTTATTTAAATTTCATTATCATTTAGGCTTTTTAGTGTTCTCCAATTTTTTGTAAAAGTTTTATAATACTTAATAAATAAGGAAAAAAATTATAGAGTTGCCATCTATTTAAAAAAATTAACACTCAACAAAAAGCAAAAAAGTTGTTTGGAATAGAGATGCCACCTATCGGAAAACTTAACCTGATAAAATCGTAAGTGAAAACAGAACATTTATTTACGGTCTACAGCACTTCATCGAAAATGAATCTATAAATGTAGAGTAAAACAAAATTATGCATAAAATATATTAAGTGGGTATTCTGGTCTAGGATTTTGAAAAAAATCGATTTTTTTTTGCATATTTTGAAAGTTTAGACTTTGAAAAATATGACCTTGGAAAGATTTTTCAGAACGGGACTTATTTTCGGAGATACAGCCGATTTTGTGACGTGGCGTCCGTGTTCACTAGAATTGTCTCCTAAACTTTAAACGCGTTTTTCTCGAAACTACTTTTTTTAAAGTGGTTGACATGATATCTCAAGTTCTACTGAACCGAATTCTTGGATATTTGGTATACATATATCTTCTTTATACAATGCTCTATCGTGTCTGCCTTGGATTTCCAAAAATTTTGATTTGAAGTATTTTTAAAAAATTCGAAAACATTGGGCCAAAAAAAATTCTTTTTAAGTCGATAATGGTCAACCCGATAACGACATCCTTACTAATGAAGAATCTTCTTGTTTTTTGTGTTTTAGTTCTCTACAAGCGTTGAAATCACGTCAACTAGGACGCACCGTTTTCTCCCGCACCGGCCCGTATCTCGACGAATTTAGTTTTTTTTTTTCTTGCAATTTTTTTATATTATTAAAATGTCAATAAAAAACATATAAAAAAATGGACAGTAAAAATGTTTTTCATTTTTTTTTATCTTAGTTTAAAAAATGCCTAAAATTCATGCGTCTAGGCCAGAGTACCCCTTAACTAATCCGATTAATAAAGGATCTTATATCAAACGAAGAACAAGATATATGGACATACATACATACATACACAGGTATATATGTACATATATTTGTACAATAAACACCTTTCAGTTACCTAGATTATGATTAGATTGATGTCACTAGGAGTGGAGCCATTCATTATAAAATTAGATAAGACATACCTGTAAAGAAAAATAGAAAAAAAAATGTAGAAAAAATTTTGATAAATCAAGAATACGCAAAGAAAACAAATAATAATCGTAAATATTGATTTAGAATAGGATGTAACTTAGATTGGTATTATATAATATGTACAATTGTTAGTAAAGTAAGGGGCAGTTTTTTAAGGGATTATATTCCTTCGAAGGCATTTTTTTCATAAATGAATAAAAAAAAGTGGATTTAAGGAATTTAATATATACTTTAATAATAGGCGATACATTTTGAAAATTTCGTGTTCCCTTGATTCCATGCCGATATTCTGAAAACCAGCGAAAAAAGGTATCAGGTGCACAGGAAGATTAAAAATTATCTGCTTAAAATTATATTAAGTCCAAAAACAAAAAAAATTATTACAATATATGAAAACAGGTAATGATCGAAATAACGGCTGATCCATGTAGAGGTACTTTTTTCAATATTTTTTTTTTTTTACAGATCACGCGTGAGTCGTGTCAAGCTGGTAATGTTATTTTTGTTCCGTATTATTTGGCATTTGATCATGGAAAGACTTACGCCTGAATAACGTTTACAAATCGTTCCGCTTTATTATGAAAATTCACTTTCGGCAAAGAATGTGTTTCGCGCGCTTCGTATAACTTATGGCCATCATAATCGAATATCGAACTCGGACTGACGTAAGGAATGACTTAGGGTATTTTACGCTGAGATCTTAAGTTGAAAGGGTACAAAATAAAGCTTGTGCAAGAACTGAAGCCGCTTGACCTTCCCAAGCGACATTGCTTCGCCCTATGGGCTCTTGAAAAGTTCCAAGAAAACCCAAAGTTTTCGAGCCAAATTTTGTTCAGCGATGAGGCCCATTTATACAAGCAAAATGGCCGCATATGGGCCGAAGAGAAACCTGAAGTGGTTTAAGATCTGCCATTTCATCCATAAAAACAACGGTTTGATGTGGATTGTGGGCTGGTAGAATCAACGGTCCATATTTCCTCAAAAATGATGCTGGTGAGAACGTAATCGTCAATGTCGCGCCATGATAACCGACTATTTGTTGCTTGAAATTGAAGCAGGTGATCTCAGCGACATTTGGCTTCAGATCGATTGGCCACCAAGATCGCGGGATATCACACCGTTAGACTTTTTTCTGTGGAAATATGTAAAGCCTAAAGACTATGCGAACAATCCCGCTCCGATTAAGACCTTGTTGCTAAACAACACGCGTATCATTTATCAGCTCGAACGAGTCATTGAAAATTGGACTCAACGGATGGACCTTCTGATACGAAGCCGCGGCCAACATTTGAAAGAGATAATCTTCAAAAAATAAATGTCGAAGCATGTTCTTGCGAATGATAATAAGCAATCCCCACTAAATTTGAAGTCTCTGTGTTTTTTTTAAAGTATGGAACCTCGAAATGGAGCACCCTTTTTTTTGATTTTTGAACAATATTCTTTTTGGGGAAAAATATACACTGCTTAAAAAATCTTAATTATTATAATTTTATTCCTCCGATTATTGCCAGAAAAAATATCTAAGAATATTCAAGTCAATCTCGAGTTTCGAGGAAAAGGTTTAAAATTTTTCGAGCCAATTTCACTCCATTCGCTCATATCTGGTACAACGCTTTAAAGGTTCTGTTCTTGTTCTTAAATTCTTTAAGAAATCAATGACATTAGCATACGAGATCTAAACATACCGCAGTTTAGAAAGAAGAAGAGAAGTTCGCTTCATCAATGGCCGCCAAATGATCATTGAACAAAATTAATATACATACATATGTACATATATGTACGTATGCATATAAGTTCGGGTTATCAATATTTTATTTTTAGCCGATTAACGATGATGTGTAATCCAACTTTGATTTGTCATAATATATCTCGAATGTAACGCAAATTTGGCGATAAATATGATTATTGATAAAATAAAATCGAATGGCGCCATCTATTGGAACTCTATCAGCATATACCGTTCAATGAGTGTACAAAATGTTATCGAAATACCATTTCATTAGACATGCCCACATAATATCGGCCGGCTATCAATCTCAAGTGCTAAAACACTGCAGAATGACTAATAATCTAGTCCAGACAGACAATTATTAAATATTTTAATTAAACACTTATGAAATCAGTAATCTTACAAACATGCGTCGACACAATCGTACAGACAAATCTATTAGCCAGCTCACCGAAAATAAATGCGTGAGCAAGCACGAGCACAATAACGAGAGTATCATGCCCAGAAGTGATAACTTTTTGATTTAGACGCAAGTATGATTGACGTGTATGTAATTAAGGGGCACAGCTAAAGAGGAATTTTGAAAATAAGTATTCGTATACTCTTGGAACATGTTGCTACAGAGTATAATAGTTTTGTTCACCTAGCGGTTGTACATATGTATCACCTAAAACTAATCGAGATAGATATAGGGTTATAAATAAACACCCTGTCCGGGAAGTATCGGGAATTTATAAATAAAACGAAAATTTTTCTATCATCATTCAAATTTAATTTATCGCCTTCAAAATAACATCAATGCTCATGTGCCAACGCTTCTTTTAATCGTCAAAACATTTTTTATAGGCACTTTCAGGGATGGCCTTCAGCTCTCGCGTCGAATTTGTTTTGAGTCGATACGTGGATGCGAGGAGTGGATATTTCAGTGTGGAGAATAAGAAAAAGTCACAGGGGCCATATCAGGTGAATGCGGTGCTTGCTCAATGATATTTGTGGCTGTTTGGCCAAAAATTCATTCACAATGATGGCTTTGTGCGATGGTGCGTTATCATGGTGAAAAATCCACGAATTTTTGGCCCACAAACTCGGACGTTTACTACGGATAGCGTCGCGTAAGCGCCTCATAACATTAAGATAATACTCTTTGTGGACGGTTTGACCAGTTGGAACATATTCATAGTGGACGACACCACGAATAACGAAAAAACAATGAGCATTACCTCTACGTTTGATCGGATTTGGCGTGGTTTTTTCGGCTTTGGCGCTGGTTCGTAAGTGTGTTATATTCGTAGACTCATGTCTCGTCACCAGTAATTATGCGTTCCATGAAGGTGGGATCCGAATTGGCTCGATCCACCATGTCTGCAGCTATCTGCTATCGATACCTTTTTTGAAGGAAATTAAGCTCTATCGGAACAAGTCTTGCAGCAACGCGTTGTATGGCTAATTTTTAATGCATAATCGTACGTATACTCTTGTGTGACATCTCCAATTTATGGGCAACCTCTCTTGGCAGATCTCGCTAATTTTTGGCATCATAATTAAGGACAATTCTGTCAACCTAGAAAAAAAAATTACCTGTTATTCAAATAAGCGGGAGATTTAAATGAAGAATTCCCGTTATTTTCTTGACAGGGTGTATAAATGATCAGAATGACGAAACGAGTTAAAATGCACCCGTCCGTGCAAGCTTGAGTAAATATATCTTGATGAAACTTGGTACACATGTTTCATGGCAGAAAGTAAGGCGGAGTGCGTAGATGGACGTAATCAGACCATTGAAGGAAAACATATAAAGTTCCATAAGTAAGAATTAAAATAAGATATTTAATTGTAATTTGGCACAGAGGATTGCAGTGGCAAGGAATCAATTTTGAAAAAGTGGGCGTGGCCCGCCCTCTTTAATATACATTTGTACATATGTATGTATGTATTAGACCACTTAAGATACAATAGCTGACAGTGTGGAATTCGATGAAATCGGGTAATAACTCCGCCCACTTTCCATAGAACAGTACTGTTAAAAACTGCTAAAACTCTATAAATCAATAACTAAATACGCCGGAGACATTAAAATTTACCCTCGAAATGGTATAAGAAGGCTTTTTACGAGCCGGTGTAAGAATTGGGCGATGAGCATGGCACCTCCCGCTTTTAGGTAAAATCACATATCTTAGGACCTGCTCGATCGATTTCAACCAAATTCGGTTCGAAACATTTATCTAACATTTTTATGTCACAGTGCGAAATCGGACTGGACTTCGTATGTAAATCGAAAAATATTGAATTTTTTTCCTAAACTTTTTTACTGTATCTTCTTTAAAGTTATCTTTTTTTTAATTCACCAAAATCGTGTTTTTAAGCTGTCACACTAGGTGTGCCTCCTAAAAGAAGAACGTTTGTATTTATGTATACTTTTACTTATCTACAATGTAGATATGTATGTATATCAAATTGCGTGTGTGTGTGTGGGAGTTGATACAATTTGCGTACGCAAACAATTAATGGCAACAACCAGTCGATGAACGATAAGCGACTAAACGCACCGACCATTGCCGACAATATTCATCATTGCCAAATTCACACACACACATGTTCACGTTTGATAGGAATGAGTAATGCTGAGACTCGAAACGATTAAAACAATCTCCTATACATTTCATTAAATTTGTATTCAAAACATGTTCATTAAAGCAGCCACTCAGACACTCAGCCATTCAGTGATACCGTGAATTAGTTGCTGTCACAAAAAAATAACAACAAACAAGTGCTACATATTGTATTTTGTATAGATGTTTGTGCCAACAGGAGCTGACAAGTCAATTACGAGTGATTATAGTCGAAAAAACAAGAACAACAATAAAAATATAAAACCAAAATTAAATTATGTAGATGTGTATGCTTGAAACAAATTCTAGAAAGTCCAAGCACGTCCGTAAAAATTACCCATTAAGATGTTTTGCACACATAATTGAAGAATTTCGGGAATTATTGAGACATACGGCAGTCAGCGATTTGTTTTGCCGATGATTACAACAAATACGTCGCAAATTGTACTTAATAGGTTCTCATAGTTGTGTGTATAATAATAATTTGACACTTAGACTTTTTTCGGACTTCATAAATCGATCACGAAAATACAATAGAACAAAAACATTTTGAGGCAACAAATTTTAGAAGAACAAAATATTGAAATTCTTAAACTATACATATTTTCAGAGCAGTTTTTACAGTTATTTTCATTTTTAACCTCAAGCGGCCAGAATATCATTCGATAAGCGTGACAGCGTGAGAGTGGGTGCAAACGGATGGTAACCTCGCTCACTCTCCATATAACGGTGTTATTGAAAACCACGGTCTCATTGGAGTCGAGGTCAAAGTGCTCGCTCAATTTCACGAAAATTTTGTACAAACATTATCCCGATGCGCTTATGTCACTAAATTTGACCTTGACTTTTCAAACCCCTAGGTACAGAATCACTGAACCGCAGTGCCCATGGCTGACTTGTTTTCAAAAATATTGGTTAATCTGTGAGACATATCACAAGCGGCATAAAGGCAGCTCCTTTTCGTGCTGCCAAAAGACCTTTGCGTCGACTTCTAAGCTGCTTTTGACTGCACGAAAATGAGCTGTCTTTATGCCACTATTTCTGAATTTGGTAACTAATACGGCTGTGTAGACGTCAGTTTAAATACAATACCAAAATCTCCGTCAGGATCTGGAGGGACCTATCCGAGTCGTTCCATACCCAACGAGGTATCCGATAAGGCAACTCCCTATCGTGCGACTTCTTCAATCTACTCCTGGAGAAAACAAACTGCGCCGTGGATACTACTTTTTCGAGGTTGGACAAAGAAGCGAAGCAAATGGTTCATGTAGTGAACGAGGGCAAGACAAAATATTCCCTGTCATCAAACACTCGTCGCACTCGCGAGTTGGTTCCGACGTTATAAATTCGTCTATCTTGGAACCAGCATTAACACCAATAACTGCGTCAGCCTCGTAAGTGGTGTCTACGCCAATAAAAAAAGAAGAAATAAAACTGGAAAAGACGTACAATTACACTGACAAACCAACTAGTGGAACATCTTTGTTCGAATCGGCATGCAGACCTCAAAAAAAAATCTTCGGTTTTCGAGTTACTTTTTTTAAGAATTTGCAGCCGCTAAGAAAAATAAACTGGCTTCAGCCTAGTCATTTAAACTTTTTTATCTAATTTCGCTTTCATAATATGCAAACACAAATTTATTTACGTCAGAAATATTTAGTATTTATTTATTTACTATCAATAAACTATTTCGCCTTTTGTACAATTTTATTGCTGCTGACTTCCAGAGAATCAAAATAGCAAGCTTCCTTACATCAAAGATACACTAAAATGAATTAAAGAATTTAAGACAAAAATGTAAAAATCTTTTAATTTTATGACATGAACTTTTTAAATTCTCACTGCTATCCCAACAACATTTAACGCCTTAATGTAGGTCATAAAATTTATTCGCTGAAACTCAATCATAAAAAAAAGTTAAATGAAATAAAAAACGAAACGACCGATCATTGGCGGTAGCTTATTAAATATGTACTCACACGGACACACACACATGCAAATACACAAAATCAAAACAATCAATGCCGCTTCTTCTTTTGTACTTTTGCACTCACCTCGCCAAACAAATGCATACATACAGTATAACGAACCAGCAAACAAGCACACGTACATACATACATATTTGTGAATTTATTTGTGTGTGTGTGTAAGTAAACTGCACGGCGAACGAATAAAATATGTGCGCATTATATTAGCGAATTCGTAAAAAGTATCACTTGTTGCGCTCTTTGGTGTTTGACTTCTTGTCATCGTCATGTGGTTGATTGTTGTTGTCGCCGTCGTCGTCGTCGTCGTCGTCGTCATACCTGTCTGCCGTCTGCTGCCGCTGTGTGTTTTTCTCAGCTAAAGTTCACGCAGAGTCCATTATTTGTTTATATAAGGCGTTGGCCCCGGCAACGAAGAATATACACTTCTGCTTCTTCTTCTTTCTTTGCTTTGGCGCTTTTTTGCTAATTTTTTGTTAATGGCTTTTTGCCTTTTTTGTTTATAGCTTTTGCTGCTTTCATTGCATTTAAATATTCGTACAAATAATACAAACAAATGAAATTATCTGTTTACATAAGATTATAAACAAAGCGGCGAACGGCGAATTTCTACAAATTGTATGTATGCGTATAAGCATATTGTACTCGAGTACAGCAATACGGCAGTGTGCTCGTAGAATACTCCTTGCTTGTTTTTTCTTCTATGAATTCTGGATTTTTATTTCAAGGTAAAATGTGCTCGCAGCATTTTACCGCAACATGGAATTAGGCATCGCGGCGCAGGTGAGAGGCGATAAATTGATTTGATTTCGCATAAAAAGCAATAGAACTGCAAATAAGTTTGGGTTATTCGCCATAAAAGATAATATTACGAGTAATATCAATAATTATTATGTAGACCACGATAAAAAATGTTTATATAGGATGTATGTATGTACATACATAAAATAAGTATGGTATACATAAGAACATACATATGTATGTATATGTGCAAATTGCTTTTCTTTTCAGTAAAATTCAGTTACATAGGAGGTTACATCCAGAGGGCTAGGATAAAAGCCTCATAAATCAAAGCACCAGTGCGCAACATAAAACTGATAAGGAAGTTAATTACATTTTCAGCTTAGTACTTTAACTGTATTACTAAATAAATACTTGCATATGTACATGTTTTAAGGCAAAAGCGCGAGAGTTTATTGACGTTTGACAAGATTTTTGGCTTTTTCGCTTCGTTGCCAATCGGACAATGGGCGGACCGAAGACTTATGTTTTGAGAGCAACGCATTTTGCTGATGCCAAGTACACTCACAGAACACTTGTGATTCACGTGTTTGTTCAAAGAATGAAATGGAAATCAGTTTATGGATACATAGAGGTTAGGGGAAGTATCATCCATATGTAATTTTATTGAAATATTTCACGTACTGTTCGATTAAAAGGAACTCGTGGAAGATTAATTATTTTTCATAATCCAGTTTTATTCAAACCAAATCAAATTAAGGGTACACATAGAGTGAGCACCAAAAAAAGTTAATTTTGAGAATATTTTAATAAACCGACTGCCTGAAAAATGTTTAGTATTTGTTTATATATATGTACATATTTACGGAAACAAAAAAATTTCACACATAAATTTAAGTTTTAGCGAGTTTTCGCTATTTCCCTGTTTGTTAAAATGCTCCACTGTTGAAGTGATTGCGAACATTACCGCGGTTTAAAACACAAAAAAAGAAGTAAGGAAGGGCTAAGTTCGGGTATAACTAAACACTTTATACACTTGCAACTTGCAAGATTCAAAGTCCGAGAAATTCTTTCAAAAAAAGTTGGATTTAATATTGACCCGATTTTATATATTTTTACCAGTAGCACACACTTACTATTAACATGTCCATGCGCGGATCCACGGGGGAAAAGTTAAGAGATATAAATTATATCCATCATAAGTGAAACTCCGCGAAGAAAAAGACTGTGTTGCAAGTACAAAATTATGTATGTATATATTATCAGGAAAGGTTTTTCTCTGAATTTTAATTGTATTTCTTATATATTTATATTTTCTATCAAAAGTCAACTATTGATATTGGAGTCTACATTTCCGGTGTTTGGGGGCTTGAACAGTTTCAGTTGGATTTGAACGAGTTTTGGTCATAAAGTGGCATACTTTCAAGATAATTATTAGTGCAAAGTTTTACTTTTGAATCGAATTTAAAATTATGCTGTATGAGAAGAAGACGTGGTTGTAGTTTGATTTCGCTTATTTTCACAATGTGAGAATAATATCACATACAAAATTTAGTCAAAAACGGTCGGATGGATCCCGATATATACAATTTTACTTAAAAGTGGGTGTTGCCTATAAAGCCCTCTCAACAAATCAAGGCGATCGGATCATTTGGCTCCGAGTAATCAAACAAGAAAATTTCAAAAACGTAGTTTTGAAAAAAAATAGGTTTCAAAAATAAGCTAATTGAACTGAGTGGCTGTACTTTAGAAGGCTGTAATTTAAAAAAAAGGAATAAAAAATTCATAAAGAATTATATAATATTATTTTTGAAAAATAAAGACTTCTGAAATATGGAAAAAATATTTCTTATGAAAGAACACACTAAGTAAATTAAGGAATTAGACCAGGATCAAATTGGATAAATACTTAGTTTTTATTGTTGGCTTAAAGTGCTGACTTCAGGGTCCTAGAAACCTTGGTCTTTTTTCAAAAGGATTCTGACTTTCCCAGTCAATTGAAAAATCTGAGTATAAACTATTCATAAATCGTAAGTGAGTGCAGAGTTCTTGAATTTGTGATAGTTGGTAATCTTTGCTCATTATTTCATATATTCGGTCTACCTGAATAAGGCGAATTTGATAGATTTGATTCAATTCGAAGTTTGAATTCTTCGTTATTTGAAAATCTTGCAGTTTTACCATATATAAAAATAAATGATAAATGTAAATCTATGGTGCAGGATCATATGGTATGGAACATCGGTCGCAGACAGTTCTTATATTAGTCAAAATGTTTCCTCTTAAATCATGTCTACGGTCTTCTATACTTGTATTCGAACTTTTGCCCAGACACAGTGCGACCAACAAGCCGGATAGAAATCGGATGAACGACATTGCAGCGCATATAAAAAAAAAAAAAAACAAATCCAAAACAAATAATCAATCATTATTTAATATTGATTTGATTTGAATACATTATCAGCACAATTACGCATAATTTATTAGACTAATAAAAAGTGTATTACTTTGTATTATGGCAGGATTTTATTATTTCGAGACGTGCTCAAGGTCGTGAACAACTTTGCAAAAGTTCAAAATTTTTGATAAACAAATAAGAGTACAACAAAAGCAGCAAGTAATCAAGATTTAAATAATACATTGAAGTCAATTTAATTTAGGCTGATAAAGAAAAAAGAAAATTGCATTAGGCAGACAGTGCTGATATGGACATTAGGGTGTGACGAATATTTTTTGTATACTAAAATTGCTTATTGCATGCAATTGCTAGAAGAAAGTTAAAGAATTTTTCGGTTTTCAATGTAATACACCACCCTAATGTACTTAAATTAGCTGAGTCCATTAGTATGTGTTAAAAAGAAATCGCCCACGTATCAACTAAAGATAAACAATTTTGTATAATTTCGATTGCGGGGAAATCAAAAATGCAGTCATAACTTGCAAAAAAACGTCCTTGCTGTTTGCGGACAGACACTGATTAGATGCTTAGTGATAAAACTAAATGTAGGTTAAGCGTCAGTTTCATAAGATCCATTTTGTAGTATACATATGTATGTATGTGTTTGTATTGTGACAATTTGAAAACTAGCAAACGTTAATCTGTCACAGAATTAAATATTCGCAGAGATTTCTGCTAGAATTTTCCATTCAGTTAGAAACAAAAATCAAAAAGTTAAATTATTTAATATCGAAACAGCTTTTCTGCGAGCAGATTTAAAAGAAAATCAATTTTACTTTATTTTTGAAAAATTTAAATAATTTTTTTTTTTTTAATAAAATTTAAATTAACCTAACTATAATTTATGGGTTAGTTAACTAAGAGAGAAATTGATTTCTAAAATAATTTAAGATTTTTTATTAAAATTTAAAGTGGACTATAATTTATTGCTCACCTAAATAAAGTTTACTTTAGAGGTTAGTTGAAAATTTGATTTTCGGTTTTTATAAAATTCTAAGATTTTATAAGAAGAAAAAGTCATAAAAACATTGGTATGCATATCGTATATGTTTACAAACATTTTACTATTTATTTGCACACGTCTACGCAGTTAATTACGTCTAAATGTATAGGTATGTACATATGTAAATGATATACAAACGATTCGCGAGTTCACGAAACCGAAAACCTTGAAGGTAATATGCGAAATCGCAGATAACTTGGATAAACTGCACATTAAAAGAATACTATGTACATTTATGTGTGTGTATATGTACATATGTATGTACATTTATCTACTCGTATTTAGATAATATGATAAGATTTGTAGAAAAAAAAATCCTTTCAAAAAGTAAATAAAGGTGCAATGGTCGCTTGACTTCATGAAATCGAAAACAAATAGACAATAAACGGCAATAAAGAGTGAAAACAAAAATATTTGCGATTTTGGGTTTGTAATAAAATAAGGCTATTTTCTGAAAGTATCACGAAAAGTGATATGACATATGTACATATATCCATTTTTGCAACAAATGTATTATTTTTTTTAGTTCTAAATAATTTCATTATAAAGGGTTATCCATTTCGAAGTTGCCTACTTTTTTAAAGAAAAAAAAATACAGAAACTTTTTTCTCAGATGGTCCGTTGAGTGCAATTTTCGATGACTCGATTGAGTATTTCGACTGGTAACTGGCGAATGACACACGTGATGTTTTGCTCCAAGACGTGAAACTAAGCGGGATTATCCGACTAAACTTTAGATTTTGCATATCCCCCAGGAAAAAGACTAACGGTTTCTTATCATACGATCTTGGTGGCCAATCGACCGGCCCAAAACGTGAAATTATCTACTCACCGAAGTGTTCTCTCAATAAGTCCATTGATTGTTGCGGTGTGTGGGAAGTGGCGCCGTCTTGTTGAAACCAAATGTCGCCGAGATCATGAACCTCAATTTCAGGCATCAAATAGTCGGTTATCATTGCGCGATAACGGTCGCCATTGATGGTTATGATCTCACCGGCATCATTTTTGAAGAAATATGGACCAATGACTCCACCGGCCAATCCGTTGTTATTTCTGGATGAAATGGCAGCTCTTGAATCTCTTCAGGTTGCTCTTTGCCCCAAATTCGGGACTTGTTTACATACCCATTGAGCCAGATATGGGCCTCATCTAAGAACAAAATTTGGCTAAACAACGTCGGATCTTCTTGGAACTTTTCAAGAGCCCACAGAGCGAAGCGATGGAAAGGTGAAGCGCCTTCAGTTCTTGCGCTTGCTGTATTTGCGACATTTTAATTTAGGACTCCTCGTAAAATGTGCCGAGTCGTTCCATATGTCGTCCGACTTGCTGCGAACGGCGCCGAATCGACTCTCCACGGTCTTCGTGTACACTCTCAGCTACGGCTGCTATATTTTCTTCACTGCGGGCTGAACGTGGTATAGTCGAATATTATCCAATAATGAATGCTGGGTCTCAAAATGGGTGAAGGTGTTGCCAGTATTATGTTCAGTAGGCCGATTATGTTGACCATACGAATACAAGGTGCGCCATCTTTTTTACACCTCGGCATTGTCATATTGTATCATGGTAATTTTTTTGTCACTATTTTACCAATTTAATTAGGTGACCACTATAGAACATAATAGATTTCAGATCATGTCCTCAATTTTATGCAGATTTATCTAATGAGAAACTTCTCATTAAATTGCCGCACAAAAAGGTTTTGTAGGGCGAGCACGTCCTTCGTACACAATAAATTTAGTAACTAACTGGATTTTTCGCTAGCTTTTCGGCGCGTCTACTCATTAAATAATTGCCCTACTTTATTTAATATTTTGCTCTGATTATTTTTTTTTTATTCGCAGAATGAGTGCAATCGTTATCATTAATGGGAACACATTAATAAAGATACAATAACATTTTCATTAAATATAATTAACTAAACACAAATACACTCACACATATACATACAAAATATATTGATTTCTGAAATCATGACAGACTGTTTTCCCAACTCGTCCGCAATACAGTATGCAAAATCATGACATTTAAATAACTGACTGCCGTCGGGTTCATCCACCCAAACCCTGTTTCTGCATATACTAGAGATTTTTAAGGAGAAAGCGAACTGACGCAAACGGTAGCAAAACAACGATTTATGGTCCGGAAGGTTCTGCACTGTGTTTGGTAGGCTAGAGAGGAAAACAATTACAATGAGTCGCTCCTCCATGGATAAACTCTTAATTCGGGCCTGCAATGTTAAAAATTTGAACGCCTCAAGGCAGCACTTGCCCATAAGCAGCCAGCTTTGGCCAATAGGAGAGGAATTGTTAGAATATAGTTCGCATCTGGCACCAAGTGATTACTAGTTGTACAAGTCTATGACTAATAACTTGGAGGAAAATTCGATCATCTTAGTGTTTTGCCAATCAGGTCTACGGTTTCTATGAGAGTGACCTTTTGAAATTACCTTCAAAATGACAACAAGTTATCGAACAAGACGGTGAATATTTGACCCAAATCGTATCATTCTAACTAAGCTTAATTAAAACTTCAATTTGATGCAAAAATAAATAATTTTACTTTACATTCACTAGACCTTAGATGATTTTACTATGTGAACTTGGTTTTGAAACAAACCGATTAAATATCGTTGAGAGCAGAAGAAGATATTCGGTGTATATTCGTTGATGCGATAAATTGGTTTCACAACATCCTTGCATTCATTCGTGATGACCGACACCGATCTACAGCAACTACGAGTCGACATCGCTCAACGAGTAAACGACATAAGAGCATAAGCCAAGATGCTATACGACGCAAAGCATACTCAACCGAAGACTTACAACGAAGGTAATCTCATATTCACTATGAACGAAACAATAAATACCGGTACGTCACTTGAGGACTTACCTCATGCCGAACTAACACAACGTCATTAAACGGCCGTATTTGCATCAGATAAGATTAAAACTTGGTGCGTGTTACCGCTTGATGATCCAGATAACATGGACGTTGAGAATGGCAGCAACCGGGCGAGGGCGCCACGAGGGTTCAGGAGACCCGACTGTAAGCAACTCTGCTTCCTAATCTATGACAGGCGAACGCAAGGAAGCCAATGACAGCAACGAAAGGCGAAAGTTAGTTAACAATAGTCCGAGAGACCACACGTAAATCAAAGATTATCTTATATAAACAGTATTTGTGTTTTATATTGATTAATGTACATACATATAATAATAATATAATTTTTATACCCTGAACAGAGTATATTAAGTTTCTCACGAAGTTTGTAACACCCAGAAGGAAGCGTCGGAGACCCTATAAAGTATATATATAAATGCTCAGTATGTCGAGCTGAGTCGATTTAGTCACGTAGGTCTGTCTGCCTGTCCGTTCGTCTGTCTGTATATATACCAACTAGTCCCTCAGTTTTTAAGATATCCTTTTGAAATTTTGCCTACGTCATTTTCTCTTCAAGAAGCTGCTCATTTGTCGGAACGGCCGATATCGGACCACTACAACATATAGCTGGCATATAAACTTAACGATCGGAATAAAATGCTTGTATGGAAAACTTTCACATTTGACAACGTATCTTCACCAAATTTGGTATGAGTTATTGTTTGTAAAAATAATGTAATCTCTGAAGAAATTGGTCAGATCGGTTAACTATAGCATATAGCTACCATACAAACTGAACGATCGGAATCAAGTTCTTGTATGGAAAACTTTTTGCATTTGACAAGATATATTTACGAAATTTGGTATAAATTATTTTCTAAGGCACCAATGTAATCTGTGAAGGGTATATTAGCTTCGGTGCAGCCGAAGTTAACGTTTTTTCTTATTTTGTTTATTTATGATACTTAAATATGTGGCCTTTCATTCGTATATATTAAGAAGCCCACAACCTAGTGTGAAATTTTTAAAGGAAATTATTTTTTACATATTTTGACAGGATATACCTTAAAAAATAACATACTAAAATTTCGAATCGACATCTCAAATAGTTTTTGAGTTACATCCCCTCCGCTCTATTCGTTTAAGGTATTTTTAAATGTTTCTTTCTTCAAAGAATATTTTTCGAATTTGCTGAAATGATAATTCGAAGAAAAATGATCTGATAATATTTATTCTGCCTGTTCTGTATATAATTCTAAGAATGAGTCGCTGTTTTGATCTGATCAAAAATCGAATTTTGCCAGGCCAAAAGCGACTTAAATTTGTGGGAAAAAACAAATTTTCTTTTTTACCGTTGCCATTTTGTCAATTTTTTTTTTTATTGTAGGTCATTGTATGGAGCATACGAGTACCTTCTAGTTTAACGAGAGTTTTTTAGTTTTAGGTTGCATTAAGGAACAAGTCGGAATCACTGCAATAGTGGAGGACCTTTTTTAGCGCCCTCGGCGATCGTACAATTCAAAAACTATGATTTATTTTTTTTTTAATTTCATTACGTTTTCTTGAAACATGTATAAATATACCCAGAAAATTTGAAAACAATCGATACAGTATGTTTTTTTAATTCCTAAAAATCGTCTTGTTTAAAGCGCAACACCAGCTGTACTCCTTAAGGTGTAACATGGGTTTACTGGTTTCAGAAAATCGATTTTTTATTGTCTTATTAAATTCTACAACACCTCTAGAATTTTGTTCTAAATTTCAAGTTGATCCGAGTAGTAGTTTCGGAGATACAGCCTTGAGAGCTTGTGCGCTCGAGGCGCCGTCTTTAAACGCGTTTTTCTCGAAACTGTGTTTTTGATGTCTACTCAACCGATCTCCATGAAATTTTACACTGGTATTTGAAATACAATTCTTAAAGACTAGAACGAAAGATTTTTTTTCGATTATAACTATTTGAAAAAAATTGTCGAGAAATTTTCACTGAAATTTTCCTTTTGTTTGTAAAAATGTCTGCCAAAAATCCAATTTCCAGTTTTTTTCTTCGTCCAAGTTCTAAATTAAGGTTTTAACTAAAACGCGTATTTTTTCACTTTAAATGAACCTGTAAGGAGTTATCTTGCCAACGCGGGCGCACCTTTTTCTGAGTGGTCACCAGAAACGGCGTCGCAATGGCCGAGTTTAATATATGTATTTTTTTTCAAAAATTTCAGAAATTTTTTTGTTAATAGTGAATGTTTGTAACAATAAAATATTTATTTTTATATATGAGAATAAAATTGTAAAAATTATTGTAATTATTTTTTACCTGAGAAAACCCATGTAACCCCTTAACCATCTACCGCATATGGAAAGCCTGATAATCAGGGGATTTCTCTCTCTTTAGAAAAAATATATAATATTTACAAAAAATATTATTTATTTTTAAAAATTTTGTAATTAAACAAATTCGTTTACCTAAAGGGTTAAAGTAATCGTAGATAAAAGCACAATATTTTGTTTTTGGCTTTCCCATAGTTTTCTCAATCGCATTAGAGCAGTTTATATTGAGCGGGCACATTCAATCTAAATTTTCTCATATTAAGTTAATGCTCGTAGTGGTCGTCGATTTCTACGCCACACATACAAACACACACACACACGCATACAGAGAGACAGGCATAACTCGCGCTTATTGCTGTTAATTCGTTCAAATTATGCGGCAACATTGACGTTCACGCACGTCTGGGTAGTCAAAACTGGTACCGAACGGTACATTTGTCCATAAAGAAGCCACGAGTAAGTACTCACTCATATGATTAAATACATATGTATGTACATGTATGTATGTAGGTATGTAAGTGTGTATTAATATTTGTTCACGCACATTTATATATACGCTTTTATTAACAAATATGTAAATATGTATACTTAATCTTTTAACCGGTAAAAAGGCGCGTTTCTCTCACACCACACGCACACACACATTTTTTTTACAATATTACAGTGACTGGTGAGTTTACCAAATCAAATACAATACTAGCGGCGGCCTTGTATTTGTCATTTCGATAATGAAAATGGAATAGATTATGGTTGTGTGTACATATGTAGTATACGCATTGGTATGTGGGTATGTCCGTATGTGCCACGTAACAAAATTGAATTTGGAGCGGCACGTGTAGGGTTCCGTGAAAAAAGTAGAATGAAAAAGTGAAGATCCAACGTAGGAAGGCGGTGATAAGTGAAAAACTATAAAAAAGTTGGAAGAAAAATTTACATGCACACAATGAATGTTTATACTAGAGTGTAATATTTGGGCTAGACACCGTACGTGTAACAGTACAATAGCTACATAAATACAATTTTTTTATATGAAAGATCTTTGAAAATTTCTAAGTAAATTTTAAGAAAGGTAGAAATGGGTGTAATACTTTGTAACGCTGGGAAATTTCAGCGAAGAATATTATAATCGCGATTGTTAAAGACAGCTATACCAAAGCGGATATGCTGAAAGCCACAACGCTAAGTATAGTTTTTCTACAGACTACTGCTTTTCAACGGCTAATGCCCGCAGTTCCGATGAAAATTTTTGTTATACATATGCTTTCGGTTATTTGACAAGCATTCCTTTAGAGTTTAGACAAAGAATTGATGATTGTTGTTTGCCATTTCTCAGGCAAGCCGTTAACGGACATTTGGATATGGGGTAGACACATCTCTTAATAATTTTTGCGCTTGTAATCTCAGAATTTAAGGAAGTTACAGAAACCTGGTACTTTTGCTTTTATATAGATATGGCTACTGTGTGATCGGCAAATGGGAAATCAACACCGGACAGCTTTGACAATGAAGTTGGACAAAAAGAAGCCTGGTCCAATTAGATTGACTGCGCAAATAAATCGATGAAACCAACTTTCCTATATTGGTATACATAACCTTTTTTACGATCGTTTGAAGCTCGATCTCCGTATGTCAATTAGTCTTTGTTCGGCAGCTGTTGTTACGCCGCGAAAAGTTTGTTCGGCGATTTTTACCACAAAAAAATTGCTTTCTAGAAATTTTGTGTTTTCAATGAAATCATTGCTACGAAATCGTGTCTTGAGCTGTATATTTATCACGAACAGTATTTGTGTGACACAAACGTATTCACTGAAGGTCGTGAATTCATCGAAAATTTATCTCAAGAGAGTCGTCAATCCGCCTTTTTTGAAAGTTAAAAAACAGTGCTTGAAAATTATTAGAAACAGAGAAATAACAAGGGAACTCAACATCGATAATGGATCGGTTCAAAACATTTTGGTTAATGTTTTGGGTATAAAGTGTGTCAATGCTAGACTCATACTAAAAGATCTGAAGGTTTTGCAAAAACGACATCGAGTAGAAGCCGCAAAAGAGATGCTGGACAATGTAGCTGAAGACCCTACAGTCATCAAACGCGTCATTTCTGGTAACAAAATGTCAAAACTAAACAACATTCCATCGAATAGCATTTCAAATGTGAGCAGAAACCGAAAAAAAAACAAAATTAGAAAATTGGATTAGCCATTGACTTGTATTGATTCAAAAATAGCATATTTTCAAGACGATAATAAAGATTTGTATTAAAAGACGTGAATTTTTTTTTATCAGTCCGATTCATATTTGATCATATATGTATGTATGTACTTATTTCTGTCTGCCGACAAATTCATGACAAATCGTTCATGGGATACTTTTAGGATTTTGTGTTAATGTATACATACATAATATATTATCTTAAGCTAAAAGATATTAGAATGAGCTCATTAAAAGTATAAAAAAGATCTTGAGAAGTTTTATAGTTTGAAAAGTACATGACAGAGATAAAATAATTAAAATCATGCTCTTTAAAAATGACTATGTCGAGAAGCTAACAGCTTCTTATATGAAATATATTTTTAAATGTTTTATATTGACAAGAAAAAAAATACTGAAATACATTTTTTTCTCATTCGTCGCAGCCGCGTTCAAAAACTCAATGAAAACAAAGCGATAACAAATGAGGAAACCACCTGATTAACCTGCGTACCGAAAGTCGGTATGAATCACTTTAATAATTTTATAAGAACAAGTCACTTGAATTTTTTTTATTACAACGTAAAAACCAATGGAAATTACATCAAAAACAGTTCGATAAAAAAAAATATTATGCATAAAATGAAAACAAGTGCAATCTTTTTGGAACCGATGACGGCAGAAAATATAGAAACGCAAAAAAAGACAGTATTTTTAGTAGAAGCATAACAGTTAATTGCATTTTAATGCAAAAAATTATAGCAAACAATTTGTAAGTACAGTGGTATTAAAACTGCGCAAAATCAGGTGTCTCCGTAACAAAATTGGCAGACTTAACAGTACATATGTAGTAGAGTTTCATAAATTATTTTTCTACTATTCTTTTCATTCATTTTATTTACTTTGTTTTTATTTTTTATTTTCAACTGTATAACATTAAACGGAGCTCGGCCGACACTATGCTAGACAACCGAAGAGGAATTACATTAAAAAAAAGTTACTGCGCAAAAAAATCATTAACTCGACTCATAACAGAGTTGCATACCACAAAACAAAATCCCCCAAACGACAACAACACATTTAAAATCGAGACGGGAATCCAAGTTTAAAATACCAATTAGCATATTGATGTGAAAATCGACAATAAAACGCAAAGAAAAGAATTTAAAAAAATGTAAATTAATAATGCTTAATACAAGTCGTATATTTTACACCGAAATTTCAGACCCAGTGAATTTTAGCAACGAATTTAAAAATAAACAACTCAAGAAAATTGTTCTTGTTTTGTGATTGCTTTTTTGTTGGTTTGTTATTTCGTTTTTTTTTTTTATTGCGTACGAGTTATCATAAAAGTGATCGAGTTAAATTGAATTTGTGAGCAATAAAATAATTGTAAATACCTGCGGCGGAACGAACGAACGGCAAGTGAGCGAATAACAATTCGAATATTCGAGCACTTAATCAGTTTAAGAAGTAAAGAAATGAAATCTTAACTTTTCTTCGTATTAATAACTATATTTTCAGATACCTCTCGCCAATATAAATGTATGTAGATCTCAATCTCATACCCCGCTTTTGAAATATATGTATTTAGTTTAAAAGCAAAATTTCATAAAGTTGGTTTCAAAAAAGGCAAATTTCTCGATTAATTTTATTGTGATATTTTGACTGTTCGAACAACAAATGTATGGCAATGATATGGATAAACTTGATCGTAATATTTAAACTGTCGATAAAGATCATTTTCCGGTGATCACAATGAGAAAATGAAAACTGAATTTGGTACATGAACGCATTTAATCAAAAATAAAAATAAAAAATATAAGTATTTGTCATATACATATGAGTGTTTTTATATGAAATCGGAAAGATAGCAACTTCTTATTATTTTAGGTTTCTCTAAAAGACGACATGATAATAAAAAAAATACTACAATTAGTTATTGAAAAACCAAAATTCTTGAAATTAAAAATTTAAAAAAAAGTTTTAAATTTTCAACGGTTAAAAACCTTCATTTCATAAAAAAGTGAATTTTATCATAAAAATGAGTAGAAATGCAGATTTAAATTTTTGGAAAAAGCTTAATTTTCAATTTAAATTTAAATTAAAAAATATATATATGTATGTATGTACATATATGTATGTATGTATATGTAATATCATAAAAAATACTAAATTTTTTTAATGAAAAATAATTTTGATTTTATCAAATATTTTTTTTAAGTTGTTCAAAAAACTAATTAATTTTAGAAAAATCTGTATGTTTAAATTATGTATGTATATGTATACATGTATTTTAGAACTGCAAAGGATTGAAATTCTTATCTTCATATAAAAAAGTATTATGTTTTTTAATGAAAAATAATGTTTTATAAAAACTATAGCATTTAAATTATAAGTTTCAAAAAATATTTTCGGATTTAAAAAAATAGGTACAAATTTTATAGAGAATCTTAAAAAATTATTTTTTTTGATTGATCAAAAAACAAATTCAAAAAAATTTAATTGCAGAGACTTGAAATTCTTAATTTCATAAAAAAATACTAAGTTTTTTTAATGAAAAATAATTTATATTTTATCAAGTTTTTTAAGTTGTTCAAAAAATTAATTATGTATGTATATATGCTAATATTTAACAAAAGTTATAAAGAATACATAGTTTAAAAATTATTTTTTTAAATTCTTCAAAGAACAAATAAAAAAAAAAATAATTGGAAAACTTTAAAAAATAATAAAAAAAAATTGTGCAAAGTTTTGAAAATCGTAATTTCATAAAAAAATTATTTCAAAAAAATATGTTTCTTTTAGAAAATATTTTATTTATTATGAGATATTAAAAAAATTAAATTTAAATTCAAAATTATTTTAAAAAAATGTTTTATTTATTTAAAAATTATTTAAAAAAAAACAATAATTTTTTTTTTTAATTAGAAAAAAAAATGTTTATTTATTATAATTATAATTTTTTGTAATTTTTTAAAAAACGATCAATTTTTAAAAAACTGAATTTTTAATTTAAATTACAAGGCTTTCCAAAACTATTTTTGAATTAAAAAAGAAATAAAGAACGAAATTTCATAGAGAAACGATACTTACATATGTATGTATGTATATTTATTAAATAAAAATATGAATATGAATATGAACAAATATGTAAGTTTTTAGTTTTTTTAAGTTTTTCAAAACACAATTAATTTAAAAAGAATTATTTACAAATACATAAAAACAAAAAAACACTATAATAAAAAACAAAAAATATAATAAAAAAATAATAATAACAAAAAAACTTTAAATTTTTTTATATTTGTTTTATTTTTTGTTGACTTTTTCTAATATTTTTGGATTTTATTCAAAATTAAAAAGAAAAAATTATTTAATTTTTTAATTTTTTGCGTATAATACGCATAAAGTTACATTGCATATATGTATATACATATGTACATATGTATGTATTTGTATTTCGAAATGCGAACTAGAAAAAACTGAGCCCAGCAAGATATTTCTGATAGCCTTACTTACAAATCACACTCAAATATAAATGTATTAAACATTAATCAATCAGCAAATACATAAAAATTTAAGTGTTATATGTATAAAGAAACAAACACACAAGAATATGTACACATACATATACATACATATACTATATACATATATTCAAATCAATCGATGAACGACCTTAAATTAGTGAGTCTATAAGCAAATACATTTGTATTTAGCATATTTATAATATGTTTGTAGTCATATGTATATATATGTACATATGTAAGTACATATGTGTGTACTATAGGTCCGTGTATCTATATATGCAATCAATTCTGCACTGAATAACGCAGAAAGTGCGTTTACATGCTCGCGATTTGCCAACTGCAGTTGTGTTATGCATTTCCATTTATTTATGCATGCGTGTGTGTGTGTGCGAATGTCTTGCTTTAAATCTCGGCTGATGACAATGACGACAACATCTAATTGAGAATGAATTGATATTGTTGTAGAAGAACAGTCAGTGACTTGAGCGCAGATAGGGTCAATGGTCATTGGCTTCATTGATGCCATTGAGTGAGTGAAGTGAGTATTTATGTTACAATATGTATATACATGTATGTTTGTATGTACGTATATATAATATATGTTTGTAAATATGTGAAGGCAAATATTTAATTTAACCGTATTTTTCCATTTAATAATTTCGACTAATAAATAATATTTAAAATAATGTAAGCAGCTTCACAATATGTACATATGTATGTATATACATACATATGTGAACTCATTTAAAATGCTTATATGTACATACATATATGTCTACATACATATGTATATATTTATGTGTGTATTTACGCTTGCATAATTAACTAAAACTCTATCTACTAACTTACATATTTCATTTCAAATTACATTCTTGAATTCTCTTCTTCAAATCGATTGTTTGTATTACATATGTACATATGTATGTATGCCAATATAATGTATATATGTATACATAAAAGTCTTTGCATTTTAGTTCTTTAGCGGAAAGTTTCAATCCATTTTGTCTTTTATTTTTTTTTCAACTTGCGGTTTGCGGTTAGACATCGATTAAAATTCCAAATGAACTTGAATAAAGAATCAATATTAATTCGATAAGACTTACGGCTTCGCCTTCTTCTTTAACTTAAAATTACTTGCTAACCCATTAAGGACGTTTTCGACATATGAGCGGTTTCTTTGAGAGAAAAGAACCTTCAAATTCAGATCGATATCTCAAAAACTGAGGGACTAGCTCGGAAAACCAAATTCAAAATAAGTATTTACTCCAAGCAGTCAAATGCAGACTATTGTATATTTAAAAAGCAAATTCCAACTGAATCGAAGGACGCGCCGTTATGTACATATGCAATTTATGATATATTCTTAAGTGTTTCTGAAACACTAATTAGCACATTTAGCACGAAATTAACATGCAACTCGGTAATCAAGTGTTTTTCCTCAGTTTTTGTTTAAACTCTTATACTGATTAACTCCATTACGGGTACTCGTTTTAAAAAAGTTAGGAAACTAAAGACTTTCTAAGACTACCAAAAGTGCAGCTAACTTTGAAGCTGCACAAGGAAGACAAGAGAAGAACGGCATTTGGGCGAGTAAAGTATTGAAAAGTTATATCTTATATATAAAAATTAAAGGGTATTTCGTTATGTGCCCGCATAACTTCCGAACCGCACCACCGAAAGGCGAGAAAATTTGCCCAGAAATTTCTTTAGTCCTACAGAAGATACTATTTATACAAAATCTCCGTCGAAAGTCAAAGCAATTCATATATAAAAAAATTAATTAGTTCTATACAAAACTTGAAACCAACTTCATGTTCATATTTATTTTTCCTAGTAAAATTTTTTCGCGTCGTACACAAACAGCTGCCAAACACAAATTAATACTCTTAAGGAGATTAAACTGCTTTCGTACATAAAAAGTCGATTCGGTTCGCGCGCACATTTGAAATGAAATCCGAGTCAAATTTGATCATATGCTAAATTTTTTAAACTTTGGACTGCCTGAGCACCAATTATAGCCCGGTAGCATTAGTCACAGCATTTATATTTTTATTTTTGTTGGCACCGTAAAGAAACTGGTTTAGTTGCGGTTGAAACCAAGTGGAAAGACAAGCATAAGAATGTGACTGAAGACACAAAAAAATTCATAACACTCAATTTTAAAGTTGTTTTCATATTTTTCAAATTACAACTGGTTTTTGTTCCACATAAAATTATATATGAATACGTACACGAAGAGAAAAAGAATAAAAAATTGCATAATAGGTCTAGACTAAAAAAAACAACAACAATAATTAAAAACAACAACATTAATAAAAAACAAATCAAAAATGTGATCGCAAAAGTGTTCGACCCCAGTAGACTTTAGAAAACAGAGTTGCCAAACAAAAAAATTAAATAAATAAGAGTTGCGAAACATAAAAGCCAACTAAATTAAAAAAAGTCGTTTATTTACTTATTTAAAAAAATGATCAGCAGTATAGAATAAACAAAAAATACCTGCTATCCACACTTTAGTATTCGAACTTCTTAAGTAACCCGTTTTTTTCCTCGATAAAGGTATTTTTATTTGATTAATACCAGACAAAAAAACCTTTTGACGTTTGGTAATCAATTCTTCCGAAAATACTTTACAGGCAGACATTTGTGATAGCTACAAATCTAATCGTATTGGGTACTTGATTTTAAATTTTATCGTTCATATTTTATCTTGATATTGATATTCCCATAAATTGAATGCATTGCTATAACGAGTATTATCAAAATCATATCTTTTCTTTTATGCTTTTTTTCTCAACTTTTACCGTTGCGAATTCCGTACTTAATGATAGAGACGACGTTTTCAACAACTCCTAGACCAATAAATGTTACTGTTATAGAAATATTTTGGGATCATAAAAATTTCCACTGCAAACGAAAAATATTACGGTGGGTGTACCCTTAAACAGTTGTTCTCTCAAGTGTGGATGGAAACAAATATTTATCTGTGAGCTGAAAATCGAAACATTTATTGGTCAAATTACGGCAACTAAAACACTGTGGAACATTTTTGGGATTATTGTCTGGGGGGTGAGAAATTCGAAGTCATAAAAAAACTGACACATACGAACGCCAAACCATTTGAGGGTTTTACTATACTGACCTAGTACCATCACCCTGACTTGGAATTTCTCACCCCCCAGATTAGCTGTTGTACTGTGAAATATAATTTTATGGTTTGTTTGTGAAAAACTATAAAAAAATATGTAATAGATCAATGAGAAGAAAAAGAAAGCCAACTACGGGTTTTATTATCGTATCCAAAACCGTCGAGTTTACGAGACAGGAACGAAGAGGGATTTTCTTCAGGTTAAATGCCGTCAGCTCGGCGGTTTTCTTAAAATTATTTGTAGAATTTTTTTCTGTTGAAAATCTCTAATATTTTATAACTAAAACTTTGGTTTAATTCAAATATTATAAAAATATTATATACGATGCTTAGAACTATTTTCTACGAAGTGTTTTGAAAACCTCTCAGTAAAAAATGTCTACACTTTACAAAAGCTGATTGATTTTCATGAAATGTCTCTCAGCGTTACTTTTAAAAAGACGGTATATTAAGTTTGCCATGAGGTTTGTAACCCGATTCGGCGATATCCGTCTTTTTGTCCGACTATATGTAAGTCTATCAGTTTTTGAGATATCGACTTGAAATTTTGCACGCGTCTTTTTCTCCCCAAAAAGCATATCATTTGTCAGAATCGTCGATATATGGCTTCTCTAGTATACCGGTATAGCTGTTATACAAATTGACCGATCAAGCTCAAGTTCTTGTATGGAAAACTTTTTTGTTTTACGAGATATCTTCACGAAATTTCGCATAAATTATTGTCCAAGACAAGTCTATAAATTGCGAAGATATTGTTCGAATCAGACTAATATAGCATATAACTGCCATACAAACTAACCGATCAAGCTCAAGTTATTGTATGGAAAGCTTTTTTGTTTTACGAGATATCTTCACGAAATTTCGCATGAATTATTGTCTAAGACCCAACAACCGCTGAACATATTCTTCGGCTGGGACTTCTATAGCGTATATGTACATATGTAGCTCCCATAACAACTATATATCCAAACTCAAGATAACTCCCTTTTTATTCCTTTTTTTATACGAAATGCAGCAGTGAAGGGTACGATGATTAGACTAGTTGTTTGCACTAATGTCGTAGATAATTATATAGCAAAAGCAAAAACAAGGTGTTAAGTTATGACGTCTGTATAAAAAATTAGTAGTTACGTACTCGAATATTCACACATATTTAATTGATCATAACAATGGCGTTGTTGTTTTTACTTTATTAAATAAATATTGCTGAAATTGCAATGTGTTTACTTTTTAGAAACAAAATAACTAGTTATTCACTATTTTCGCCAAGTACATACATATGTACATACATACATACGAAAGCTCGTAGTCGTTTTATTGCCGAAACAATTATACTAATTCCTTGGTTAATCGATGCGGAATTTCATTTCATAACAAACAAAAATCCCCAACAACACGGCGGGTGGACTTTTGAGCCGATCTCCAAACGCCGCTCTAAACAGCATGTTATTACAACAACCAAGTGAGTGAGAGCGCAAGGTGTTTGTTCGGCTACATGCACACACACTCGTCTCGTTGGATTCATATTCCTACATATAACCAAAATATATGTGCATATCGCCGATGAGTGTGAATAACAGATAATTGATGAATGCATAGTGCAATTTAATTGGTCAAACCTACGTCATTGGTTAAAGGCATTTCCGCATATACACACACACATGTACCTCGCTTAGCTATTTAGTTATGCACTCATGCATACATAAACAGTTGTAATGCCGCCGTCGAGAATGCGATTCTATGAATTAAGATCTCGTTTTTGCTCTTCAATGGGAGACGATGCCAAAGTGCAAACACGCTGCGGCCCACTCATTCCAAGTCAGACTGTATCGGGAAGTGATTCTAGCCGTTGGCTGAGTAATGTTAGCGGTAATAAAATGCAAAAAACAAATAAAAACAAAATATCCATATACATATACATACATATATGTACATATATATACATAAGTACATACGTATGTGCTAAAACTTAAATACAAAAAATAAATAAATAAAAGGCAAAGCCGATCATGTGCAAGGAAAATAATAGAGTAATGGCCAATCATGACATGCAATTTAACGAGTTGACTACTATTAAATGCTTACTTAATACGAGTATCTGCTGCCAACAACAACCAGACAATGGTGCCGACAAATTGCATTAATCACGCTATCATGCAATATATGATTGCTTGTATGTGTGTAAGTGCAAGATATATGCAAAATTTTAAAAATATGTTTTTATGTACGTATGTACATACATACATATACATACATATATTCGACGATATATAAAAACCTTTTTTATTCGATTGTGTTAAGCAGTAATTGTATGATTTTGGAATGTTTTAACTATTTTAAAAAATATCGCGAAATTTCAATTTTTTTGTAAAAATGTCTGCCAAAAATTCAATTTTCAGTTTTTTTCTCCTTCGTCCAAGTTCTATGTTAAGATTTTAACTAAACCAAATATTTTTCACTTTGAATGATCCTGTAAGGAGTTATCCCGCCAACAGCGGGCACATCTTTTTTCCGAGGGGTCGCCGGAAACGGCGTCGCAATGGCCGGGTTAAAAATACTTTTTCCAAAAATTTCAGAATTTCTTTGTTAATAGTGTTTGTTTGTAACAATAAAAAATTTTAATAAAAAATTTCATTTTTTATATGAGAAAAACATTTTTGAAAAAATACTGTTTTTTATACGAGAAAACCTATGCGACCCCTTAATCAAAAAATTAAGGCACATTTTTGTGGAGCAGCAAATTTTCTACAACTTATTATAGAGTTTTCATTGACTTATTCTATTCATATAAAGAAAGAAAATTGCTTAAAATAACCAAACTTCAAACGTTAATGTCTTTTAAATGTTTCGGTTTGCGAAAAATCGTAGACGACCTTTTGTATAACATTAAATTTCCTACAAAATGTATGAAACGATTTTTTTTCAATTAGTTGGAAGCGATATTGAATTTTTCTAACTGATAGTAAGAAAAAACTAGAGAACTGTGAGATGTTCTTCCATCTCGTCACAGTTAAAAGCTCATACATGCAGAAATTTTCTTAGAGATTATTCTTAGATTATCTAATTATCTATTTTTCAAAGCATCAAACGAAAAAAAAAATATTCGGACTTTTTATCCACCCTAATATACCTACATACATCTATGCCTATATACTTTTAGCTGCCGAAAATAAATCAAAAGTCTCAGCTACTATTTCAGCAAACTATTTCCTCATGCGCACTTCCACAGAATGTTTTGTTAATTTATTTTCTCTAATCATTTAAATAAATATTTATCCATATTCAAATTGTTAATAATCTAATAATAATATCATTCATACTTATGTGCATACATATGTAGGCATATAAATACATTTAAATATGTAAATACCTATTTGCCTTACGAGATCTACTTGCAACAACACAAATATCCCACTGAGCAAAATAGAGGCGATATCCATAGGAGTCTACTGACTGAATTTTTAGGAGATTTTTTGAAGACATTTGTGTTTCTTTTGCTATTTCAGGAAAATACATACATATGTATGAATGTGTGTATGGTTGTATGTATGTTTATACATTTTGATATCATTCGAAAATAATATGGAGAGCGCAACGTAAATGATTTGTTTACTCACTGGGTTCGGTGGAACAGTGAGTACTATGTATGTAAATGTGTGTAACTATGGATGTGTTTAGCCAAGACGGTGTGCCACTGACGTCAATTTATAATTGCTATTTGCATTGGTTGTTGTTTTATAAGTATGTAAATACATTTTCATAAATATCGCGTGCGATGTCTGCAGAGCGATATTAAAGAAACATACATTTGCACATTTATTTCAGAATTTTGATGTTTTTGAAGATTTCCTATAGTATGTACTTACATATGTACATAGGTATACAGATCTGTATAAGTTTGTACCTACTTATGTATGTATGTAAGTATGTATAACATGTAATAATTGCATTGAAATTGTAAGATTTGAAGTGGTAAAAAATATTATTACACCGGTCAACAAAAAAAAATTTGCGGTTTCTCTTTTCATGCTCAAATTCTGAAAAATAATGGGGTTTTTACTTTTATCTTTTAAAGTTTGCTTTTGCTTGATGCGAACGGTGCTGATTTGATAATACGAACATAAAAGAAGTAAGAAAAAAAATCGACTTAAGCAAATTTTCATAAAAAAAAAATATTTTTCCCTTATTTTTGATGTAGGAGAAACTTAAATTTAACATGCAAAGACAGACTCAAAACTCGTTTCGATCGGTGTCATTCATAATATGATATTTAAAAGCATAATTCTAAATTGAACTTAATCACCCTCAATTTCACGAGGATACTTTGAAAAAAAGCATACATTTTGTTTTTGGTCGTACAATTTATATGGCATTTCTATAATGGTCCGATATCGGCGGTTGCGACCAATGCACAACTTCTTGCGGTAAAAAACACATTTCATAACTATATCTATTTTAGTCTAGGCTAGTATACAGACAGACAGATGTATGTACATACATACATATATTTTATAGAGTCTACCAACTCGAAAGCGCAAACTGTGAAAAAGTACATTCCAAAAGCTGAAAGGTAATTTTATAGCTTTCCTTTTGTTATTTTTTTTTTAGCCTTTGGAAAATAAGTACAAATCTGGTCAGTCGAAAAATCCTCCACAAGTAAATGTTATGCACACACATGTACACAAGAAGGTTGACACAAGTAATTTGTCACACAAAACAATTAACGTAGTTGTAATGAAGGCAATTACGGATAATTAAATTACATCTACAAATTAGATGCGATTCGCATCCATTTCAATTTGCCATTCTGCTCCTCCAAAACAATTCGTTATTTACATCGACATACATACATACATGTACATACATATGTACATACACGTAAGTTTATGGGTATGAACATGTGGGATATATTTATAAATAAAAGTCATGAAATTTTTCTTCAACTATTTGCGTGATAAGCTAAAAATATCCATAAAGACTTAGAGTTAAGTCTTCATAATTACGTTCCAGAAAAGTTTAGATTGTTATAATTATAGAAAATTTATTATTAATTTTATTAAAAAAACTATTTTCATTAGATGCAATTTTTTCATTCATGTTATAGCTTTAAAATCAATACAAAATAAACGTAATGATTAATTCGTTTAATTTCGTGTTTTAATAAACAGCAAACATTACTTTCATTTCTTACACTTCTATATACGAATATTTTCTCATATTCGTTTGGAAAAAACCAAACACTTAATAGCACTTGAATTATTATATATTTGGGTCAGTCACTCCAGTTCTTTTTCATAACTATTTATGAATTTTCACCGGTTACTTTCTTCTTACAACCCATTCTACTTATCTCTACCTTAGGTGAGTACACTTTAGAAAACAAACCTGTTACACGGGGTTTCGCCGCAATTGAAGAACTGGTGCTGCTTTCTGCTGCATTGCTTCCGCTGGTTCGGGCACACTTCAAAAGCATTTTCAATGCTTTTTTTTTAATTTACAATATTTACAGTTGTATTTTTTGTATGCAGCACAAATTTTACTGCAAATGCGTTAATTATTATCAATCAATTAAAGATGACCCAATCAGTTGTTCTGCAGGAGGACCCTCAAGATGCCGAAATAATTGTATATTTCTGTTATGCCACTACAAATTATGCATTACTTTGATAATTGAATTATTTGCTTTGTAATTAATTTTCTTTAAACACTTATCGTTGCATATTTTGTTTATATTCAACAAAACTATTATATATTTCCACTTCAAGCACTTTGAGCACTTTATTTTCGCTTCTACATTCGTTACTATTTTTAGCAATTTTCTGTACTGCACGTTTTATTTTACATGTTCATTTTCTTCCCTGTGCTTAATGGGCAATCATTTTTTCCTCAATTCACACACACACGTTTTCAGGACTAGCTTGACGAGTTCGCCACCACACTGTCCCATGTTTTGCATTCCAACAGCCGCGATTTAGATTTAATTCGTTTTCAACAGCTTAGGAAAGTTTTAAATTTTATTGAATTCCTTTTCAACGATAAAATATTTAATGTTAAACAATAATATTTCTAATTTGTTGAAGAATTCTTGGACAAAATCTACTAGTTACGATACAAAATAGAATTTACGCTTTACTTTAACTTCCTATAGACGAGTTTCGCAATTTCGCTTTCGACTGACATTCCAAAAGTTGACAGGGTTGCATGGCTAAAATAAGTTATCGAGTAATATTTAGTATTGAATAAAACAAGTTTTTAAATTACACAAGCATGAACCATTCATAATACTTAACAAAACTAGATTTTAATTCAAAATTATTTAAATGCATTAAATGTTTGGAAATCTGTCGTAACACCAAATCCAAATACATTGTAATAAGAAACTTACCAACACTAAAAACATTGTTTACCTATTACCATATGATAGCAAGAGAAAGCATAACATTTGTACCGTATGTCAAACAAGAAACGGAAAGAACTGCTGCTGGTAGGCAAAATCTGTTTACCTTCCGATTGGAGTGTGTTACACATATCTACGGATTATTGCTAAGAATGTGTCGTTGTGATTAGATAAGAAATTAGTGATAATTAGTAAAGAATGTAATATATAATCTTTAAATAGGGGAAGTTAGTATTATTCTCTTTAGATAATCGACTGTGCCACATCTCGCAAAACAATCTTAAACGCACTATATATGTGAATACATAAAGACCTCTAAAGAAATTTAGACAATTGCCTTCGGCAGTACTCACGATTTATTCGCTGCACTGACACGTTTAGAATTTAAAAAGCAAAAAATAAGAGAAAATTAATAGCATTTTTCCACAAATATTAAAAAATATGTGTGTGATATTTTTTTACGTGAACTCAAACCCAACCTCCGGCGGTTATAAGCTTATTCTAGCATCAAATCGGGATGAATATTTCGCCAGAGATACACAAGATGCAGCAAAGTGGGCTAACGCCGAACATGTTTATGGAGGTGAGTACTGACATACATAAATATGCAACAATTCATGCAGTATGTTTTCTTTGTTTTGAATTTTCGTATTGCACATCAGGCATTGACCTCGAACCTGGACGTGAAGGTGGCACTTGGCTAGCTATTGGTGGTCATGGTGGCGTATTTAAAATAGGTGCGTTGCTGAATTTGACTAGCGAACCAAAACCAAGGAATGCTGCGGGTAAGCATTATCAAGCCACTAGCTAGATATAAAATGTTGTCATATGCTAACCTTTGTTACTTTACTTACTACGGCTCATTGACCCCTAACTGCATACAAACGTACATTCACACATTAACCTTTACTTATCACGAAATGAACTTGCATGATGCCTTTGTGTGTGGTTCGTATACAAAAATATTTATTAACCACTTATTTTTGTCAATGCAAATAAATCAATGTTATTTACGCTAATCTCTAATACGCTGATAAACAATAATTCATAAAACAACTTGAAACATATACATATATATGCGCATAGCTACACACCATAACATAATGCACTTGAATTATGACAACAATAAGGCTGATACAACAGGGAACAACACTCCTCCTACAGACAACAAACCATTACCACTACTGAACAATGAAAATTTTTTGTTAGGCCGTGGCATGATCGTCTCAAATTTTGTCTCTTCCACGGATGATTGCAATATAAAAACTTACAACGCTGAACTATTGGCCGATTGCACCAAGTACAGCGCTTTCAATTTTGTGTCAATCGAAATTGGGTTAGTAACATTTATATTTTTATATATTTATTTATTAATATTTATATTTTAATCTTATAAAAACATTATTTTTATTTCAGTAATGCGAATAGACCTGCTGGTATAACGCTGTTAAGCAATTCGCCGCCCACTTTGGAGCATTATGCTGATGGCAAATGTTATGGTTTTGGCAACAGTCTGGATGCCGTACCTTTTCAGAAAGTCATCCACGGACGTCAACGTTTCCAAAACATTGTTGAGAATTTCAACAAAAAGCTGTCAAACACGCCGTTAGAGAATGCGCAAAATCTACAAAATGAATTAGTGACAAATTTAAAGAATTTGTTAAAGTGTAAACAAAAGTTTTGGCCAGATGCGGAATTGAAACGACGCGCGCCCAATTGGGGCGAACACTTGAGTGCGTTGAATGTGAATGTGCCGTTAGCGGACTACGGCAGTCGCACACACACCGTTATACTGATTGATGAGCACAATAAAATGCATTTCTACGAGGAAACAATGGCTGGACTAGATCCCGAGGGTGAATGGCGACAAATACATATCGAAAAACAGTTCTTTCAAAAACTGTAAATAAGTTGGCAACGCGAAAATGTTTACAATGCTTTGGTGTGGTGCGCTGCTAATTGGTTGTACAAAACTCAATGCCTCTAAATAGAAATGTTTGAACTCAGGTGTAATGACTAAAATTTTTTTTTTGCATAAGGATCTAACAAATAGGTGATAATAGAATTGTGTACGTGTGCTTTCATTGTAGTTGTTTAAATAATGATTTAAAGTTTTATTCTCTGCCACTGTTTTGATTTATAACTCTTACTAGTTAACAAGATAATTTTATTTTATTTTATATATATACATACAGTTAGTTTGCGGTTTTTTGCATTACGTTTTATTGTTTTATTATTTATAAGCCTTGGCGACTCTTTGTTTGACACCTTTCAGCGCTCCTTTGCGTGCGCCGTTCACTATGTTCTTAAACGTGCCTGCATGTTTTGCGCGTTTTCTGTAAAACAACAAAAACAAATAGCAAATAAATAAAATTATGTAAAACAATGAAATGAATGAAAACTGTAAAGTTAACGTACCGTTTGTTCAGCGTGTTTCTAGTGAGCGGTATATACGCAAATGGATCGAGTTTGCCTTTCTTCTTCATATCACCTTTGGCTTTCTTAGTCGTGTAGTCGCTCCCAGCGTACGCGGGGGCGGCTGCAGACTTTCCAGATTTAGCTGTTTTTGATGAGTAACCGGATTTCATGGATATCGCATCACTGGCGGCGCCCAAGGGACGATGTATACCCTTACCACCGGCCACATATTTGGAGGCCGATGTTTTGCCCGAACGCATGCTGGTGGCGTCTGTTGCTTTACGTTTACGGCTCGTGGCAGGCATTTCTTCTTCTACGAAATTAAATTGATTACAAAAAAGAAGAACAGGAAAAAAGGTCAACTAAAGTTGCGCCGAAGCTATGATACCCTTCACAAATAAAAAAAGTTTCCATACAAGAATTTGATTTTAATGGGTTAGTTTGAACAGACTCACGGACCGTATAAATTGACCCAGCTTACTGATCCGTAAGTTATACATATGTATAACTTCGTAGCAAATTTAATACACCCTGATCTGGGTATAACAATAAAATTATATAAAAAAAAAACAACCAACCATCACTTGAGTCCACCTCCATGCCACGCTTAGGCGCTTTCTTCACCTCAACACCTTCGTCTTCGTCATCCTCATCATCATCATTGCCATCGCTGCTGCTCTCGTCGCCACCAACGCCACGCAATGCTTTATCGCTTATAATCAGTCTTCCATCTTCGGCGGTTTTGAAGCCACGATTTGGATCCTTATTCTTTGTTTTTGTGCTGCCCGCAGCGTTTGCATTCTCATCGGGACGATTTGCTGTTGGGGGCGAAAAAGTGGAACCGTTACATAAAAAACACATAACGGATATATGCAATTATTGCAAACGCACTCAACACATTTCCGACTGACTTAATATCAGCCAAATCCACAATGTCCTCCGGATCTTCGCGTATAAAAGTGTTGGCGCGCTTCTTGCTCTTCTTTTCAGCCTTATTGCCCTCGTCGTCGTCTGTATCCATGTCTTCGGGCAAATCGGAATCGGAGTCGGCCAAAATGTCATCAATGCTGTAAGGGGATTACATAAGTGTTGGTATTATAGACGGAAGTAGAACAACAATAAAAAAAATTAAAAAATAAATAAAAAAAAATAAAAAAAATTAAAAAATAAAATAAAAAAAAAATAATAAAAAGTAATAAAAATAATATATTAACAACAAAAATAACAACAGTAAAAACAAAATTGTAATATTAACAACAACAACAAAATAATAATAGCAACATATATAATACCAATAATAATAACAACAGTCACAAAATCAAAAATAGCAACATACGTCACACTCTTCTTTTCTAGCCCAGCCACGAATTCATCTTCTGATTCCTCTTCGTCCTTCTTATCCTTTTCGTTCAGCTGCTGTCTGTTCTCACGACGCATTTGCTTGCGTATTTTCTTCAGACGTCGATGTGTCACCTCATCATCGCCAGGCACGAACTTGATCAGCTCTTCAGCTGTGAAGCGCTTGCAAAGCTTTTTCAACAAATAACCGATTTGTATGCGGCAATAACGTTTTGTGTCCTTCGCCATGGCGGAGAGCGCTTTCATCTAAATTTTTCTTTAAAATTAGTTACTGCGACACTTAAGTCATAAAAGAAACTTACAATCGTTTGCAAATGGTTGGCAACCAGCGGTGAGGGCATTACTTTGATGAATGTTATCAGAAAGGCGACCGACGCTTCGGCCAATGAGCGTGTCTTCTGCACGAGAAACACTAGTATCTGCTCCATTATGAATTCGAGTGTGTTAATTGTTAGATTTTTGCCCTGCTGTTGGACCACAGTGCGGAAAGCCAATATGGTGTTGGTAATAAGCGACTCATCGCCGGCAAAACCGGCCGTCAGTATATCGACGAAATCATTCAATTTGCCAGCCTCCTATGGTTTAGAAATAATAAAATAATATTAAATATTTGGAAAATTACTATTCATGGGACAAAATAAATACCTGATACAAATTCACCAAGAATGTTATGAGTTCTTCGGAGACATTTTCTTTGCGCGTCGAAAACTCCTTATATGAGATCACAGCTTCCGGTATGGTTTTCATAACAATTTTGTCATTCACAGTTAGAGATTTACGGTTTTCAATAATAATTTTCAGGCATCTAAGTTGCAAAATGCAAAGTTTATAAATTAGTTAAAATTCTAAATTTCCAAATCTCAAACCTAACCTCAAACGGGCGGCCTGGCACACAGCACAGCTTGTGGCAAATGCGTCCAGCAGCAGTTTCTGTAAGGCTATGCTATTTTTGCGTGCGAATTTCTGACACGAAGCTGCCTCGGAAGTGAGTATATCACGCAGGAGTCTGTAGTAAAAAAAATATTATTAATAACGGTTATTTTCAAACAAATTTAATACTTTTTAACGTACTCATATGTTCTGCGCTGTTGCTTTTTCAATTTTTGCTCATCTTTGGTGACCAGCTTGGACTTTTCGTTCTTCAGCACGGGTACTATGAACTCCTCGAAGAACACACGTATGATTTCGCTGGTTTGGAAGAGCAGCAAAGCAGCGTTGATGTCGAAAATCGAGTCGTATTCGAAGGTGCCGACGGCCGTATTAGAAAGTTGTGTTTTTGCAGTCTCGAAAAGCTCCTTAAGCACATCCTCTGGTGTACGCGTTAGATAGAGCTGTTGAAATAGTTTGAATGAATGTAAGAATGCTATATTTACACAAATCTTCAAGCTAGCTTCGTACCTTAATGACGTCCAACGTCTTTTTGCGCAGATCCGCCTCGTATGTGGTGTTTGGTTTCTGCGCGTAAATATTGAAAAGACGTGGTAGGAAATTTTTGGAGTATTTTGCCAAAGCTTCTTTGATTTCAGCGCTCTCCTCGTTCGCTATCAGCTCGGTCAAGCCATCGAAGATGGGTGCACGAAACTCTGGATTATTATCCAGCGCATTGCCCAAAGTGGGCGCAATCAAGCGTAAGTTCTCCGGGTCTGCGGGCTCGCGACAAAAGCCTGGGAATAGACCCCACAGCTGACAACACAACAGCTCGTATGTATGTGACATGGACTTTTGTTGGTCTTGCGCGTGTTGATGCCATTTGTTGTTGCAATCCAAAGCTAGTGGCAAAACGAACTCTTTGAAGAATTTAAAGGTGGCGCCTTTGGCACCTTGACGTAAGAGCGGCAGCAACCAGGAACGTTCCAATAAAACTTCGCCTTTGCTGTTTGTTAACGGTATCGTCTTCAGCGCATTCTCCGGACCCATCGATTGTATGGCGGCAATGATGGTGTGTTCGATTTGTACGCGCAGCGCGCTCTGTGTGTCATAACGCTTCGACAGGGTCAAAAGTGAGCGCGAGAGTTCCTTGCTGGGGAGATGATAGAAAAGTATTAAGAGAGTAAATTCAGATTTTGGCATAACTTAATATTCACATGGTATATACCTGTAATGCTTGCCACAAACTTCGAAAACAATGGAAAATACTAAAATCACGTGTTTGGCCATTTCACCGAATGGCGCATTCAGCGCTTTCTCGAGCGACGCGATAATGCGCGTAATCGACATGCGATGAACTTCCGCCTGCTCAGCTGTCTCACTAGCCGGCTTCACGCATTCGTATAGCAGCTCTTTTAAACAATTCGAAACACTGCTAATTATTTCCGCGCGTTCCGACATCCACAAATCTGTCGCGCAGATGTCGATGAAGCGCGGCAATGCATTCATGCACAAATTCAAGTCCAACAGCGCCAAATGAATGTGACCCTCTTTGAGCACCGTAACCCAAGCTACCGTTTGACGTATGTCAGCGCGATCGGGACGATATTCGTGTATGGCGGCCAAGAGTTTTGCGCATAACGGGCCATTCAAATTTGTCGTACGCGAGGCGAAGAGCGCATGCAGCGCTTGGAAGCAATTGGTGCGTATGAGCACGTTTGCAGCGGTCATTATGGAGAGAAGGCTTTCACATACCGCACGTATGTCCTCGGTTTTAAGCCCACTCAAAATGTCTTTGAGTAGTGTTAGTGTATGCAACACGGTTGTTTGTGAGTTGGTCAGGACTTCGGGTTTAAATTGATTTAAACAGAACTTCGTTATGCGATTGCTGGCCGGATGGCTCTTAACTTTCGGTTGCTCCTCACTGACGTCCTTCTCAGCATCTTCGCCCTTGGGAGCACGCATAAAGGAGCTGCCGTGTATGATGGATACAATAGCATGTTGAGCGGCTTTGCGCACCTAAGCAAATAACGGTAATTTGAATGTTATTTTTAAAATATTTATTTTTTATACACCTTTGGCTTCGAGTGTATGGTAAACGAAAGTATAGCGTCAATATACTGCCAAGTTGACGAGTAAGTCCAAGTGTTGTAGTCCTGCGCACAGAGTAACACCGACAAACAACCGATTATCTGTAAATGTTATTCACAAAAATAATATTACTAATAAATTTTACTTTTCACAAAAATGTTGTGTTACGCACATATTTGATTATAGTCTGATTTGTGGACTCTATAAAACGTTGCAGACACGTTAAAAAGGTTTGTGCTGTCTCTCCAAAACGCTTACGTAGCACCGTCGCCGGCACTGACTTAATGCCCATAGACAACAAAGAAATACCAGCAATGATGTCATTGTCTTCCGTGCTGGCCTCAATCTGTTCCATAAGTAAGATAAAATACTCTGTTGACGATTCTGTGCCACCACGTTCGCGTATAACTTCGGTAAGTGCTGTTAGTATGGCTAACATTTCTTTATGCAAATCGGAGGAGGCACGGAAACCTACTAACAAACGTTTAAAGCTCATGTTGCTGCAGGCGCTATAGTTCGAAGCGAATGTTTTGAAAGTTTTAAAAGTGCCTTGTTGTGATTCCGACATACTCTCATCTTCCAGTCCATCGTCATGCAAGCTGAACGACTTCAGACTACCTGCAACATCATTGACTGTAGTCGTTTCAGCGTTGTAAGCCAAGCGTTGATCATGTTTCATGACAGCGTCCAGTGTGAGTGTAGTCGGATCAGAATTCGCTTCTGGTGGAGCTATGCGTTAAGAAATAAAGTTAAATAAATTTCTAACACAAAAGTCACATTTGTTTACCTACCTAAACTCAAATTGGGCTGAAAGAAGCGCGACTTGGCTTTCAGACGATGCTTCATTTGGTCAGGATTTGAAGTGGACGACTGCCCTTTGCTCCATGTTTTGCCTTTAGTATGGCGCTTTAGTTTAGAACGAAATTTTCCCATTTTACGCAACGTTTTGAAAAATGAAACTATTTAAAACTGTTTCAAGAATTGAGAAAACAAAAGCACGTGTCGGCGAAGCACTGTGCTGGTTTAAGAGAATTATTTTAGTGAAGAATGTCATGCAAAACGGAATTGAATTGCATATTTTGCTGTCAAGGGTTACTGAAGCAAAATAAATTTGAGCAGAAGAAATATGTTGGAAAAAAAAATTGAAGTTATATGTTGATTATGAAGACGGATATGATTTGCTTTACATTAAAATTATTATTTTTACATCTAACACAAGAAAAAATGAAAATAAAAATGTATAAAGCACTTAAATCTCATTTCATTATAATAGTACTTTTTTTAATAGTAAATATTTTTTCATACTTTTTTGGTTTTTACTTCACAAAAACTGTTGGAAACACATCACTGCTGTTAGAACAGCTGTCATTTGTGTTTGTTTTTGTATTCAGTTGATGTTTTGCCATTCGTGGTTGATGTTCGATTTTCTTATTACGATTGTATAAAAAGAGAAGTAAACAATCAATTTTGCAACAAAAAGTGTGATAATGAAAAATAGGAAACGCATGTGTAATCATTTGCAGAGATATTAAAAGAAAGGCCAAACTTGAAAGATAATTGTGTGAAAGTTAATTGTGAAATACATAAATAAATAACTAAATATTTAACATATGAGTTAAGCAAATCTATAAAGTATTTGTTAGTATCAACTAATTCGGCACAACGGCAGCGCAGCGAAAAGAAAGTAATTGGAAGTTTAAGTGAAAATTAGGTCAGAATAGTGGAAAAAGCGCAAAAACGTACATAAATAAAATAACTACGTTTATTTAGGTTGACCTTAATGCCTTACGGTGTGCTGGAATTGTGTAAAATAAGTTTTAAAAGAAATAAAGCACTAAAACCGCAAGGGAGTTGAATGACACAGCGCTGTCCACTGCGATTAGTATACAGTGGATAGCATTTTGTTTTGTTGGCGCATACGCAGATCCAAAAGGCGCTATCTAGTTCTTTGTGTTGTTGCGGTTAAAAACAAGCAGTAGAAGCAGCATTGAAGCACAGCATGGAATATTTACAAGACTTGGCCAAAAATCTGTTGGATTTTCTATGTAAGTAACCAATTTTATATATTCTAGAAGCTTTTTTATTAAAGAAAGTTCTTATCCATATATGTATGCATCCAAATTTACGCTTTAGCCACCTACATTGACTTGGACTACTCGCTATGGCTTTACCGGCTGCTTTGGCCGCTAATTGTAACATTCCTGCTTCCGATGGTCTTCGTGGCACTAATTTACATATCATTTGTGATGTTATTCATTTACAAATTGCACAGGTAAGATTATTATTTTATTTTTGCCATAGTTAGCATTATATGGTAGGGGGGTAGCAGCGTTCCACTCGTGCAATTTAAGCATATTTGACGCATATTGGACTTGTCTGCAATTATTGCAAAATAGTGAAAAAAAAATTAACCTGTGCTCTTAATGGGCAGTTATTTCCATACATTTTATAAATCAGTGGGAATTATGGTGATTGAACAGTTTGTCATATTTGTATATAATTGGATTTGTTTTTGTTGTAACAACAAAAGCTGTGCATAAATACTTAATAAGATACGAGCTTGCTTATATTCAAACATTTTTTTGTGCAACAATCAGGAAGTAAATGATTTGTGCTTTTTGGTCAAGCACCCAAAAATTTTTCGGAAAAAGTTATGAAATAACACAAAGTACATATTATTTATTAGCCAGAAATTTAAGTTTAGACATTTAATTAGTGCAAATGAGCGTCATTAAATTATGGCTGTGTCTACACACATAACTACGCATGATTGCTTTCATTTCTTATGCATATTCATATACCATAAGTATATCTCAACAAGTGTACAAAAAACTGTGCTTAGAGCGTTTAGATTTCTTTATCGCTTTTTTTTTGTTTTACTGTGATACTTAGTATTATATATTGCCCTTTTAAACGTATGTCGTTTTAATTTCATTTTAATAGCTGCTTGAGAGTGGAATTTGATTACTGATTTGTGCACAGGTTGTTGGCTAATAGTTTTTATATTACTATGCTATTGTATTGGTGACTTCTACAACACCTGTTTTTAACCATTTCCAGCTGATGAGTAAAATTTTGACAGGCCGAAGAGGTGAAGGCCTAATAAAATCTTGCAAGCTTGATGCTACACATTTGCAAAATCATAATTATGACAATGCTACTTTTTTAATGGCATACAGATATTTTTTTATATTTCTTGTTATCTAAATATGTATGTTATTATATGTATTATGTCATTAACCTGTCTTACAGGTTAGTTAAACATCACAATTTCTGGTCAAGGCCGATTTTGTAATCTCGTAATGCCTGCACGTTCATATTTATTACACAGATGCTTGTATATTTACATACATACATATGTGTATCGTTGCAAAATTGTTATAAAATGTAGAATTGTAATTTCTTGCTCATATGTTTGCTTAGCTTACGTTTTTATTGCGTTTACAGGCTACTTGTTGAAAGCGTCTAATGTAAACAAATAGTTTTTGCTTCTATTTAAAAGAAAACTAATAAATTTGTAATAGCACAAGTAATCATTTGCATTTCACAACATTCAAACCTGCGTTTTTTCTATTTCAACATTTTTATATGTATTTTCGAAGTATTTCGTCAAACAATTTTGCTTTATATGGGGAGTTATGCCGAATTTCCTTAGTCCAGTCCATTATTAACATGCGACCTTCAATGCGTTCACACAAATTCAAGTCAAAAAATTTATTATTCAAAAAACCATACTTTTAAATAAGGTTTAAGTTATCAGCATGCGAAGGGATTTGAATTTGGAATACGTACATACATATATACTTGTATATGTACATGCATCTACATATAAAACATTTATATAAAACATATAATTTATAAACCTAGTAAATAACATCACAAGGCATTAATTCATATAACGAGTATAATTGTTATTAAACTAGTTGAGAAGGGCTAAACTTAATTTTATTTGCTCGGTGCATGTTTCAGAAAGTTATAATTAAAACTTTACAAAGTCAATGTAACATTTCTTTTCATAATTTAAAATTTATAATGTTTACATATTTTTTCTACTTAAAAGTTTTAAATTTGTCAATACCCCATTACTCATCAATCTCTTGTCATCGCTTTCCTTATCTATAGAATTTTTTATATGTCAACTATGTAAATAAAGCTAAAAATACAGTGCAACGTGAAGCAAGAAGCAAAGCAACCGTTTCTACGACAGTCTGGTCTATCTAACAGGAACGGACCCGTATCTTTATACGAACGAGAACTGTCAATCCCAGAATACCTCCAAATTACTTCAGGAACTTTTTCTGCCTTAAATAGTCGTTAGAGTTCAGTAGAATGCTAACTCATGCCGACTCCTGTTACGTAGACCTGATTGTTGTATATGAAGTTTGGTTATCAATAAAGCTTTAGGAATTGAGTCAAAAAATTCTGGCACTTAAATTGCATTTATTTTGTTGTATTTCTACCGTAAAGTTGATCGAAAATGCTTTTCTCTAATCTTTAAAATATTTTCGGTTTACGTTTCACTATGCACCCAGCCTTAGTTTCTAATTAGCATGTATTGTATATATAAAATACATAGTATGTGTGTAGCTATAAGCATTTGCTTTCGATAATGTATTTTCTACGCAATAACTCGCATTTTTTATCAGTTGCGTCGTTTTTATTTAAGTGCTGCTGAACATATGTACATATTTTTATTACTATTATTATTTTGCAACAAATGTTGTCGACATCTGTCGATATTTGTATCGTTACTGAAGCAGATTTTAATAAATCATAGCCTGTAATTATAAAATAATTACTACTAGATTAATTCAATTGTAGTTTTGATTTACGAATTGATAATTTAATTTGTGGAAACGGAAGTTTTGTCAGTTTTGGCTCACTTTTGGAGCGCCATTAATAAAGGTAGTTGGACGGCTCGTATGAATATGAGCTGTGTGATGACATATTCCATACTATAAATTTAAGTTTTGTAGGATTTTTCCAAAAATAGAGATTACGATTTCAATTATTCACAAATAATTTGAGGTTATCAAATTAAAATGCTAATTTCCTCACTGTCATTTACACTTTTTCAGGGAGGTGATCATGCGCGCCGTACGCACCGATCGCAAATTCTGGGAATTCGGTCGAAAATTGGTCGCCGCATTGTGGGATGCACATGCGCGCATTTATCACGGCTACGAAGTGATCGGCATGGAGAATATACCAGAGACTGGACCAGCACTGATTGTATACTATCATGGCGCTATACCTATTGATATGTATTACTTGAATTCACGAATAATATTGCAAAAGGATCGACTAATATATACGATTGGCGATCGCTTTCTATTCAAATTACCCGGTTGGGGCACAATATCCGAGGCATTCCATATAAGTCCCGGCACAGTGCAATCGTGTGTTGGCATTCTGAAGGAGGGCAACATGCTGGCCATATCGCCGGGTGGCGTTTATGAGGCACAATTCGGCGATCACTATTACGAGCTGTTGTGGCGCAATCGTCTCGGTTTTGCGAAGGTCGCATTGGAGGCAAAGGTGCCGATAATACCATGTTTTACACAAAATTTGCGTGAAGGTTTTCGTCAATTGGGTATTTTTCGCACTTTCTTCCTGAAACTCTACAATGCGGTGCGCATACCGGTCTATCCGATTTATGGTGGTTTTCCGGTGAAGTTTCGCACATTTGTCGGTCGGCCGTTGGAGTATGATGGCACGCTAACGCCAGAGGAATTGCAATTGAAGGTGTGTGTGTATGTTCATTGCTAGTGTTTTTATATAAAATTAGTATTTCTTTTATTTTAGGTGGCAGCCGCTTTGGAGGAGTTGATAAACAAGAACCAACGCATACCGGGCAGCATATTTCACGCGCTGCTCGATCGCTTTCCACCGTTTCGTAGTAAAACAAAAGTGTAAAAACGAAATTTTGTTTAATTTAATTATTTATGTACTTAGTGTAAAGGTGTGTTCCCTTATCAGCAATTGATTACACTGATTGCAGCAAATCTCCATAGTATACTCTCTTGTGTTATTTAAGTTCTTCTTTCATTTCTTTTGAGGGGAGGGAAACGCAAAGACTATCCGCTATCTATAGAAGTAATTTTATTGCGCGTATTTTTGACAACTTTGAGGAGGAAAACTAAAAATGTAAACAAAGTATACAATAAATAACTATAAGTAATAGAAAAACAGGATTATAAAACTTCAAACTGCATCTATAAATACTATTTATGACATACTAGTGTATCACTAATCCATCTACATACACGCTAATTAAAGTTCAGCTTTCCATGTTTCCATAAATAGCCATAAGTGTACTTAATACAGCAGAACAATTTTCTATTAATTTATTATCTAGTTAATTTTATACTCTAGTTAATTTTAGCTTAACCAGGGGGTTTAGGGGATTCCTATTTATAATATGTATGTATTTGCACGTCAGTGCTTTCAGTGAAATCAACAGGCGCCACAATGCGTATCATACAATTAATATGTTTCAAATACGTTATAATTTATGTAAACATATTTTTTTAAACAAATATATCAAAGAAAAACAATTCAATTGTATAGCTTAATAGTAGATTAAGAGTGTGTACACATAAATATTTACTTATTTTACTTACATTCATACATACATACACAGATATATGTATTAATTCAACGGTATTGACATTGTTGTCTCTGTAAATGCTTAGCGTGACGTAAATAAGAAATGAAAATAAATATCTTAATTTATTGCGTATTATATGGCGTGTGGAAATTAATAGTACATAAAACATTAAAAAAAATGAAATAAAATAAATAAAAAATATAAAGATAAAAATGGTATCTTATTTGCTTATCACCTATGCATATTCTAAGCAAAAATTAAGTAATGAGAGCATTTTGTTGTTGTAGTGGCAGAATTCTGCCGAGTTGACAATCTTCGGCCGAATAAAAAATCCGAGTCTGTTTCGGTTACGTAGGCCCGACTGTCGTGCGCGCGGTTCTCTTTTGTACTTTCACTCTCTTTCCCTCTTTCGAAGTTGATGTTCGAGTTCGAAAATTCTATATCATATTAATGCTGTCCATAGTACGGCCTAAACTATTTAGACGCGTGCAGAAGCCTTTGAAAATGGTAAAAAGCGAAAAAAACAGAGTAGTTTGAAACCCATTGTACTTCCCCATTCAATTCCCACGTCAGTCTTCGGAGCGGACCTGGATTTTTATCTGACCAAAGACTGTCAACTCGGCAACATTCCTCCAAATTGTTTCAGGAATATTTTCTGTCGCGACAATTCATTAGAAAAGGAGCATAAAATAACAAATATAAAAAAAAAACTTATATTAAAAATGGTTTATCCCGCTTTACACAAAACTACGAGTATTTTGGAAAAAAGTTATTTTGGAAAGTTGTAGGGAATGAAATATAGACATTTGTATTAACACCTTTTTCATATAACCTCAAACATTTGCGCGTTCCACTTACGTAAACCCGATTTTTAAGGGTTCAATATCGTCGATAACGACAGTGGCTAAAATGCATTTCTAATGCCTTAAAAATCAAACTCAAATCAGTTTTAAGCATTTCTATGTTTGAATTGATTTATTTCGAATTAAAATTATACAATTTTTGGCCTTAGTATTTTATTATTTATTTCTAATTGTTTTTGCAAGTTGCGCGAAACACAATTTCTGAAATATTAAGAAAATCGGCAGACTATGCTTTTTAGTACGAGAGATAAACACTACGATCTTCGATTCACACTGAACAATAAAAACTTACATAATACATACATATGTACGTTGGCATGCATATACATATAGCGTACAATTTCTATATGCGAAATAAGTGATATAAATATTAATTTTAGTATTGCTCCGACATAATAAGTACTACTAGAGAAGTCCAACCCGTAAACGGATAGCAGCCTTTGCCCTGCCCTGTGGTGTCGTCATATTGCTCCCACAGATAGCCGGTTCTTTGGTATTCCCTGAATATGTTGTCTACAACATTCTCACGCAATTCGTTGTAGATTTCACGCGCCAGCGCTGTATATGGACCCTCGACGGTGCCGTAGTGATGCAATGCCCTAATCGCTAGATAATTGATATTTATCCAGATGGGACCACGCCAATATGGCGGATCATGCTCCGTATTACGTTTCATGTACAATGGTGCGCTCTTGGATAGGGAACGTAGACCATAATTGGTCCATAACATATTTGGGTCGCGTAAATCGCGCAGCAATTTGCCTAAATAAACTGAATCGTGGTCGAGTATTTGCAGTAGGAAGGGAAATAGATTCGCATAACCATATGTGGTGTCGACAAATTGACGTTCTGGCTGCTTCATGGTGACGCGCACCATTTCCAATTGTTGTTGTTGATATTTTTTCAGATTTTGCTTGGTCACTTGTGGACGCTTAAGCACCACGGCATCTGTGTGTAGACCCCAATCGGCATAGGTCTCGGTGAAGGGACTCAAATGCTGTTCATTGAGCAATTGGTTGTCGGCGAGAAAGGAGGCGGTTTCATAATATTTAATACTATCTTTACCCAGTATGTCGGATAGGTCGCTCATCACTCTCGCGGCTAGCGCTATCCAGCAGCGCAAATCGACATGACGTTCATAGTTGGTGGGATGAGAGGCACGCGGGTAATCATCTAAGCCCGAAGTGAGCGTTTTTGGGTTCAATTCAGTCTCACTGGAGGCATTACGTCCACGCCAATAGTAAGTGCCTAACACATCGCCACGCTGCGTGGTATTGTACCAGGCGAACCAGGTTTGCAGACGTGGATAGAGTCGCTCCAATACGTCGAGCCGTCCTTTTACCGACAGCTCCTTTTTATGATGTGTGAGTATTTTGTCTAATGTGAGGAAAAATGTGGGAGGATTGGCGTTGGTGTTATGCTGTACAACAAATTCCTCCGGTACTTTAGCTAGTGCCTCGACGCCTAAGATCTGTTCTCTGGGTATCCAGCCTTCTATGTTCAACAAATCGAACCAATGGCACATGATATCCAGCGCAATGTCCAGGTCCCATGAGGATATGACGAGTGCTTGAAAACCTTCATCCCACAAGAAGCCACGTGGAAAGAAGGAACGCGACGGAACGGAGGTGTAAAGCGGTGCTTTCCAGTATGGTACTGGTTTCTTCGTATAAACTGATTTCACTTTACTGGAGCCATAAAAGTAACCAATACCACCTATCAAATTGCTAACGGCATATTTGGCAAATTTGATTTCATTGGCTGAATAACCCTCGGCAAACAAATGGAATGTGTCCTCAAATCGTTTATCGAACTCGGATAATTTCTCTTGTAAGGCATTTGTAAATGCCCTGCCTGTTGGCGGCTTTGACACATTCTCATTCGAATATCCGGTAGTGGATTGGTATATAATATCCATGGTGAAATCCACTTCGGCGGTGATTTGTATGGCAATAAAATTGGGATCAGCTGCAACTACACCGTTTTGTGAGATCATTTCACCGGGTAAACCGACAAAACGGTTGTCACGTTTATCCGTAAATACACGGAAGTGTGAAAAAACGGTTTCCTTTAATTTGCTAAGCGACGGTGCCACTGTGCTCAAATAGGATTTGTGCAGTATTCTGCCTTTAATTGGTTGAAAACGCAACTAAAATAACAATTTCAAACAATTATAATCAAATAAATTTTATTATTGATTTATTGCAAAACACACCTTGAATTCGCCCAGACCCAGTGTCTCGCCATAGACACCTGCTTCGGGACTGTTGTCGTTTGAAAGATACCTAATATGACCATTTGTGCGCTCATCGAGCGCCACATACCAAATTAGAGATATCGAGTGATCCCAGGTTTTCGTTACATTACGCACAGAAATACGCGCTGTCCAATCGCCACCCAGTTTTCTGCCACCAGGATACTTAATAAATGAAGTTTTCAACTCGAATGGCAGATCGTGTATTTCTTGCACACCAAATGTACGTCCATCATGATGCGTCCAGCCGTATTTGTCGAGATTATCACCGATTTCACACCAATGTCGTATGCCTCTACCGCCGTGTCCCAAATTGGACGGTGTATACCACATCAAACCCATTACTAGCGAGTGTGGATCGCGTGTTTTCATACCGAAATATGTAAGTGGCCGATAGGAGCCCCAATAGCGTTCCGGATCGTCCAACCCTGAGCGTGTCACCATTTTTTCATTATCAAACGGCGTGTTTACACGAGTTTCCAGGTAACCTAAGTAGCCAAAATAGGACGCTACACCCAAACAAACAAAACCAATCAGTGTCTTCCATTTATCCAACATTAATTTGGGCCACAGCGAGAAACTGCTACGTTTTTTATGTGCTCCCTTATTTTTATTCGCCCCAGACGTTGACGAAGAAATCGTACTAGAACTTGAGCCGCTATTGCCGCCACTGCTGTGAGTAGAGTTTGAATCATTCTTTTTGTGTTTTCCCGAATTTTTGGTACTTTTGCTGTTATTGTTTGTAGGTGTTTGCGGATTGCTAGCTGTAGCTGTATTATTTGTGTTATTAATATTGTTTGAGTTTGTGCCTACACCGGCTGTGTTGACATTGCGTCGCTGCCTAGCCATGATGCAAATCGATTAGCTGTTTCTCACGTTTACGTGTCCGTTTACTTATCTATTGTTGAACGCTGTTTGCACTAAATTCATTTGCCCCAATTAGACACAATTTTGTGGAGTATTTAGTTCAATCAACTCGATTTGGTTAACTTCTTAACGCACAATCACTCGTTTAAACATAATTTTATGAATTTTCTAAACTTAGTTGTTAAACGTCAAAATCTATACAGCTGTCACTAGTGTTTTTTTTTCCAACTATTTCCTGAGAACGTTCTCCAGAGAACGTATAATATTATACGTTCTCTGCGTTCTCTGACGTGTTTTCTACGCTCTCTGCTACCAAATTCATGTACGTTCTCTGCTGCTACTTCATGTGTACCAGTGTTGTGCAACGTTCTTTACTTTGCGACATCTGCTGACAACATTGTGTGTAAAATTAATTTCAGCAGAAAAAATGCAAAATTTTTTCAATTTAGCTAAGATATCAACACTTTAATTTAATTTTGAATAGTAACTGCAGATGTCACCAAGCTATTGAGATATTCACCAAATACTTTCTTATTTGTCTTCAAAATATTAAAGAGGTGTATTGGACATTTATATATAAATACTGTCATAGCCCAGTTTGTTTAGTACACCATCATATAGGTAGAAATCACACAGGTTCGACGCCCATTGTGAGCAAGTTATTCACTTCTTATGGATATATTCTCAAATCCCTCTTCCATGTACGCCACACGTCATTTGCTACAACCCTTGCATCTAGGACGTGCCAGGGAAGTTGCAGGGAGATAAAATTCTCGGAAGGAAGCCAAGTGATCGCGATTAATTCAAATAGATACTTGGTGCCACAAGATGAGAAACACTTTTTGCTATTTTTTTGGAATCAAGATTCCGTTAAATTTTCAGAGGAAAACGTTACTATTTGAAAAATAATAAATACATAGTATGTGTCCCACTTAGACGATGCATTTACAAGAACTTGGCTCTGATTTCTTGTTTTTGTTGTAACGGGTACATATTCCGCGTTGGGACGGTAAGGATTAGATAAATTGTCATCGAGGGCATGGCAGTCCCAGGAAACGTGCTGTTTCGATGGGGTCGGACCATATGGAGAAGAGTGTCAGATGTGTAGGGTTAGCAGGGCATGCAAAGAGGTGGTTAGTGTCATGCGGGGACTCATTGCACGCTGGTAATATGTTTGATATGTCAGGGTCTATTATTGATGAGTAGTAGTTTAACCTGCTACAGTATCCAGAACGAATTCTTTAATAACCACGGAAGAGATTTCCCATTCTCCGGCCATAAAGGAATGTTTTCGGAAATACATTTAGCGACAATAGAGAGGTAATCGCCGAGGCTGGGGAGAAATAGTGATCCGAAAAGTGCTCTTCTCCTCTTGAATTATATTCTAAACCACAATCACCCATCTTGAGATTCATTATTGAATAATATTCGACCGAATAGAACACGTTCAACACGCAGTGAAAAAAATATAGCAGCCCTAGCTGAGAGTGTACACGAAGACCGTGCAGAGTCGAATCATTCGCCAGTTACCTGTCGTAATGTTCGAACGAGTCATCCAAAATTGGACTCAACGGATCAACCATTTGAGACGTAACCGCGGCCAACTAAATGCCAAAGAATGTTCCCTCGAATGATAAAAAACATTCCCCACTAAACTTTTAGTTTCTGTTTTTTTTTCTTAAAAAAAGGTAGGGAACCTCGAAATGGATCACCATTTAGAAGCATTGATAATGCAATTATAATGTTTGATGTTCAAAATCTGGAACATAAGACCAGAAGGTACCTTTCGCTTTCCGTTTACTAAGAGCTCAATGTTCTTTTGCGCTTTTCTAAGAAATAATTATATTGTTCTCAACTTTTTTCGCCACAACTAATCCCTTCAACTCATTCGTAAACAATTCAACTGCTGCATAGAGTCGTTAAAATATCTCGGAGACGAGCGAAAATCTGCTCATTCACACGCGATGAAATATGCGCACACCGCATCTGACCATTTCGTACACCACAAAACATATAATTTGGGTTTTACGCTGACAAAAGTGGCAGAAGACTGAATGGAGAGGAATGGCTTAGTTGGAGGAAGTCAGCTTTTTCTTCATTCAAAATCGCAGCTGAAATTTAATGGATGAAGACATCAACACATCGTTGAATGTCGGCGAACGAAGCGCGAAGCGGCGACAATTGCGCGACAATGCCGTGCGCAGTCGGTGACACAAAAAGCGATTACAAAGAGTCAAAACAAACGAATTAAAGAGTCGACTCGTAACATTTTCATTTCCATGCGCCTTTGCTTCGGTTACGAACTAATATTATATTTTTCCCCCTCATTTGCGTTTCATATGCAAATCCGCGGCGCAACTTTGTGACCACGAAACAGCACTAAAGGCATCCAGCAGTGAGCGGACGAGCGAACGCATGCGCATGGGGGAAATATGGTGGGCGCTGACACGCATGCGCAGCGGGTAGCAGAAGCAGCGAGATCAAAGAAGGAGGAGGAAGGGGAAAAGTAGCAAAAATTTTAACTTTTTTTACTATATATGAAATTTTAAGGGCAGGAGCAGTGCAGCATTCCACATACGAGGTTCTAAACTATGTATATATTTCTAAAACTCTTTAGTTTGAGGAAGCATTTGTGCGGATAAAATGTGTATGTATACCCAAGTACGTTCTCTTTTAAGTTGAAATGCATATTTCTAATTCCGCTTTACTCATGGGCGTCAGTCATTCACACAGTCCAGCGTCGCTTGACCATTGAGGTCCACTCGTGTGGCAGCTTGTTAGTCGAGAGTTTGCTGGGTGCGGCTCTACACTCAACATGCCGGGCGTCAATAGCGCCTAATAAGCGCACGGCAGAGCTGTGATGGCATACAGTAAATTGACATGATCAATGGGTGTGCTTAAATGAGCCGAACGCCTGGCCAACTACTCTCGACTGCCTGCCCTCGCTTTGGCTACGCTTTGTACTATGAGCTGGAGTGGCGACCATTCGGTCATTATTGGCCATTCTAACAAAACCGCCCCAAATGACGCCTCAATTGCTGACCGCCGGCGGAGACACGCATACACACACACAGGCGCACGCGCGCACTCCTCTCACAATCATCAGCATTTAACGGCGCGTTGAAAGGCTAGCGAAGCTGTGAAGCGTTCTGGCTGAAAGGTGTGATTTTCTGTGAGTGTGTCTTTGTGCCGCCTTCTTTCATTCGCTTTGTTTCGTCCGATAAATAAATGAATCGAATCGAATTTTGCACATTGCAGCGTCCATTAATTTCCACATATGTACATATGTATGTGTGTTTATGTTGATTGGATAATTGCCCTCCTTAGCGCCTCTGGTCGATTTTGGCTTACCACAGTGGCCAATGGAGTCGAAGATCTGTTAGAATGAGTCTATATACACACATACAACCAAGCATTGGTTCTGCTTTGTATGGCTGCCGACAAAGCGGTACTCTTTATAGTACCGTTGGGTGATGCCTGTGGCGCCTTTTTCGCAACGCGTTCTCTAATGTTGCACTCCTGTTTGAGGCAACATTTTTTGAGCAGGTGACTTTTTCTCTAAACCGTTTTGGGCCTTTTTGCGCATGCGCCTGCCAGCGTGTGGCCGAAACAGCAGCAGCCCAGGTGTCAAGGTGTTCTTCCTTTCGAAATTCAACTGTTAGTTTGGCTATTATTTAATATACCAGTAACTATGTAGACCCTTATGTAATATATAATATATACATGGGTAATACAAATGAGTTAAGATAAATGATGTGTTGCAGGTTTAATTCTTTTTTCAATGTTGGAAAATGCAGTCTGCTGTTAATGACTGGAAATTGTTCGACTTCACAGAGTCACCGAGAGTTTTCAAGTAAAAAAGCTTGGTTTCCCAATTATTTCTGCGCTGTCGTAAGCATCTTTTGGCCCAAAATCGTTTGTAAGAGATCCAGTGAGCTCTTTGTACTCAGTAAAGCTAGCCTTTCTCTAGTTGTGGGGACTCTAACAGCTCTTTGCCCTGACCGCGTCTTCAATGTAAGTTTGAGACTCTTACCAGCTGTAGAAGGTGTATGGATGAAACATCTCAACACTTCTTTGTGGTTTCTAAACACTTGGGAACACACACTTCTAGATATCTTACTGAGATGGTTAGGAATGGATATAAATAGCCTAAGCAGATTTGTATTGACGCTTAAAGATTTATAATATCGGATATATTAGTTCTATTTCTAGAGCTTTACAAAAGTGGGATTTCCATCTTGAGGATCAGCCGTCGAACCTAAGACTATCTAACTAACTGGAAGAACTTCACTGAACGTGGTGTGATTTTTGAATGTGAACTAATCCAAATCAATCATATACAACCCTTTATAAGAACTTTCTAAGGATTTCAATATTGTTGTGGGCCAAACAACAGCGAAATCTGTGACTTTTTCTAGATTGGATAAGGAAAGAAAATTAATGGTTGTGGTGAACAGTGAGAATGAAAAGAAATAATTCAGCGAATTCACACTTGGTCCCAACGTCACTTGGCAACTGTCGAAATGTAACGAAAGACTCTAGCTCTGAGAATATTTAGTAAAGTGCCAGACAGGCCTTTTTGTATTTTTTTTAAGGGAAACACGCATTTCTTTGGATAAATTCGATTTGTTTATAGACCAACGCGACTTTCCGATTAAAGCCGAAAAATTCAGAATTCTTTACAATTTTTGTAGATTTTTTTTGTTTCAAAATAGTCCCTGGTCTCGACGATTACTATTTATTTTATTGTTGTTATTTTTTTACAAGCGTGTGTTCTCTTTAAGTCTGAGGACTGGAAAATTTTCGGGATTTTGAAAAATTCTTAGTCTATATGAGCCATAGTTCTCATTTTCATTGACATATCTGCTGTCTTGAAGAAACGGTACACTTTTTTATTCAAATGGTTGTTCCGTGATTTCATACATATATCAAACATTCCAATAATCCATAAATATACTCTATAACTCTGCTAACTGACCGCAGAGTCCACTTCGAGACTCGAGAATGAAATGATGGAGACATAGTTCATTCTGAGTTACTATCAATGCTGAAATTTTGCGATTATTTCGAAGGAACAGCCGATAAGGCCCATCAACATTCCGAAAAGATTTTTTATCAAACAATCAAATGGTCGTTTTAGAAAGCTGACATTGTCCAACACTATAAATTATATACTATACTAGGAGATTCGCTCAACGATTTTTTACTCGAGACTCAAAACGTTTTGCTTTGACGTGGTTTTTCGGCTTCGGCTCACCTTTGCCACGATATTCGGTTTATTGATCATCAGTTTCCGGGTCGTAAGCATAGATCCATGACTTATCGCGTAATACCTTTCATGACATTCTGGTAGTCGGAAAGCATTGACAATGCGACGCTGTTTTTGGAAAAAATTTAGTGATTTTAGAGTCAATAACATTTTCACTTTCCTTAGGCGCAAATGATCTTTCAAAATGGTTTTCACTGATCCTTCCGATTTTCCAACAATGCAAGTAAGATCTCTTACTGTTAATCGTTGACCCTCAAGCACCAATTCCCTCCAATCGTGTTGATCATCAGTTGATGTTGATGATCGTCTTGGCACCAGAAACGTGATTCCGCTCACAAAATTTAATGGAACTTTACCTGCACATTATGTATTTCAGAAAGACAAGCGTGTTCTAAATACCAATGATTATTTTGATGTGACATTTGGCACAGATGTCCTGACAATCATATCAACCTAGAAAAAAATATTTCGACATGTGTTTTTGGGCTAACTTTAAAACAAAAAGTCTTACTAGTTTTTGTTCGCTAGTAAGTGATCTGGATGATGAAACAAGTTGAAATCCGAGTGACTGTCTGTCTATCCATCTGTCTGTTCATCCATTTGCTCAAGATATATATAGCAATTATTGAAATCGGATATTAACCCCGATCCATTTGATTCTTTCACTTTCCGGTATACAAATCAACAAGCGAGTTATGAGTTAAAACTTTGTACTATGAAGTGTGGCATCTTAAGATCAAAATTGTTCAAATCGAAACTAGATATCGAATATGCGAACCCCTATATATATGGTTGACATTTGAGCGAAAATATCGGAAAATATGATATATAAGATATATGTATATTTGCAATGAGAGTAAATAATTTCCTGATAATATTATATATGTGTATCAAAAATGGGTTAAGTTGGGTCAATGCTTCCTTTAGACCCCATATACCTATTATAAAGAATTTCGAACTTCCTGGTGACTTTATACCGCATATATATAGGTCAATATGTAAGTTCTTCTTTATTGGCATATGTAAGTTATCTTAATGAAATTACGAGAGCGTATTTTACTCTTTGTGCCTAAAATGGATGAAATTGGGTGAAAACCTCACCTAGCCCCCGTATAAGTAATAACGCGATTTTTGAATACCCCGATGACTTCACGCCATATGATTGGTGATTGTAAGTATGTGAGGAACCTTGGGAGTATTTTATTAGTCTGTGGACTGTCTGCGTAGATTAGTATAAAGCTTTGTCAACACCTGAAAGAGTTTCGCTGGCTTTGACTCCTGCAAGTTGCAAGAGTATAAAATACACGGTTACACCCGTACTTAGCCCCTCCTTACCTGTTTGTTTTTCGCGCTGAATTCACGCTGTCAACATGACAAATTAGCAATTTAAAAGCTACAACGAATGGCGCTCGCGTCTCTCCCAGTATCTACGACATCATGGACGAGACGGCTCAGCACTTGAACTAATAGTAAGCAACAAGGAGCACACGTTTTCAGCACAATCAAATTACAGTTACAACTTAAAGTGACAAAAAAATATGAGAACAAGCAACAACAACAAGTAGAGGAACTTGTAATTCAACAAAACTGCTACAACAACAACAAAAACAACATAAAAATGCAAAGCAATTGTAAATTGTGATTACCAATGAGGAGATGGTGGCTGGAGAATGTTAATGGAGCGAGCTGTGTTTAATTCAAGCGCCAAAAATAATGTACAACAACACAATGTCACAAAAACGACGACAGCCAAGACAGATATCCTTGTAGCCAAATAAGTATAGTGGGGAGAAAAAGTAGAAACATACAAGGCTTCGGATGTGGGTGCTTGCCAACTCACACTCCAAACAATTCCCCTACGCTTTGCGCAAACGATTTGGTCATGTCAGAGGGATGAACGGACTCAAGTGATATGTGGCGACGAGTGACAGCCATGGCAAGTGAATGTCATCAATGTCAAATGTCACGGAATAATTTCACAAGGCGTCATCGTTAAAAAGTGAATGAAACTGCTTTGTTTTTACATGCACAGGCGCGCGAGTATTCGTGTGGCGATTGGTCGGTAGGAAATGGTTGGAATAAGAATTTTTCGGTTAAGAACTTAGGCTGTGGTCAGAAGTGGTCTGAGGTTTCAGAGGTTCAAATCAATATTTTTGAAAATCTCGGACTATATTGTAAGAAATCCAGTAAGGGGAATCCTAAGATACTGAAGCTCGCAATCTTATTTTATTCTTCTAACTGTGAATTATAAACAAATTTTCATGGCGTCGCGAAAGTTTAGGAGTATTTAAAGATCAAGCTATTTTTAGCGAATTTTGCGATCTTCATTAGAAGAATTTTCACGAGAATTTCGTTCTCCAAAGCCCAACAGGGGCTCCTCTTCCTCCTCCTCAAACACAATCACACTTATAAGTACGAAGGAGCCGCGTGAAGGTAGTCTAAAATACAAATGTGGTGTAGAGTGATTATATAGTTGAGTGGATAAGCGTTGAGTTGGAAGCGCTTGGCAAGTATCTAGACAGACAATTTGGTAGTGCTTATGTTGCAAGTCACATAGTAGCCATTCTTATAAGTTGAGAGTATAATTGCGCAGAGAAGTGGCAACAAGCGAGCGCATTTGCAGCGGCCAGTTAGTCAAAGCTCATTCATTATCCTTGTCAGCGTCGGTGATTATCGTTCGAAGTTAGTAGAAATTGTTGGGACAGTGGATCGGTAAAGCTTAGCAAGGCCAATGGCTGCGATAATGCTGAGCTATTTGACAAATGTGCAAAGAAATTACATCACTTTAGATGAAGAAATACCGTAAAGTGCCTCCTTGCTGAAAAGTGGGTTGGTTAAGGTTTACTGTCTTTAAAATATGTATAATAATATATTTTTCGAATCGAGATTTGGTCCACATTTTGCTTTAATATCCGCAAGTAAGGCGGTAGTCGCTAGGCACTTCGAATATTATGGTCAGAGAAGACATTACATAATACCGGATCGCTTCGCTCTATGGGCTCTAGAAAAGTTCCAAGAAGATCCGACGTTTTCGAGCCAAAAATTGCTCAGCGATGAGACCCATTTCTGGCTCAATGGCCAACCGGAAGAGATTCAAGAGCTGCCCTAGCATCCAGAGGAAACAACGGTTTGGTGTAGTTTGTGGGTCGGTGGAATCTTTGGTCCGTATTTCTTCACAAATGATGCCGGTGAGAACGTAACGTAACGTAACGTCAATCGCGCCATGATAACCGACTATTTGATGCCTGAGATTGAAGCTCGTGATCTCGGTGACATTTGGTTTCAACAGGACGGCGTCACATTCCACACATCGCATCAATCAATGGATTTATTGAGATCACGCTTCGGTGAGCAGATAATTTCACGTTTTGGGCCGGTCGATTGGGCACCAAGATCGTGTGATATCATACCGTTAGAGCTTTTCCAATGAGGATAGGTAATGTCTAAAGTTAATGCGAATAATTCCACTTCGATTCATGTCTTGGAACAAAACATCTCGCGTGTCATTCGCCAGTTACCAGTCAAAATGCTCGAAGGAGTATTCGAAAATTGGACTCAACGGATGGACCATCCTAGACGTAGCTGCGGCCGACATTTGAAAGAGATAATCTTCAAGACATAAATGCAAAGAATGTTTTTTCAAATGATAATAAACATTCTACATTAAATTTGAAGTTTCTGGGTTTTTTCTTTAAAAAAGTAGGGAACTTCGAAATGGATCAGCCAGCAAGATGTCTTCTCGATTTCGGAGAAAATATTTCAACGGTAGTTTCGAGCAATATTCTGGAAACCAGTGAGCGAAAGGAAGAGTAATACTGCCTGCAAGAAGCACATAGCCATCTATCTATTATCTCCACCAGTTGATGAATCCAGAGAATGCCAATGGAGAGTTCACTCGAGAAGGACAGCGAACTTTGTGAACTACGAGGACAGAAGTTTGACATACTACTTTATGTATGTATATAATTATGTTTGTATATGTGCATTCATATATATATTAACATAACAGTAAATTGTAGATATTTAAGTTCCGCGAGCGCAACCCTCACAAGCGCAAGGATAATGATGATGACTCCATTTGACTCAAATTTCTTAAATATTTCAGCAAAACTTATGAAATTTCTTTCCACCCTGATTTGGTCGGTATTCAATTATTATAGGTTATGTAGAGATATAAATTGTGTGTGCGCACTTTTGCTTCTGAAAGGCTGTTATGGCATAATTTTCTTGTTATTTATTTTACTGCGGCCTCATTTGCGTTATGAAGTCAATGGTCCATACACGCAGTTTGTTGGCGCAAGTATTGAGCTATTCCAATAATTGTTTGGCTCTTTATTATTAACTTTCGCATGTCATTGATTTTAATATGTATACAGAAAAAATTCTTGGAAAGTTTAAGCATGAATATGTACTTCTACCAAGCTTGATAGAAATACTTAAATTTGTTAAGTAAATTTAAAAAAATACCACGGAATCTCAAGATAGATTTTTATATCAACAGAGGAGTTTGATAGATTGGTTCTTCTTTTTCTTTATTGGCGTAGACACGGCTTACGCGGTTATAGCCGAGTTTACAACAGCGTGCCGTTCGCTCTTCATTTTCGTCGTTTGGCGCCAATTGGAAATTCGAAGTGTAAGCAGGTCCTTCTTCTCCTGGTGTTTCCAACGGAGTGGAGGACTTCCTCTTTCCCTGCTTCCCTGGCGAGTACTGCGTCGAATTCTCTCAGAGCTAGAGTGTTTTCTTCTATTCGGACGATATGCAAGTAACCTAGCCAGCGTCTCTTAGCTTGCTGAACTATGTCAATGTCGTCGTATATCTCATACAGTTCATTGTTCCATCGATTGCGGTAAAGGCAGCTCTTTTTTGTGCTGTCAAAAGCAGCTTTGAGATCGACGAAGAGGTGGTGTGTGTCGATTCTCTTTTCATGAGTCTTTTCCAAGATTTGGTGCATGGTGAATATCTGGTCGGTTGTTGATTTTCCAGGTCTAAAGCCACACTGATAAGGACCAATCAATTTGTTGACGGTGAGCTTTGATCTTTCACACATTACGCTCGATAGAACCTTATATGCGGTGTTGCTCTTGGTCTTATGCTTCCCTCCATCATTTCAGTATGCTCTGGGTATCAGTCACTAGATCACTTCTGGGGTTCTACAAGAGTATGAGTCCGATCTTGAAACTTTCTGTTCGTCGCCGCACCTTTTCGTAGAATTTTCGAGTATTACCTTTTCATCGAGCTTGTCAAGCTCTTCGCCCTCACGCATTTCGACCTCTCTCTTGTTTGTCTGCAAAAGCGTCTCGCTACCCTCTTCAATTCCCGGTATTGAGGTAGTCAGTCTATTTTCTTTTCTCTCCACTGCGACACAATGCTTCTCAACGTACCAGGTATTTTGCCTTGTTCGAAAACCAGTGTTTTCGTTTACAGCTGTACGCAAGGAGCTTGTAATGCCGTCCATAAGGAAAGTTAGGAAATCCCTAAACATTTGTTTTCAGGTTTGCACTAAGAAGTAAAATGATTATATTCCCGATTTTGAGTGCTCAGCTGAAGACCATATTCGGACTCTTCACATTCTCATCCCGCCACTTTGAATATTTCTGTTTTATTTACTATATATGGTCGAGCTTGTGAATTACATTCGGTAATGATGTTAGTTCGGGAAAAGATATTCATTCCCGATTTAATTTTGGGATTTCCGGTATGGATACAGATATACGAAATCGCTAGAAATGAGAGAGAAGAAATCGAGAAAAAGGGAGCAACAAAAATTGATCTAAAGATTATATACTTGATTTTGGTGTCTGAGCAAAAATTATGAGGCTGAGCGAAAAACTGATTCAGGCACCTCAAGAGCTGTTTTATGCGAAAGGAGAAACTGTCGTGGGGTTTCTCTAAACTTATGTAGGAGAAAGGAAGAAGCTTCTGAAAAAGATTAGGTTTGTTGTTAAGGAAAAATGATATAACCGATGTTTATATCTCTGCAAAGAAATGTTGTATCCATCTAATATTATCACTATAACAGTATCAACAGCACAATCATATTTACTGTGGAAGTACTTGGGGAATTTGAGAAAAAGAAGACTATTTTCATGTTCTCTTAAGTCCTCCCGGGTTGAAAATGCGCTTTAAGCTGGCATGATGAGTTCTGCATTGTCAGTTAGAAATCTGAAAACACTGAATTCGTAGTTCGGTTGCCAATTCAAAATCACTGCTTGAAGACTAACTGGCTATATTGTGTGCCTTAATAAGAAAAAGGCTTTTATACATTTAAAAAAAGGATTAAAAAATGCGCAAACATATGAAGTAAATTAGTAAAAAGTCAAATTGACACCGCACCGACAAAAAAGCAGTCCATAGACATGGCCAGACATATGCGAGGATTGACAGCGTCACAGTCTGGCTACAAAGAGGATTTCAAAGGCGCAGCGCTAAGTGAGCATGTGAAACCCTTACGCACATAGCGCGTCTATTTACTTTTCGCAAAAATATTTGTTTTTGTAAATGTCATGTAAATTTGCTAACACAATTGTGGGTAGCAAAGGAGACGACCGCGTTGGAGTGGGTGGGCGAGTGCAAAGGTGAAACCTTTTGTATTTTTCGCAAATTAGCAATTGTTAACTGACCAATGCCTTGTAAGGGTTCATACAAGGGTTTCATTGTTTGTATTCACCTCTTGTTTTTTAGAATTTTTGCGCAAAACTGGGGAAAATTGACGCGAAACAAATAAGTGAAAAGTGGTAACCATGCTAATTAAATGGGGTTGCTGATGAGGGCCATTATCCTACGTCTGCCTAAAGCTAATGAGTGTGTAATTACAGATGTATGAATTTGTTTCGTGAGAGGGCTGTTGGGTTTAACTTTTTTTGAAAAAAAAAACTTTTTTGGGGTTTTGGATATATTGGTTACAGTAATTTGGGAAAGATTATACGAATTTCAAAAAAAAATATTTTGAAAAATTATACGAATTTCAAAATATTTTGAAAATTTTTACGAATTTCTAAAAAGATAATATTTTTTGCTCGAATTGAATTTTTTTTTGAATAATTGAGTATTAGATTTAACTTATTTTCGAAAAACTTTTTTTGGGGGTTTTGAAAATTTTGGTTACAGTTATTTTCGAAAAATAATACAAATTTCAAAAAAAAAAGTATTTTTTATTCGATTTTAATTTTTTCTTTCGTTTGAGTTATTGGTAATAGGACTTAACTTGGTTTCGAAAAATGTTTTTGACGATTTTGAAAACATTGGTTACAGTTATTTTCGAAAAATTATAGGAATTAAAAAAATAAAGAATATATTTTACTCGATTTAATTTTTTTTCGTGTGTTTTCGAAACAACTTTTTTGGGGGTTTTGGAAATATTGGTTACAGTTATTTGCGAAAAATCATACGAATTAAAAAAAAAAATTGTTTACTCGATTTTAATTATTTTTCTTTAATTAAGTCAAAATTTGTTTTCGAAAAATGATTTTGACGATTTTGAAAACATTGGCTACAGTTATTTTCGAAAAATTATACAAATTAAAAAAATAAAGAATATTTTTTACTTGATTTAATTTTTTTTCGTGTGTTTTCGAAACAACTTTTTTTGGGGTTTTGAAAATATTGGTTACAGTTATTTTCGAAAAATTATACGAATTTCAAAAAAAAAAAATATTTTGAAAAATTATATGAATTTCAAAATATTTTGAAAATTTTTACGAATTTCGAAAAAAAATATTTTTTGCTCGAATTGAATTTTTTCCTTTGAGTAATTGAGAATTAGAATTTCAAAAAAAAATATTTTTTGCTCGAATTGAATTTTTTTCTTTGAATTATTGACTATTAGATTTAACTTATTTTTGAAAAAACTTTTTTGGGAGTTTTGAAAATATTGAATACTGTTATTTGTGAAAAGTTATATGAATTTCATAAAATATTTTTTACTCGAGTTTATATTTCCAAGAGAAAACTAAATTTCATAAATGAAGTCATATAATGAAATCGTTGAAAATAATTTTACAGTTAATCAGACGTTCTTGTTTGCGATTCGCACAGTTGTTGTAACACAACCCCTTCCACATCCCCTCAGCTAAACTTGAAAAACTCATTGTCCACTGCTTTTTCACACTTCCCAAATGAACTTCCAGCTGATTTCACCGCCGAGTGAATGAGCAAAATCAGCTCACGCTGTGTCAATTCATATATTTGCACAACAAAAATCAGTTGAAGCACATGCTGAAAGAGTGTAACGCATTCGAGAGGGCATTCATCCTGGCCAAGCCACACTGTCAACTGTGAACTTATTAAATAAGAAAATCAAAACTATTAAAAAATGCTAAACAGCGAGTGAAAGAGAGAGAAAGAGAGAGACACACACACCCGTGAATAGAAACCAATTCGATTAAAATTACATTTTCATTGTGTTGCGACGCGCTCAGCGTGATTCCTATTAAAGTGGAATCCTTTCGATTTGCAATTGTAACACTAAACAACAAAGCACAATTTCAAAAAGGTATGAAATAAAAAGTAAAAAAAAAACATTGAAACGTAAATAAGAATGCAAGTAAAGCACACGGGAGGCCAACGAAACGCGTTGACACCCCTTTTTTTGCATGCGAAATCCTCAGCGCCGCAGACATGTTCCACAGCTAAAAGGAAGCCACATTGCGGGCTCGCGTTCGTTGGCCACAACAGAGGTCTACTCCAGTTGTGACACAATTGTAAAATTTATTTCTGTATTTATGTATTTTGTATTGTTTTTTGGTCGGCATTGTATAAAGCACGTTTTTATTAGAGTTCAGGACAACGGAACATCCCAGGTAAAAAAGCTACGTTTCAAGAGAGTTGCGGTAAGAACGATTAGAGGTTACACAGCTGTTTCAAATCGATATTAAAAAACCAAAAAATTCTGGGATTCCAATCGACCAAAATTTATGACGTCTGCCGACTTCGTTTGCGAAGTAAAATGTAGCCGCATTTTGAACCTATTTCGTTGAACTATTTATTTCTGATGACTCAATGACCATTACTTAATGATTTTAATACTGAAAATAACGGTACTTTGATATTCAGTAATTTAAAACTCATAAATAGTATTCGGTCTGATTATTGTCTTGAGGTCGAGTTTACTACCGATGGCCAGTTTTGAGTTGTGAGTCTTAATATTGGTTAGTGATTTTTATACCGCAAAGTTAGATATCCTACCAATTTATAGACCATCGACTTTTCCAAACACAGCCTCAACAACTTAAATTGTATATAGCCCTAACCATCTCGTGTTCACTGACAGCTGAAAGACGATCAACGGCTCTTCCAACTGGAAGCTACTTTTGGACACAATTTTTCTCCATATTCACTATATTCTAGATTTTGGAGAGAACATGCTTTTCTTACCTCACAGAGCGCTCAAAGTCTTCAGAGTTATGCTAGATACCTGGTTTTCCAAAATAAGTCAGTCGAAGATTTTTTTGCTTTACCGAGTTGTGTACACTGACTACTAGACAGCGACTGTCAGTTTAAAAGCCAATGAAGGCCTAGCTACATATGTTCTTTTCTATGGCTTGACATGCAAACTCTCTAGATCAGCCATCTAACTTAACCTAACTTAACCAAGATATGTATGTATTTTTAACAATACTGGATGCCGTTAACAGCTATTCCAGTCTTGCAGAGATTACTTTTGGATTGAATTTTACTCTTAATTTCGGAGGGTTTCCCAAAGCGTACCTTGTATTGGTCGAGGGTTTTTGTAAACCACTGGTAATATTTAGGGAAATAATACTGAAAATGACATTTCTGGCTAAGGATTACGAGAAACAATATATTATGTCTTTAAGTGAGGCTTTGTAAAATTTTCAGAACTTAACTGAGCGCACAATCTAACGCAGTGAATGCTCTTAAACAGATGTCGATGACACCACTAACTCTTAGTGAATACTAAACTTGCTAAAACTTGGAAGAAACTTGAAAATCCAACATAAAGATTGTCTCCGACAACCGAAAAGTATTGCCCAAAGGCCTCCACACCTACATATATTTTAATGGCAAAAGTGGTTTCAAATATAATGTTGGAAACCGGTACATACATATCCAAAACTAGTCGAGATATGTTGCAACATTTTTCGATTTCAAGTGAGTTCACAAAGTCATCGAAAAATTGTCTAATGCGAGTCGTCCTTCTAGTTCTATTAATAAATATAACATCGAAAAATTTAAAGAAACTGTGCTTGAAAGTCATCGTGCTGGCATCAGTGAGATGACAGACGATCCAAAACCTTTAATGGACCGATTTAACATATTTTGGTTAATGTTTTGGATAGAAAGCGGGTCAATGCTAAACTCGTACCGAAAGACTCGAACCTTTCGAACACGACGTTAAGTCGATTTGACAAAGCAGATGAGGACCCTACATTCATCATACGCATCACTACTAGTGATGAGTTTAAGCGTATTAAGTCGAAACTGTCCAACAATCTAGCGAAAAGCGCTCCATAATTGAGTCGGAACTGAAAAAAAAACAAAATACTCGGGTAGAGTCGCGAAAGACATACTTGACAAAATAGCTGAAGACCCTACAATTATCAAACACATCATTACAGATGAAGGGAGGTAGGTTTGTCAGCATGAGATCGAAATTGTTCAACAATCTAGCGAATGGCTCTTTAAAAATCAACCGAAACTGAAAAAATCAAAATTCGCTGAAGCCACTGAAGACCATCTCAGCCGAGGCTTATATCAAATGAATGAAAATTTGGATTGCGTTTTGGCGTGTTTGTATTGATTCAAGAGCCTACTTTAAAATCGATAATATAGTATATATTAAAATGCGGAAAATGTACTACTTTCTTGTCAGTCCGGTTCAAATTTGATCATATGATAAACTAGCAAATATGGTTTTAAAGTCAATTCTTGTGAATTCTTGTAGAGTCCTGAGCTTTGAAAATAGTCAGTGTTGGTTGTAGCAGGGGAAACAAGTTCACAAGGGCCTTGCTTTATTTGATGTTACTAATTGTGGACTCAGCCAAAATCAATCCAGCTTTAACATTGCCAATCAAAGAAGAAAGATCTATCACTATCACACTTATTAAAGCAGAGTTACCAGCACATACATGCTTCTATACCTTCGTAATTCGGACCAACGGCCGCCTCCAAAACTCCACTAATGCCAAATTGAAATATCGCCTTGATTCCATCATTCAAATATAATAATAAATCCGCTTATCCAGCTCAACTTCAAGTCAATTTCAGCTGACAACGTTGACACTAAATAGTAACGGTATACAGGAAACTACTGACAAATCCACACGCACGCTCCCACAGGATATGGCGGGCACACAAAATCAACAACAAAAACACATATGTGTCCATATAAAAGTATGTGTTTGTGTGTCAGTTTGTAAGTATGCCATTGAAGTGGATAAATTAAATGAAGAAAATAAGGCCAAATAAAATGGAATAAAGTGTGGCACATTGCACACCATATGCTACCGAAACGCACCGTTGGCACGGACCCGTAAGGCGAGTATTACCAGTGCCACAACAACAAAAATGCCCACGCATTGACCAGCTACTATGAAGACATCCTGTGGCATGCCCGGCAAGGATATCGAAATAAAAATTGAGATCAAGCGCAAAAAAAAAAAAAAAAAAATAAAAAGAGAGGATAAGAATGATAGCAGAAAGGAATAAGGCGTAAGGACGACGCAGTAAATAAAGAAATCGGCTATGAGTGATTTCGAACGCATTGTCCTACATCATTTTTGGCTGCCTTCCGTCTGCACAGCAGCTGACTATGGATTTTACAACTTACAAAAAAATTAAGAACAACAACAACAAAATATTTAGTGCAGATAAAGCAGATAAAGTGTAGGAAACTGCAGCAAAGAAGATGTTACAAGTAGACTAATAAATTAGTATCAAGCGCCTACAATCTGGCAATAAATTTTGTGGAAATCCTTGCGATAAGAACAATTGGTCTCAATCAAAATACGAGTTGTTGGAAAATAGTGACAACTTAAGCAGCAACAGCAGCAACTTAAACGAAGACCATTCAGTCTTTAATTCGGCAGCGAAGCCAGCTGTTAAGTGATATACTTAAATATCGACGTCTTTGTAAAGTTAATAAAAAATTTAAAAAAATGAGGCGAGGAGAGAAAAGAATATTTTGCTCCTATTTTTATGTCTCTATTTTATAGTTAGAGTTGAATGGACCATTGGTTCTATGATTGACAAGTCCAATGGCGAAATCTACAAATTCACCGACGGGTCAAAGGGGGATATAGTAACAGGAACCGGTTTCTTCTGTAGTAATCTATACACAGAAGGTAGCTTCAAACTAAATAACTACAATACAGCCTTTCAAGCCGAAATTGGGGGCGTACCAGTTCCAAGTGGACTTCTGCTCTACCAATAAGTCTACAAGTCTTAATATCTATTTGTGATTTTATACCGCAAAGCTAGAAATCCCATATATTTATAGACAATGGACTTTTCCAAACCTAGCCTCATCAACTTAAATTTTATATACATAAGTATAACAGTGTCGGGTTCACTGACTGCTGGAAGACGATTAACGGTTTTTCCAACTGGAAGTTACTTTGGTCACAATTTTATTGATTTTAGAGGGAGCAGGATCTTCTTATTATGTTAGATACCTGCTTTCCCAAAACGTACCTATGTTGTTCAAAGGTTTTTTGTTTTGTAGTACTTAAAATAATATACCAAGTCGCGTACACTGACATCAAGACGTCAGGGTTTCAAAGTTCATGAAGTTTCAAGCGTACCTTGAGATCCATAGTTGCAATAACCAAAGTCTTTTATTACCAAAATTGATTGCAAATATACTTGTAATGTTGCAAACTTGATAACCTTACCAGTCGATTGACCGAAATGTACTCGGATCTTGGACATACATATCCAAAACTAGTCTTTTATACTAACCAGCAAGTTCACAAACCTTCTGGCGGATAGCCAAGCGACAATTAAAGCTGTCCTTAGCGGGCAATAACTAGACTCTCAATCGGTAACTCGGATGCTCGGGGGCATCTGGAGATGTGTATCTCTTAGCTGCCTAGGTAATTCAACTCTTTCAAAGCATGTTTGAAACAATGGACTCTAAAGGAACACCTCAAGTTTTAGGACACAAGCAACGTAGGGCAGACCACAAAGTTACTTTGGTGTAGTGTTGATGGTGGACAGACCAAAAGGGTCTTACTTCTAGGCAAAAGGGAGCTTAAAGACTTAGATCACATGGCACGTCGCCTTAAGACCTCAACTTCACAAAATGGGAAGAGTGGACATTTCATGATGGAAAGACTTACGCCTGTTACGTTACTTCATATGGTCAGTATAATCGGCCTACTGAGCATATTCGCAACACCATTACCCATCTTGAGACCCAGCAAAGTGTACAAGACCGTGGAGAGTCGATTAGGCGCCGTTCGCAGCAATTCGGACTGACGTATGGAACGACTTGGGGTCGAGATCTGATAGAGGCGTACAAAATACAGCTTGTGCGAGAACTGAAGCCGCCCGACCCTTCCAAGCGCTTCGCTAAATGGGCTCTTGAAAAGTTTCAAGAAGACCCAAAGTTGTCGAGCCAAATTTCGTTCAACGGCACATTTCTGACTCAATGGGTATGTTAACAAGCAAAATTGCCGCATTTGTGACGAAGAGCAACCTGAATAGAATCAAGTGCTGCCTTTTTATCCAGAAAAGCAAACGTTTGGTGTGGTTTGTGGGCCGTTGGAATCATTGGTTCATATTTCGTAACCGTCAATGGCGACCGTTGTCCCGTCATGTTAACCAAATATTTGATGCCTGAAATTGAAGCTCGTGATCTCGGCGTCATTTGGTTTCAATAAGACGGCGCTACTTTTCACACATCGCATCAATCAATGGATTTATTGATATAACACTTCGGTGAGCAAATAATTTCACGTTTTGGGCCGATAGATTGGCCACTAAAATGGTATGATATCATACCGTAAGATTTTTTTTGTGGGGACATGTAAAGTCTGAAGTCTCTGCAGACAATCCCGCCTCGATGCAGGCCTTGGAGTAAAACTATCACGCGTCTCATTCCCCAGTTACCAGCCGAAATGCTCGAATGAGTCATCGAAAATTGAATTCAACTGATGGACCATCTGAGACGTAGCCGTGGCCAACATTTGAAAGAGATAATCTTCATAAAATAAATACCAAATAATGTTGTTTCGAAGGATAATAAACATTCCCCATTAAATTAGAAGTTTCTGTGTTTTTATTTAAAAAAGTAAGAAACCTCGAAATGGATCATTGCTATGTACATATGCATTCTCCCCTTTTCCTTTTTTGTTACAAAAACTTCTTGTTAATAGGTAATCAAAATTAAAAATATTATCTTAAGAGCCTTGTATAGTTTTTGTCTTCTGAAAATTCAAATTCTTCTATTCACAATCGGAAACGTACTTTGCACAATTTTACGTTTAAAACGAGATCTTTTCAAATAATAAATAATTCAAGGAGCTCTTTTTAATCCTATAACAAAGGAAGTGTCGCCTGCAAATAACCTAACAATGTTTTCATGTAATACCTTCACGTCTGCGTCTACGTCTGAGGCTCAATTGAAATTAAATTCAAATTACCGGCAACAAAGCGTCTCAAATTAAGTGTCTAAAGAAAGAACAAAAACAAGGCGTACAAATGCCAAATAAATAGATCCAATTACTCAGTTTACGTATATTAATGAGTAGGTGTTGAGGATCACAAACAGCAACAACAGCAAATACAAGTGAAAAGTAGCAGCGCCATATTACATTGCTACTGCCACTCCTGTTCGCTCAAATTGCATGAAATCTCGTCTTCCAATTTCGGTGTCATTCTTCCGCACCAATATTTTGAATATAAATGCAAGCAAATTGAGCTGGCGTTGTAAGCGAGCACCTACGCCTCTTGTCAAAACACATGTAAACAGAGCGCGAAGTGCGAGCGCAGACCGACAGTGACGCGAAGGCTGATCAGCCGGCAAGCAAAAAATGTACTGATCTAGTTCAAGTGATGGTGATTCCTGGTAGGATCACAGCGATGCACGTCATTTGGCAGCAAACAAATTGCGACAGAAGATTACTCAACATTGCCGCTTCTCGGAAGCAGTTCTTACGAGATTACAGCAAAAAGGAGGCAAAAAGTGTGGACATATGCTTGAATGTTCACCAGTAATGCCATTGACGTCTCAATTACATTTTTTTTGTTTTTTCAAATATCGCGCAAAGTGTACTAACACTTTGGTCAACAGCTCGAAGTGTTTAGTGGAAGTGCATTAATTGGTGGAGAATACATGGAAAGCGCCTTGTTGCGATAATTTATGTCCGACAAATGTTTCATTGTTTAAATACATGCTTTACATATTTAAGTATGTATATGTACTATATATGTACATATATACTAATACCATACACCACTTTTTTTTAGTTACCCATTACTTTACCTTTTTTGCTTGGCAATAAATCAGCGCAAAGTGTTTGGGGAAATTTGGTTGCGACATTTTGGTCGTGTTTCGAGTGGCTACTGGCGCCACGAATTCTTTACATTCTATGGAATTCCAATATTTCTTTTGTTTCAAATAAGCAATACGAACTCGGATGATAATTTTGTATATATTCGTGTTTGGTAGCTGGCATTGTGAGAATAGCTGAGATTTTCTTTACCAATCCCGCTCATTCCGATGTAAGTTACCTATAAACAACTTTTTCCGCTATGAATGTCTGGATGAAATATTATTCTCTTAATAGAGATTATTTAATGATGTGAGAATAATCTTTAGTATTATATAACAACAGGGACTTGGATAGAAACCCACAGCCCGGGTTTATTGTAGTGATTTTTGGAAGAAAAAATCTATAAAACATTATGAAAATATTTTACCGGGCATACTAAGAACTCCGAGCCCGGAAGGATCGTCCGGGAGCTCTCACTTCCTTCCCGCGTTTCCTCCTTCACTGTATAGCAGTCTTCTTCTGTATTATCGCTTCAACCACCTAAGTGACTTTGACCAAGCTTATAGTAAGGTAGGTTAAGTTAATCTGGCAGGCCAATAAGTCACGTATAGACCAGTTTTTGTTCTTTGCGATATCAGGTGGAGTTCAGTTGCTGGGTTTAAGAGGAGTAGTCATCCTTTAGGATTACTATCAGTACCTCCTCCAGGTATTATATCGTGAGGACCCCAGATGCTTACAGCGTAGACTTGCTAATGCAGGACTAGTGCACAAGAGAGATGCTCAATAGTTTCACTGGTGCCCTGCTCTAGACATTTCCTGCAGTCTTCTCGATCTGTCAGCCTCACCTGCGAGTCTGTGGCGCCACCAAACAGTGACCCTCAGTCGGGTCGGCAAAAATTTCTCTTAGCTGTATCCTCCGCGTTTGTGTCGACTGGGAAAAAAGTGTCGCTGCTTACAATGTCATGATCTCAGGCTGGTTAATGTCAGAGTCGTTACATTGCAGGCAGGCGGCTCGCAGAGAAGGCTGACTGATCCCAATTATCAGCTTATGTTGAACTGCCTTATATGCATCCTCAGAAGTAGGTGAATGGGTAATTCAACGGCTATTGCTAATGAGGTACTTGGCGGTAGGTATAAAACGATAGGGATAGAATGAAAAACTCAACATGAAGGAAAACAATGGAACGAAGCGGACTGGGATTTCGATCCAAGCGTCGGTGGGAGACAAGACTGCTACCACCGGTGGCACAGCGATCTTATGAGTTGTGTCACCAGCGGCCATACCTCCACTGCAACGAGCGCAGTTTAAGGTCGTTGTAGTACTACTGCCAAACGAGTTTTACAACGTACAGGTGCCACAGTCCATGAAGATGCAGACCAAAAAAGCGCTGTAAGCATAGCGCAGAAAAATAAGCTTCTTCTCTCTCCTGTGCAGGCGATCGAAGGCTGAAGGCAAAAGCGAAGTACCAGGCAACGTAATATGCAACCATCTCGAGGGCAATTCGAGCCTGAAGGAAGAGAAACTTGGGTTAAAGCGGAGGTGAAGAACGGCCGGATACACTTCGATACTCGAAATTACTGTAATGACTCGGAACTAGCGTATGCTAATCGCATTGAGGAGTATTTCGCTGGAAAGTGGCAGTGTTTGACGGAGAGCGAACCGAAGGCGTCCTCGAAAAAGAAGAAGTACAAAGACGGAGCCGGGTAACTAGATGTCAAGCATGCGGATAAACCGACAATGTTCAAGGCAGCGGTGGCAGCCAATGAGATTTCGAAACGGCATTTGACCGTCGCGCTCATAGACCGCAGTAAAAAGTAGTGGAAATGAACTTTGAAAGCCCTTTTCTCGAGAATGGGCGCCGAACCGAGCGCACCCATGCTGTCATTTGATGGAGCAGGATGGCTTGGTGTAGGCAAATTTTTAAATATAACGACGACCCGACGCTAACATGGGTAAGAGAGGCGGTCATAACACTTCCAAACCTGTGGGAAGGGGCGAAACTGAAAGTGGTGAACCGCAGCATTATTCACCCGGAACATGCTCTGCGGCGGCTATAACGACAAAACCCTGACGCGCCTAGCGACCACATATTCCTTTTTCATTCAAGGACTTTAGTATCACTTAGCTAAAGACGATCGGAACCGAGTTGGTCAGTGATATAGAAGAAGAAGATAGCCGAGTGCTTATCCTGCTCGAGATTAATATGTTATAACGACCGTCATAGGGCCGGAATAGTACATATATATATGTATATATGAGAAAGCTTCTCAGCCACTCATAGGCTCCGTAAGATTTTAAACTCATCCACTCTCTTTCTCCAGAAAATATCAGGAACGCTCTTAGGTATATTGGGAGATAATATATTTCTTACTTAGTAGGACTTTGCAGCTTCTTCGAACACCGGTGTCCAAGCTTTTAGTATACATACTTCGGAAATGAAAAATAATTCATAAGAATTCGTTAAACGTTCGAAATGGATTTGTAGGATTTGCCGGATAAAAAACAGATAACAACCGGATATATGTATTTTACAAAGAGAAAGAATATCTTGATCCAATATCTAAAATTGCTAAAATCGTAAATACGTAACTGGCATTCTGGAATAAATCGGCAAACATTGAGTGACGTGCATGACTAAGTGGGCCCAGCTTGCCGTTTACCAAATTTCGATACGCGCAATTATTGAAGGACTCACTTCTTTTTCCTGTTAATAAAAGCAACGTGACGAATTAACTGTTCTATTACCAGGAATTTATGGAGCTAAACCTCAAACATAATTAATCCATCAAAAAGTACAAAAACTTCAGCACAAAAACTTTATTGCGGAGCGTGAAAATTACATTTTTACGCATGAAAATTTAAATTTTTTATTATTCGCTGCATTTTTCACGAAAAAATTGTGCAATCGAGTACATTTAAACATGAATATGTGACGATTTCACACTTTTAAACCAACAATCGGCGACTCTTATGGCAAGCTATGTGTGTGCGTACACCGGTGTGCAAAAAATCACACTCACCACTTGGCGGAGAGGCAAGTCAAAGGAGCCAGCACAATTGATTCGGCATGGCATCGGCATTGCGGCGTTGATCAGACCACAGTGAATTGGCCACAATGGCTCAGCTAACTACTCATGCACACACACATACACTTATAATGTATTGGTGCATGGTGACAATTGTCAATGGCGAAATTTTGCAGCTGGTCCGGGTCGCCGGTTTGGCTTGCTGCTCTCGATCAATTAGGAATTTTACAATTTCAATTATGCTCAACTGTTTGTTACAATAAACGTGGAAATTCGATTATTCACGGCATTACTGCTGACGACGACTATCGCTTATGTAAGTCGTGCTTGTGAACAAGATAATAAGCCAACATTGGTTATTGAGTTATTCATACATAGGGAGATGTGTGATTTTTATAACATGTCAATTGTGCGAAAATTCAAGTTTCAAGCATTAAATTTGCTCATAAAAAGGATAGAAAAGGAAATCGGTGGTGGAGATTTATGAGACTATCGACACATATTCTATTTCAGATATATGTACATACATATATGGTTTCTTCATAAGAAACCCAAAATTCTCAACCGTGATGCGAAGAACATATATTTTCGCAGTGAATTTAGCTAATCGATCCTTAAAATATATATTTGAGCAGAACTTAAGATAACTTATGTTTCAAGTTTTGTTTTTTTTTTTCATTTTAGAGTCGTGTGGGCTGTCGATCAGATAGGAATCGTCGGAAACAAAATCAATACAAAGTCAATGAGCTCGCTAGAGGAGTGTATGCTTACTCTAATTCCATCTGATTGGAAGAGAGTCGGTTTTCCGTTGTGCTTTTGTGTGTTTGCGCTTGACTTATGGGCCTCCAGCGAGCTCGGCAAGCGCTGGTCAACAGCCAGTACTTGTGCGACTCCAATATCCGTGAGAGGTGATCTAAACTACTTTGTTGCCCGGCTTTTGCCAGACTGATATTTTAAATCATTTTAAATTGAAATTGTTCAAAATATCGATAAAATAATGGAAACCGGCTGGAGGCCAAGAAGTTCGAAGTTTTTAAAGCAAAAAAATTCATGGATAGATGCTTACTGGTGGTGAAAAGTGGGTGAAAAGTGGGTCACTTCCAGAAACGTGATGTGAAACAATAGTAATAGTCGCAGACCAAGACAGTACGGACGGTCAGGAATGGTATGAGAGCAGTGGAATTAGCAGAGAATCACTAACCGTAAACCTGCTTAGCTTTATAAGCTCGGTTGAAAAAGTTGTATGCATCCATCTTAATGTCCGGATTTGGCACCAAAAGATTACTTACGGGTTTTTCAATAAGAACGCTGGAAAGGTACATTTGATGCCATTATGTATGGAACTCGGAACTCTCGTACGAAGTTCATCAATCGTAACAGGCTTGTTGACATAGACCATAGACTTGACGTAGCCACACAGGAAACAGTCTAACGTAATCGCACAACCAATTGACAGGGCCATTTCGTGAGATAACACGTTCACCAAACTTGGTTTTCAATAAATCGATTGTGACATTCGCTGTGTAGCTTGCGGCGCCGTCTTGTTGGAATCACATATTGTTCAAGCCCATATCATTCTAAAATATTCGGCTATCATTGAGCGGTAGCGATTCCAATTCACAGTAACGAGCCGGTCTTGATCATCACGGAAGAAGTACGGCCCAATGACGCCGCCGGCCTACAAACCGCACCAAATGGTAAATTCTTCAGGTTGCATTTAGCCAGAAATGATCCTAGTCGCTGAAGATGATTTTTCAATGAAAATCCGGATCATTTTCAAGTTGCTGATCAGCCGAATTGACGAATATACGACGATTCTGGTGGTCAAGCCGCTTCAGTTCTTCAATTTCATTTTGTAAGGATGTAGGCCAAGAACTTTTTGCAAAATTCGCCACAACGACGTCAGTGAGATGACCAACATTTGAGAACGACGTGAAAGAGTCTGTTTTAGGTCTTCCTCAATTGTTACGCTAGCGGCAGCAATATTCTCGACACTGCGAGCACTTCTTTGTCTCGCTGGCATTGGAACATTTTGTACTGTGCCTGTGAACGATTATTACAACCATAAATTAGACGTAGCGCTCTTAAAGTTGAGGCCACTGTCTCCGAATTTTGGTAGAAAATTTTAATAATTTCAAACCTTACTGGAGAGAAATGTCAATGGGAAAAAAATATGGCGTCGTATGATGTTCGTATCAGCTGACTTTTGTAGGGATGTTTTGAAAAACTCTTTATGTTATATAATGTTTTTATACTCTCGCAACAAAGTTGCTAAGGAGAGTATTATAGTTTTGTTCACATAACGGTCGTTTGAAAGTCCTAAAACTAAAAGAGAGATATAGGGTTATATATACCAAAGTGATCAGGGTGACGAGTAGAGTTGAAATCCGGATGTCTGTCTGTCCGTCCGTCCGTGCAAGCTGTAACTTGAGTAAAAATTGAGATATCATGATGAAACTTGGTACACGTATGTATTTCTTGGCTCCATAAGAAGGTTAAGTTCGAAGATGGGCAAAATCGGCCCACTGCCACGCCCACAAAATGGCGAAAACCGAAAACCTATAAAGTGTCATAACTAAGCCATAAATAAAGATATTAAAGTGAAATTTGGCACAAAGGATCGAATTAGGGAGGGGCATATTTGGACGTAAGTTTTTTGGAAAAGTGGGCGTGGCCTGCCCCCTACTAAGTTTTTTGTACATATCTCCTAAACTACTATAGCTATGTCAACCAAACTCTATAGAGTCGTTTACTTCAGGCATTTCCATATACAGTTCAAAAATGGAAGAAATCGGATAATAACCACGCCCACCTCCCATACAAAGGTTATGTTGAAAATCACTAAAAGTGCGTTATTTTAAATTTTACGGAAGAAATGGTAGAAGGAAGCTGCACCCAGGCTTTTTTTCAAAATTGAAAATGGGCGTGGCCTCGCCCACTTATGGACCAAAAACCATATCTCGGGAACTACTAGACCGATTTCAATGAAATTCGGTATATAATATGTTCTTAACACCCTGATGACATGTACGAAATATGGGTGAAATCGGTTCACAACCACGCCTTCTTCTAATATAACGCTATTTTGAATTCCATCTGATGCCTTCTCTGTATAATATATACATTAGGAACCAATGATGATAGCGGAATAAAATTTTACACAAATACGGCATTTGAAAAATATGTAAATGACGGATAATGAAATCTCGATTATCACTTTATCATGCGAGAGATAAAATGTTCGGTGACACCCGAACTTAGCCCTTCCCTACTTGTTATCAATGAAATTGCGAAGATGTGTTTAGATCATATTAATTTTTTATTACATGCCATCTCCGAAAAACTCCCAAGTAACTTATCTTTTCTTCCGCTGTTAATTTTTTAACGAAGATTGAACTGAACCTTACATAAGTAGCAAGTGATAATCCTGCCATTAACTCCTATACACATTTATCTGCGGCAATTAATCGAAAATCTCCTATAACCACTTGGCCAAACGAAGCGCGCTAAAAAATGGTGTGTATATGCAATTTGTTGTCATTACCGACAATTGGGCGAAATCTCATAAATTTTATACGCCATTTACTTGTTCTTCCTGCACATATGTATTTGTACTTTAGTATTTCCTCAGAAGCCAACACTCATTGAGTCTTCATTCCGCGTTGTGTCGCATTGCGTTACACTTCCCTCGCTTTGCGGTTTCATATTACGCCGACACACCCATTGCTGCACTTTGATCCCAAGGGCGCAGAAGGACCATTACTTGGTTCTCCTTCTCATCGGCGATGTGGTGCATTTAGCTAACGAGCAAGTGTGAAACAAATGACACTCAACTAACGAGCATGTAATTACCCGTGTGACTACAAAACACTACTCACATCAATCGTGGACACGAAAACAAAAAAGCGAGCAGCCAAGTGTTGAGTCATATCTGACACTTTGCTGCGTGTTAACGTGAGCGTCAGTGGAAAGTAAATAGTTTGAGTGTTTATGCCGTTGACAATACAAAAAAATCATAGAAATTTTGTTAAAAATTTTACATACAAACTACATTTGCAAATTAGAAATTTTTTTGAAAATTATTTTCGAACTTAATTTTGAAGATTTGTTCTTACTTCGCTGAAAAATATTTTTGTTTGACCCTTTTGCCAATATTGCAAAGGGTTGCGTTGTGGATTCAATGACACTAAGGACGTTGTACTGTTTAGGTTGAATTAATCAGAACTCAACTGACAGATGACTGCTATGAGAGATGACAGCTAATCAGACTTTGAGAAAACAGTGCTTACTTTAATATCTAAGTCTAATTTTGCCTTCTTACTTGTAGGGTATAATTGATATTGTTTTTATTTTGTGTACGAAGTGCTTCTCCTTCGGCCACTTTAAAATGTAAAATTGCGGTTTCGTTTTCTTAGCGGGAACTCCTTAGTTTCCGGCATCCTGGCGCCGTGTCAAGTGGCTTGGCCGTCGTTCATTTGAGGAAAATTGTTTTGAAAACAAGATAAAACAGTTTCTGTTTATGATTTCTTAAAACTAATTAGGTTCATGTGTTCTTCTTAATTGAGTTATTGTTTTTAGAGGAATTTAACTTTAAGATTTAACGGGTCTTATCAAGCTTCACTTCGATTTTGCATATCATAATGCGGAAAAATTAAAGTACAGAGAGTTGGAGACTCCTTAATTTATTAAAAAAAATTCACTTCAAAGCAAAAGACTGTTGTGCCGTTGTTCCAATCCTTATTTAGAAATATCTAATTGCACATTTTTGACTCTAGATCTGAATAGAGACGGTACATTATTCTATAAGAGTGTACAGTTACTGACGTACGTCGATGATATTGATAACATTAGTCACAAAAACCGTGCCGTTAGTTCAGCTTTTTCCAGACTGGATTAGGAAGCGAAGCGTATGGGTCTGGTTATCTCATGTCATCAAACAAACAGTCGTTGCACTCGCGACAGTCTTAACTTCGAAGTCGTAGTATAAATCTTGCCAACAGGTGCTACTTCGGACTGAGTAGGCCATTGAGAACTAAAGTCCTCTCTCGACGAACAAAAACCAAACTCTATAAGTCACTCATTATTCCCGTCTGGCTGTATGGTACAGAGGCATGGACGATGACAACATCGGGTGAGTCGGCGTTTCGAGTTTTCGAGTGAAAGGTTCTGCGGATGATTTATGATCCTCAGCGGCAAATACCGCAGTCGATGGAACGATGAGCTGTATGAGATGTACGACGACATTGAAAAAATAGCTGAGATGCGGCCGACTAGAAAAGAAAATGTGTCCAATTAAGGCCACGCCAAGTCACACACAACGAGTTTCTGGTAAAACTAAGCATAGTAATCTTTTAAAAACCTTCGTTCTCAAATTCCATAGAGATAATACATATAATAAGCAGAAAAATAAAACAAAAGAACAAAAACGAATAACAAGTTTTAAAAGGAACCAGTCTAGATTAAATTTGAAAATACAATTTTCATAAACTTTCAGTAGGCTTTTGTTGCAAATAGCCGCTTCAATTTGGGTTATCATTTATTGACAGCTTGAGCTCGCCTGTTTGTACGCTCGAGACCAGTGAGAGATTTCTTATGCCTGACATCGAGTTACTAGACTGATTTTGGTGCTTGAACACAACAGATTTGCTGAAACAGCAAGACTGATGATTTCACAAACGCTATCCTTGGTCCTTGTGGCAGAGAGTAAATTGCTAGACGTCTAGTGAGCTCTTCGCCTTCAGCATAGTTCACTTTGTAATAGTTGTAGGAGATACCTGTTGCATAAGCTGCTTGTAAAAATAATCATCAAAACACTTCCCTGTCGTATGCCCCGCCTTACTTCGACATGCTTTTATTAAAGGTTGTTTCCAAAGGTAAAACATGTGTTTTCTCGATCCACTATGGTTTACTTGTTTTGTTCGCAGACTCACTCTGAAAATGTATCTGTTCCACAGCTTTTGCACCACGTGATCTAATATTCTGCTTATCTTATACAGATAACTTCCTCTAAGTGTATCTCTACTTTGAGACAATCTCGTTTCTGTATTTAAGACGGTCGAATTTCCTTTAAGCGCATTGCCAGCATTTGTTAGCATAAATAGATTTAAACCTCAGATATATACTTACTAAATTTCGTTCTTTCAAAAATAAATGTTTGTCTCTGTTTATGCAAGCGATAGGATTACGCCGTTATCGACAGCGGCAGTAGCAACCTTACGGTTCCGGCTTAAAAACGAACATATTCTTCGACATATAATACAAATATTTCACCAACTCAGTGCATGAATCCCTCAATGAAACATACAGTCATTCATGTAGGATTAAGTAATCCTTGGTGCAATAATAGTATTCATTACGTAAAATGAATGAAGTGTTCGTGATACTCGTTTTTCCGGCCAACTTTTGTTTTCCGCTTTTTGTTAATTCGCATCTAGATATGATTTACATGCGACATAATTACACCGATCGTCGAGATTGTGCGCGAAGGTTGGCAAAACATATCACATGTCAAAAAGCAAATTTCGCTCGGAGATCCGAAAGTGTGATTACTTTAGGTATGCTGGCTATACTTGTACCATATTTGAGCAGCAAAAGGTCTGTTGTCATGCATTCATTAGCAGAGATTTACGCGCTTATGGACCGTTTCACGTTTGCGATCGTTGCGATCGTTGTGGATGCTGTTACATTTCTGGGGGTTGATCGCACCGGTAAACGATCGTTGGGCAAGCCGGAACTGGGTTTAAAACAATTTTGTGTGATTTTCGGTGTTTGTGTGAATAGCTTTGTATATTTGTTAGTATCATTCGAGAAAGCGGCAAATAATTTGATAAAAATCTATTGCGACCTTCGTAAAAAAGGAGGTGGATACTCGTATTTCGTGAAACAGCGAACGGTATTTCGAATTTTTAGTTTGCGAACTTTTTCGCCATAGTTATGAGTATAAATAATAGTTAGTGCAGTTATTTTGAAAACCAAAAGAATTGAAAAGACTTTGAGGCTTCCGACTGTAAGAATTTCATTATTTTTATACCCTGAACAGGGTATATTAAGTTTGTCACGAAGTTTGTAACAACCAGAAGGAATCGTCGGAGACCCTATAAAGTATATATATAAATGATCAGTATGTCGAGCTGAGTCGATTTAGCCATGCCCGTCTGTCTGTCTGTATATATACGAACTAGTTCCTCAGTTTTTAAGATATCGTTTTGAAATTTTGCAAACGTCATTTTCTCTTCAAGAAGCTGCTCATTTGTCGGAATGGTCGATATCGGTCCACTATAACATATAGCTGCCATACAAACTGAACGATCGGAATAAAATGCTTGTATGGAAAACTTTCACATTTGACAAGATATATTCACGAAATTTGGTTTGTATTATTTTCTAAAGCAACAATATAATCTCCGAAGAAATTGTTCAGATCGGTTAACTATAGCATATAGCTGCCATACAAACTGAACGATCGGCATAAAATGCTTGTATGGAAAACTTTCACATTTGACAAGATATATTCACGAAATTTGGTTTGTATTATTTTCTAAAGCAAAAATATAATCTCCGAAGAAATTGATCAGATCGGTTAACTATAGCATATAGCTGCCATACAAACTGAACACATAGTTACTAACAGAAATGCATCTGTGAAGGGTATTTAACTTCGGTGCAACCGAAGTTAACGTTTTTTCTTGCTCTCAGCTCACTTCGAATAACAATTAATTTTTATCATTTATATATTTTATATATTTCTACGTATACTATAAATCTTAAATATTTTCAAACAAATTAAATTTTAAATAAAACAAAATTTAGTAGCACAAAGTCTATCCCGCAGCTACCAAAGTATCTTCCGCAGTGTTTTTCTTCTTCTCTCTCCCTTACCTCATATTTGACTATAAATTTTCACGCTCCGCTTAAATCTACTCCTACACAGCTTTACATGGTAGCTTTCTTTTAAATTTTATAAAATAAAATGAATTGACCGGAAGTAACCGTCCAGGACATGCACCACAATTTGCCATCCGGTTGGCGAATTTCTAGTTGACCATTTGATTTTCATATGCAGTGCACATATGCCACCCGAGGATTTACTCCGAGTGGGCGGTATGAATTTATTTTTCGTCTATTTATACGAATTTTCTCGTCTAAGGGATAACTACAACAATAATATTCACAATAATAACAGGATGGCCGGCCAGCATAGCGACTCTGGCAGTGGACACAGCTTTTGAACTGCTGAATTCGTATACTTTTATTCTGAGGTGAAAACGTCGATCTCACAGATGAATGCACATAACAAAAGCTAACCCATAAAAAATGTCAAAATTTAATTTAAGACCGTTATGTTGACTGCATTGTAGCCAGAAAATTGCCGACATTGCTTATTAACTAAAACGGTAGCGGTTCGAAAAAAAAAGAAAATAAAAATGGTTCATAATTCCGTGTTACTGGTTTTCAAGGAAATTTAATATGACGACTTCAAAAGAAAGTCTTTGAGTTCTTATTAAACCTTATGGTTTTTATAAGAGATTGTATCAAATATTGATTGTATCTGGTATCAAATATAAGGCTTCCTCAATGCACTACTTCTCTGCTCTCTAATATTTGAGCTTTGCGCTCTATTGAATAAATCTCGCTTAGATTTTGTCAAACTATTTGGTTTCTGGTCTTTCCAACGGAATGGAGGTCTTCCCCTTCTACTACTTCCCCCAGCGGGTACTGCGTCGAATTCTCTCAAATCTAGAGTGTTTTCTGCCATTCGAACGACTTGAGCTAGCCAGCGTAGCCGCTGTCACTTAAGCTATTTTTTCATTTAATGGGCCAAATTATTAATTAAGTATTACGTTTTAGGGTAAGAGCTCCCTGCCAATCCCATAACAAAGCATTCCAGGCCGTCAATTCTAGCTTTACCATCAATTGATCTGGCTTACTGCGAATTCGACCAAGACCGCTTTAGCTCGATGGTGGCATAAGTTACCCACTTCTCGCCATTAGTAACCATCCGCTTCAGAATTGGAATGATTTTGTTGCTCTTCAGCAGCGGTTCGAATGAAAATGTGGTCAATGGTGGTTTGTGGTGCTAACTCGCCAATACATAGAACTTTTTTCTGTATCCAGCCTTACTTAAATGGTTGCAAATTGCTGTTGGTGAAATTTATAGCTCCTGTGTAATCGAAACCGTGCTTATATCATGATCGCATTCGACGATTTCTTTTATTTTGTTGATATTTTCAACGATTGGCCAGAGAATGTCGCGTTTTTGATATGAAGTTTTTTGGAACGGAATCGATGAGACCAAAATTGTGTGTGATTGCCTGTTACAGTCCTGATATATATGTAAATACTAATCATATTACGTTCATACTTGTACATATATCAGCCGCCAGGCTTGCTTTTTCACCTTTATCAAAAAAAAAAAATATATATATATATGGCGTGTTCTCTCTTCGCTGGTGTCCATTTTATCACCAATCATAAAGCAATTTGAGAAATTTTTTAATACGAAATCCTATTTTTATAATGCCGAAGTAGAATAATTAATAGATCTTTTTATACTAGACTACACTATCTCATAGATATAGCTGGTAAATTAGAAAGTCCCCGGCCTACCATAGTAAAACACAATTTTTTTGGCAAAATTTGTTTATTTTTAATTCAACATAGTTCACTTCGGGGTGTTACACTGCTTATACTGATTCTCCATCTTTTGATACCATTTTTGTTGTACGATTTTTGCTTCAAAATAGTCCTCAGTTTCGGTGAACAACTCTTCAATCGACGAAAATGTCTTTTCAGTGAGTATTTTTTTGAGATTTGAGAACAAGAAAAGTCGCAATTCGAAGTCCAATTCATAGATTTTTGTCATCGTTTCCACTGACTTGTGAAACGGTGCATTTTCTTGGGGAGACAACATTTTCCCTTTTTTTAAATCCGACTGTGTTTCGGCGATTTCGTCTTTCATACGTTTCAATACGCTATATAATAGTCGCTGTTGATAGTCCTTCCTTTTTCAAGGTAGTCAATAAAAATGATTGCAACCGACTGTTGCGTTTTTCCACGCCTTGGAATGGGCTCGTCGTTTGAAGTCTACTCGGATGACTGTCGATTGGACTTCTGAGTTAAATGATAGAGCCATGTTTCATCCATTGTCATTTATCGACGCAAAAACTTGAGCTTATTACGCTTGAACATCCGATTCATCAACTAGTTGTTTTTGGTCAAAAGTGAGCTCGCGCGACATCCACTTTACACGGGAATTTCTCATATCCAAGTATTCGTGGATATGTTGTACACTTCAGTTGACATCTTTGGAGTGCCTGCTAATTCGAACAACTTCACTTCACGGTCATTCAAAGTTATTATGTGGAATTTTTTGATGTTTTCGTAGATAACAACCCCTTCTGGGCGTCCACTGCGTTCACCGCCTTCGGTGCTTATTTCAGAACGGGGCTCTAGAAAAGTTCCAAGAAGATTCGACGTTTTTGAGCCAAATTTTCTTCAGCGTTGAGACCCTTATCTGGCTCAATGTGTACGTAAACAAGCAAAATTACCACATTTTACGACTATTTGATTACTAAAATTGAACCTTGTGATCTCCGCGACAATTCGTTTCAACAAGATGGCGCCACTTCCCACACATTGCATCAATCACTGCATTTAGTAGAAGAACACTTCGGCGAATAGATAATTTCACGTTTTGGTATGGTCGATTGGTCACCAAGATCGTGTAATATCACATCATTAGACTTTTTCCTGTAAGGATATGTAAAGTCTAAAGTCTATGCGGACAAAGCCGCTTCGATTCAGGCCGTGGAGCAAAACATCACGCGAGTTATTCGCCAGTTACCATTGGAAATGCTTGACGAGTCACCGAAACTTGGACTAATTGAACGGACCATTTTAGACGTAGCCGCGGCCAGCATTTGAAAGAGTTAAGCTTCAAAAAATTAATGTCAAAAAGTGTTCATTCGAATAATAATAAATATTCCCTATTAAATTTGAAGTTACTGTGTTATTTTTTTTTTTGAGTAAGAGATCTCGAAATGGATGATCCTTTATAATAGTTGTTAGGGACCAGCAATAGCAGGAATAATCGATTTTATATATATAAGAGTGAGTTACTCCGGAAATCAAGTCTGCGGCTCAAATTCACTCACTCTCTAAATATGTTTTAGTTATGGTATTTTCTCTTCGAACATTTTTTCGGATAAATATTCCCCAGTTAATATGCAATTAAGTGTTTAATTAAAGTTTAGAAAAACTTGTTAGTATCGGTGACGGCAACAAAATCCAGCGGACCATCAACTCCAACGTCAATTTTCCGCATAAAGCCGCACCGCTGGTGCACCACATTCGCCAAAGCCACTTAATACACATGATTTGATGGCAGAAAATCCACCAGAGAACACACACCGCCGAACAAATAACTAACAGCAAACTAAAGAAAGAAAAGATAATCATAGCAAATGAGTGTAGAAGACGGGGAAACGAAAAAAGAGGATGCGAAAGGATGCCAAAGGATATGCGAGTGAAGTGAAAAACTCTGTAATGCACGCGTAAAGGAAGTGCTGAAGAGTTTGTTGCCAACGGATTGTTGCGTTAATGGGCGCAGCATATTGTTGCACAAGTTGTTGTTGCTCTTGTTGCATATGCACCACATTACTATGGGAGGATGAGGCGTCGAGGGAACGCAAACCTTATGGCATCCTGTTTTCCGCAACGCATCCGCCATTGAGTTCGGATTGCCAGTTGCTGTGGCTTGCGGTGTTGCGCATGTGTTTGCCATTGTTGTTATTGTTGGTGTGTTGTGTCCTCTTTTTTATTAACGTTTGAGTTTTTCTTAAACTTCTGCTTTGGCGTTCAATACGCAGCGTCGTTGATTATCGATGATACTTTGCATATTTGCATACCCAGCGCACATACACAGGAGCTTGTGGCACACACACACAGCAGGATTTGAAAAAAGCAACTTTATTGCTTTGCCTCACAGCTTGTTGCAAGACTCTTCGTGTGCCAAAGCGTTTTTTGCCACCATTTACACTTTGCTACTTCATTCTGCTATGTATCGGTGGGCCCCTAATCCTGCTTGACCCCGCTGCCCGGCATCCTCTTGCTCGTTCGTGGATTTGCACGCCATGCAACCGTGTGCTTTTTGCGCTGTCATTTGTTTATTCTTCGGCGCTCGCTTTTTCCTATTTTTCCTGCTTCTTGCTTTGCCTCTGCCTCTGCCTTTGCCTCTGTGATAGTTGTTGTTGCTTTGTGTTTTTGTTTCGCTGCAAGGCTTTGCTTGTTTCGCCAACTAGCAACAACTTGCGCTGCTCGGACTCGTGCTGTTCGGGCTCGAGCTCTTTGTCTGCCGGCTTTGGGCTCACTTCCACTTGCCATGCAAATCCGCAACGAAACTTTCAGCCGCGACCTCCTGGGCTAGTCATTTTTATTGCGTTGTACCGATTTGTATTTCGAGCTTGTGATATGACCCTCATTGATTCCTTGCTTGCAGTTTCCGCCCGCCGCTCCCGCAAACGAGGTAACTCGGGCGGTAGCGTCACGGATATGTTGAGCCAGCGCCGGCAGCTCAACTTTGTTCGTAGCTGTGCGTTGTTGTTGCATGTGTGTAGTTGTTATTGTAGGTTGCGAAGTAAAAGCTTGTGGATGTGTAACACCGCTTCCGGTTGTACAATATGTGTTGTTTGCACACCCGCACACATACTCAAACTCAACCGTGTGGTTGTTGCAATTGTTGTTGTTGCTGCATTTCGAACTCTTCGTTGTACCGTTGTTTTTAAGACCTGCGGGATTTCCCTTTGTTTTGGGGTTATTTGTTTCGCTTCTTACTTACAACGTTTTTTGTTGTTGGTTTTGTTGTTTTTGTTACTTGCTTTCAGCTACCGTTGCTTTGTGGACATCTGCGTTATTACATCCTTTAAGTGATTTTCACATTCAATCCTTCGATTGAATGTCCTTTGCGGACATTTTTTCTCCTCATGCTCGGCCAGCTCGTTTACGGCCTTGGTCCTTGATTGATTGTTGGAGGCACTCGTCGGCAAGTGGGAAATGTTTGCACTGTTAACCAGTGTCAAATGTCAAGTAACGTGCCAGTTGATACATTCGGATTTACTAATTCTCAGTCTACAGATTTTCGTTATGTTCAATGGCGCTTGGGAGGAGGCACAGTTTTGAATCCCATGGCACTAGAGAAATTTTTTAGACTGGAAAACGGTAGAGGTTGATCTGGTAGGCTAATGAGCCATGCAGAGACCAGTGTGGTGCTTAGTGATACCTGATGGAATACTGTTACGTACAGTACATGAGAAGTGGACATCCCTTCGATTGCCAGCGTTTAGGGTTTACCAATGTCGGTCACGTTTTCGGATGACAGCCGTCACCACTCTTGGTAGTCTCGCCCACAATCCATTGCCTTTGTGATCTGGCACCCAGTTAGAGTGAAATCGCTTAGTCTTAGCGACACTCTCCACTGCTGTCTTCCTTTCCCAGACATTTCAGGCCGATATGTAAACTAGGTTTACAGCCTTTATTGCTGCCTGGCTTCTCTATGTAGCTGTTGACTCTGAAATTGCTTGCTAATGCCTTAGTGGCTAGCTCTGCGGCATTCCCAATAGTAAGAACCTCTGCTTTAATATACTACAGTGATCCGACAGCTTCAAAGGCAGCCTTATGTCTAAATCCGGACCGGAATCCGGAGTTTGCATTTACTACATCCTCCATTTTCGAGCCATACGTATGTATAGATGATTTATGCGTTGAAAAGTGAGATCTTGTAGTCGGTCTTGCCTTTCACACTGCTATAACCCACCGTGCTCAGCCCGAAGATTAGTTATTTAAATTCTCTTGCAGCCAGCAGTCTTCCAGCCGATTTTGCTGGGCGGTTTTCTGCGAGGAGGTTTATAGGGGACAGATTTAGTACTAGTTCCAGAGCCGCCGTTGGGGTGTATGGTCCTCGAGGTAAATATCCGAACCAATTCTCGAAACACATTTGTCATTATTTTTTAGGTATCTCCAAAACATGGGTTCTGAATGCATCAACCGCCTCTTCAGGTGTCGAAAACGTTCACCTCTTCGTTTATTTTTTACGAAGGGTAATACAAAAAGTTATTCGGAGCCAAGTCGGGACTATACGGTGGATGACTCATCAAATCGATGTTTTCAGTGCTCAAAAATGAAGTTGTTTCATTCGATGTTAGCTCTCACACATGTCATGCTTTGTCGTGCTGAAGAGTTTTCCTGATTTTTTGAAAGCCAACTGGCAAATAAGTGGTTGTGTATCACTCAAAATTTGTTCTTCTGCGTTGTTCAAGTGACATGGTTGCCTCAGATCGAGTTTTTCCAAAAAACAGAGAACCAATCGGCTGGAAGTGCTTCGTGCGCGAACAAGTTTTGTTGGATTTGTTGAAACATCCATGCAGTCGACTGATGTTTACATTCGGGCTCATACGCGAAGATCCACTATGTATTATGATGTCATAGAAGTGTTTCGAAGCACCACTGTCCGCGACACATTTTCTTAAAATTTTTCACGACCAATCGACACGAGCCTTTTTGAAGCGTTTGACAAATTGTGTGGCATTTAACGTGAACAAATTTTATTTTTAGTCAAATGTTCATGCATGCATTTATGTTGTCCCAGTAATGCCCTCAGTCTCACGATAGGTCACACGACGATCTTGCAATATCAGTTTGGGCACAGCATCAATACTTTCCGGAACAACGACTGATTTGGACGACCTTCCCGAAACTCGTCTTGGTGTGATCTACGACCTCAATTGGATTCACTATATCATCGATAATCATTGGTCCTTGATAAGGCTTCATCGTCAGATATTTAATATGTAAGTCCATCTATGCATTCTTGATGATCACGTGGAAAGTTGTAAAAAATAATCGCGCGAAAATATTCGCGGTTTAAATCAATTTTTTGATCCAGAAGAATAACGGAGAGTGGCTTCTTATGGGCTAGGCAAATATATTTCTTTGCATTAACTGAATATTTATGCGACAATTCAGTGTGATTAGCTGGTACTCGATGTCTTTGATCGAGAATGCAGCCAATAACCCAATAAGATGCCGGAAAAAAACCCCAACAAGACCCTTTGCCAGAAATCACAAGTATAATATGACACAAAAACAAAAAACGAAGCAAAAAAAATCACAAAAAGCAGATTTACCGGTACTTACGAACAAAAACGCTTTACACGATGCAAGAAAGAAAATCGTCAGGTGGCTTTGCGAGAGCACCAGTTGATGTATAGTATTGTCGGTCGCTTGAAGTATGCCATGGAACAAACATACATATGTATACACGTATGTACGCTGGCATATACGGTCACTAGTCCGGGTACAACTGTAGCTGTGTTGTTTTTGTAGTGACGGTCAAAGCATTCTCAGATTAAAACGATTGATAAAGCTTATTGCGCTCACACCCCCGAACAACTCTCCCGTGCCTTGTGTAAGACTTGACGAACAGCGATTGCAATGTGAGATTGTTTGCAGCATGCAGAATGTGGGGGCAGTGGACCTGTGTGCATTGGGTTATGCGATGGAACGAATTCGACAGTTACTTACGGTACTTATTGGCTGGTGAACACCTGCAGTATGCAGTTGTAAGAGCGCTGGATGGGCAAGTAAAGGTTATACCATGAATATTACATATTTATATGGGTTTATAAGTACCGTTACATGGGTGTGTGCGTACCGGAACTGCTATTGGATGTTTGTGGCATATGTTTGTGTGAGTGTGTGTGTGTGGGTGTGACTGCCTGAGATAGTCGTGGTCAAATGAAATGGACTGCAGTGCCAATCGTTCATGTTGTTGTTGTCGGATTTACGTGTGGATTTACTTGTAGATGCAACAAAAACGACTCCAGATATGACAGTTACTTAGTTAGCTTGTTTTCCCTGTCATTCGTCTTTCGATTTGCATGCAGGTCCATGTGGTAAATTCTTCCATTTGTATTTATTTCGTATTATTTTTTCTCTATATTCGCTTTTAGTATGACGTTTCATGATAATATTGACCTTTTTTCGATTTTTATTTTTTGTTTTATTTTTTAGTCTTTGCGCTGGTCACTGATGTATTTGTGGACTGATTGAGTTTCCAATTGATTTAATTAATATAATGAAGCACTAAGCAAATTAGTTAATTAAGAATCTGCGGACAATTTGATAATTAAATTCTTCTTCTTTTTATTGGCATAGACACTGCTAACGCGGTTATAGCCGAGTTTACAACAGCGCGCCGGTCGATTTCCCTTTTCTTTGTTTGGCGCCAATTGGAGATTGCAAGTTTAGCCTGGTCTTTCCGACGGAGTGGAGGTCTTCCTCTTCCTCTGCTTCCCCCGGCGGGTACTGCGTCGAATACTTTCAGAGCTGGAGTGTTTTCATCCATTCGGACGACATGGCCCAGCTAGCGTAGCCGCTGTTTCTTAATTCGCTGAACTATGTCAATTTCGTTGTATATCTCGTACAGCTCATCGTTCCATCAATCCCGGTATTCGCATTTGCTAATGTGCAAAGTACCATAAATCTACCGCTGAAGCTTTTTTTGAAAACTCGTATTGCCAACTGATCTGTAATCTCCACTTTACTTCAGACTTACCTACTCAGCCTGTAGTAGCACCTGTAGCCCAAGAGTTATTCTGCGTTGGATTTCGAGGCTGAGTTTGTTGTTGGTTTTTTCGCCATCTCACTGTAGCTCGCCTTCAACCGGATGTTTTTTTGGCTACCCTCAGGATATTTGATCTAAGAACGGAAGTCCTGAACTGCTTCAGCTTTACTGTATGTAAAGTTTGTGACCACTTCCAAGTGAATGGCGCTCAAAGAACTTTCCTCACTTGCGAGAACTTCTACACATGGCTCCATTGTAGGATTGAATTAAAGCAAACAAATAGCGAATTTTTTGAGGATTCCTTCTTCAATCAAGTCCAAGCTTTAATGATTACAATTACAATAAAATTTCAACGGAACCTGAAATGATTGCGTCACTCAACGGCATAAGCGAAACGAAACGTCAAACATTCCTACATGACGTCACGAACCAATATTGTTTTGTCGAATACTCTCCAAAAGATATATGGGGACGAATATGTTGCCAACTTTATATCTATCATTCTTGGTCTGAACACTTTTTTGGCGTATCTTTCAATATGAGAATCAATTTGGCGGGAAAATCAAGAAAGAAGTGCTGAAAAGTTTCTACCCCGTCTTCTAACAAAAAGCTTCTACAGCTGGCACCCGGTAATATTTTTAACGTTACAGCGAGAACGTCGATATGGCAATGACTAGTTGGAATCTTCACAATGCTAGTATTACTGAGGACAAATACCTCACTGAACCTCTACCGATAAACTTATGAAGCGCAAGAACTGATGGTAGCCCAGAAGGGGATACGATCTCGTGAAGATCAGCAATCTAGTAGTAGAGAAATAACGAATAGAACGGAGCACCAACCGGTTTCCATTTAACTGATACGGAGGGAAAGGTGCCTTTTTGCCAGTTCCCTCACCTGCGATGCCGCTATGACCTGGCACCTACAACAGTCTTATAACAAAGTGACTCGATGTAATTGATATAAAGGTTAAGCATAGTTTTGAACATAGTAAGCTCATTGGAAATATTGAAGAAGTGGCTTTAAGCTTTCCCACCGTACTTGTAGTGAGACTGCAAACCTGAATCCGGAAGCTGACGAAAAGGTGTAAGAAATTGTTTCTTCAACATTCGACGGAGAAAGAATAGAGGCTTACATTATCTCCTACAGGTCGGTTCAGTATAAAGTGTGGTTCATATTTTGGAGTTTTACATGAAGTGAATTGGCTACCAAAGTACTCGACGTTTTTATAAGAAGAAGGTCGAATAAAAAAGTTTTTTTTAACATAATCTTAACAAACATCAGATATCTTGAAAAAGAGACCCGGACATCAAATTTATACACATATGAAATAATTATGTATAGTAATTTAAAATGTACATTTTTTCACTTTAAGGAACGTTCGTCCCCGCCTTTTTGATATTTTGAACTCATTTGCTATGCAGCGAAAGAGTATAAAAAATTCCCTGACACCTCTTTAGACGTTCACTGCGCGATTTGAGTTAATTATTTAATGCCTGTCACCTAGTGGCTAACACACAGCACCAACTACAAATTGACATTTGTCACCAAGAGACGTGACATGCAACACTGGCACTTAATCCGAGCGGCGACAACAATACAGTTGCTCAACAACATGCATGACAATGGAAACGGTCTGAATGTGACAACCGAGCTTTTGCTCCTGAAAAAAGAACTATCCTGGTTAGCGATGCCCCACAGAGATTCGGAGGAAAAGATGATGTGAGGGTGTTAAAATGAAAAGGATATGAATTTTTTACTGAGCACAGCCACCATGTACAAGAAGCAACGAATGATAAATTTAGATGGTTGGCCTGAAGTTGGTGTGGAGCAATTTCGTATGCGGAAAAAAATTGTAATCCCATATCAACAGTTAACTGACGTTTTTCAGAGAAGCTTAAGCAGCGAGCTCAAACGAGTGCCCAGTTATTAGCCGAATTTTGTTTTGCATACTGAGTGTGTGTTGGTGCGTTGGTCTAAAAGGTATTAAGAATCAACATAGAAGTTATGCGATGCAAAATTTAAATTCTTAATGGACACCTTAACCGGCTTTGTGAGAGCAGTCGAGTCCCAAAAAGATGAGTTAAAATTTCGATACACTAGGAACACATTTTCATTTCACTTCTGGGACGTTTTCGTTCGGATAGTTTTTATGAGTAACGGAAGAGGATTTTTAGACCGTCGAAAGATCTGAGCCAGAAATTAGAAGGAAGATCGAGAGGAAGACGGCTAAGCTTTTCATTTCGATGCCAACTGACTTTAAAGCAAGATTATTTTCATTATAGGTATGCCTATCTTCACTTCCTTTACTGTCTAAACTTTACATCTCTTTTAGTTACCAAGTATTTGGAAATCTGGACTTAGGACGAAACACCTTAAAAAAAATATAAGTTGAAGCGTAGCGACGTTTTCGAAAGCACCAGCTATTGGCAAAAAAGCTCTGCTTAATAAATGCCCAGCATCGCTCACCCTATATCTTTTTGTTTTTATAAATAATCACACCACGGTTTTCCTAATCCCTTTTACATGCATCAATGAGTGCAAGTCCTCTTAGCTGCTTTGGCCGGACAGATGGTTGGTTGTACGTTCGGTTAGTCTGTTAGCCATTGGTTGCTGCTGCAGGCCACACGAGTAAGGCCACAAGAGTAATGGCGAAGTGCGGACGGCTACCGGAACCACCAGAGTGGCGAGCGAAGAACGGCATATGGGAAGTATAAGAAAACATATTGTTCGCAAAACAATGGGTGAAAGTTGCTGGAGCGATAATGCATTAAAAATGTAAGGAAGGAATGGGAACAGGCACATGGTAGGAAATGGGTGAAGAAATGTGGTACAGTTCATACGTAGATAGGATGGTAGAGTTTGTTATTTTCAATGCGAAAAAGTTGCAGTTTGACTAACCGTTACAGATCATTCAAACAAGCGCTGGAGTTATTTGTAGTACTATTCAGTCGGTTTCCGTGCTTTCTTGAGAAGCCTGCATATTTTAATTTATATTTTAGTCTGCTTCAGAGTTTTTTCTCATTTGGGGCGTTTTTTACGTGGCGAGTCCCGAACCCAGCGTACACCCTGTGGAGGGGATGTTTCGCCTTCTCACTTTAGCTCGCCTTCAAACGGATGTTCTTTGGCTACCCAGAGAATACTTGGTTTACGGCCGAAAGTCGTGAGCTGCTTGAGCCATATGTAAAAGAATTGTTTCTGGCCACTCCCAAGCGAATGGCAATCGGAGAACTTTCCTCACGTCCGTGAGCTTCTACACATGACTCCATCCTCCCGCTGGCTAGGTCATGTCGTACGTATGGACGAAACTGCTCCAAAAAGAGAAAGACCTCCACTCCGTTGGAAAGACCAGGTGGAGAAGGACATGGCTTCGCATGGAATTCCAAATTGGTGCCACGTTGCGAAAAGGAGAAACGACTGGCGCGCTGTTGTTAACTCGGCTATAATCGCGTAAGCGGTGTCCATGCCAGTAAAGAAGACAAGAGCTTCAGAGTTGACTCAAAATCGTTTAACTGTTCTGCCGTTATCTGCGATCCTTAAACGGACTTCACAGAGCTCTCGAAGCTGCAGTCACTGTCAGGAGGGAAAGGTATATTAAGTTGCAATAATTTCACTATAGAAGACATCGTGCAAGCTTCAAACACTTCTTAATATGCTAAAACTTTTCAAGTTCACGAACTAGAGATGCAATATTTCCGTACAAAGACTCTCTGTATGCGCTTTGCAGATCATTTTCAGAGTTTCTCTGAATTTCCATTATGATATTGTTTCTATTTAACACTGTCTACTTAAAATTTCACAAAAATACTTATTCCTCAGCGACAGATTTATGCTCATTGCGCGTTCTTAAGTCTCACTTACACAGATTAACACTTCCTAAGCGTCTGTGGTAGCGTCGTCTGACCACTTGAATGGCAAAACACAATTGAGACATCAAAAACCACAAAACCGCTTTTAGTAATCTCTGCCAGAAATCAGCAGAATATATTGAGCAATCAAAACCGACAAATCAATGCCAGGGCATACATAACCCAGAGGACATGTCTTCCTTTTCTTCGTCGCTGCGCTCTAATCAAAGCGCCGACACCTTCCAGGAATCGAAAACACAGACGTCAGCATGTCACCTGATAGCTGTTTGGTGCGTGATCAACGAAACAATTTGAGAAACACATAATTGTGCATTAATACACCGAACTGCGAAGCTGTCAGGCGCGTTGACCACTTTGTAACTACAGATAAGGCGCGCAATAACAAAAAGGACCTTAGTCTGGTTTGTGTGTGTGTGTGCCGAGAGCCATAAAGAGTTTTGAGTTTTCCAACTCCGTTCAAATGCGTATCGTAGCCTCCTGCGGGAAGTACAGTGCTCTCCTTTGACTTGACTCGGAGTTTTTATGTCACCAAGTGCCTTTTTTCATACATTTACCCATCGGTATTTTCATGCCACAGATTAGCTATCGCTCAGCAGCGAAACAAGTCAATTATTGTATGTACTCCGCCGTTGATGATGTTTTAATTGTTGCACGATTGTCATACAACGACGACAACTTCGCACTCTGTCTCTCTCTCGGCTACTTAACCGCTGTCACATGCATGTGAGCCAGCGAGCCAGGCCAGCGGCCGAGTGATACCGACGTGATAACGGACAATAAACTGTCAGTTGAACTCCCGTTGTTTTGTCTATTTGCCTTATCGCTTAGCAAATGATTTGTTTCAAATGTGTCGTCTCTTTGTGCTCGGCATTGCCGATGCGTACACCCCTATAGAGTGGGAGCTCTGTGTCTGAGCTCCTGCTGATCGCGTTCCGGCTGCAGCGCATGCTGTGCTGTGTCAACTGCTTACTGGATCCTTAGCAGCCGTTCGTAGGATTTCTCTTTAAGTAACATGTTTTTGCATTTTATTCCTTATTTTTTTCGAACTGACGGTTTTCGGCAGTCCTCATTTGTTCTAAATTCAGTTCACACATGACTTTTGCCAAATTCTCATTAATTGCTGATTGTTCTTCGAGCACTCGACTTTTGCGCAGTTTTGTGTCCCGTTTTTTGTTTTTTTTTTTGGTTGCAGTTCTCGTTTATTGCGTTTGTGAGTCAAAAGAATACCGCCTACACCACATTAACCACAGTTGGTCAAATTCCTGGTAGTGTCGTACTTGTGGCGAACCATGCGCTCATGAGAGACTTGTGGACAGTTTTTTTTTGCAGTTATTGGTTTGCAATTGTTGCGCTATATGAAAAGGTTCTAGTGTCAGATGTCTGCGGCATGCCACAATGTATTTATTAATATCGACATTAGAGGGCAAATAGCCTGATCAGATATGATAGAAAGATCATACCTGATTTTGTTGAAAATATTTCGTTTTGTGGTTCTTAGATTGGAACCATGAGAAGCAGAAACACTTCGGACATACTTTCATCATAATTTATACTAATTTGTCTCTATTTTACCGGATTTTTTATGTTGAGCAAACTAATAGAAAATGTTGACCCGCATGTCTACTTTTATTCTATAGCAAACCTTCAGTAAGTTTATGAAGATTTCTAAAAAATATTCAGACTGGTCTAATTTTCGTGCGCTTCTCTTCTAAGTTTATTAGTATGCCATATATTATAAATAAGCTTCCATCCTCCGATCTTGTTAATCTATAAAGTTCACTTAATCGGATGAAAAGAGTTATCATGTCGGGTATGTATTATAATAATATGTGACCTGGTCTACAAAAAGGGAGCTAACGTGCGAAAACTAGTTTTCTGGGAAAAGCTGTTAAAAATAATCGTCAGTTTCTCGTTATCTCATTAATTGTTCTCATTTTTTTTGACACCTAAGCCCTCTTTCCGTAGACCAGGTCACATATAACTAATAGTCTACAAAATTTTAAAGATGAAAGTTTTTCAGGAATTCGATCTTGAACTATATTCGTCTTAATTTAACGTTTTAAACCTCTTTCAAACCCAGTTTTGATCAGTTTAGTATAGAGATATCAAAATTAGTTCTATTTGAAATCATTTCAATCAAATCTTAAACTCCGAATTCTTAGAATTTCCTGCACAATAAATTGCTGCTTCAAAAAATCGACCTTTACTCCTTTTCCACACTTCCTACCGTGGTAAGAAGTAAAAGAACTTCAGGAGTTTTCCCATAAGGCGAGTCATTGGTTGGTTAAATTTGATTTTGAAAGAAAAATTTATAGAAATTAGAATACTATTCGATTTTCTGATATAAAATCTTATCATAAAGCCTGATCCATTTCGAGGTTACCTACTTTTAAAAAGAAAAACATAGAAACTTTGAATTTAATGAGGAATGTTTCTTATAATCTTTAACATTTATTTGTTTGAAGATTATCTCTTTCAAATGTTGGTCGCAGCTACGTCTCAGATCAGTTCGACTGGTAATTGGCGAGAGAAACGCGTGATGTTTTGCTCCAAGATCTGAATAGAAGCGGGATTGTCCGCATAGACTTTGGACTTTACATATTCCCACAGGAAAAAGTCTAACGGTGTGGTCACACGTTCTTGGTGACCCATTGACCGACAAAAAACGCGAAATTATCTGCTCCCGAAAGTGTGCACTCAATAAACCCATTGATTGATGCGATATGTGAGAAGTGCGGCCGTCTTGTTGAAATAAAATGTCGCTGAGATCCCGAGCTTGAATTTCAGGTATCAAATAGTCGGTGATCTAAGCGCGATAACGGTCGCCATTGACGGTTATGTTCTCATCGGATTATTTTTGAGGAAATATGGATCGATTCACCGGACCACTTGTTTACATACCTATTGAGCCAGAAGTAGGACTCATTGCTGAACAAACTTTGGCTCGAAAATGTCGGATCTTCATGAAACTATTCAAGAGCCCATAGAACTAAGCGATGTCGCTTGGATATGTTATAAGGACACACAATCGTTGATAAATATTATATCTTATTTAAGGTAGGTAAATATAGACCTAAAAGTGATAGATATATAGATAGATATTAAATGAGGTTTACACTGCGACCTACGGTCAATTGCGTTCTCTCCTAAATCACAACCACTCACATAGCTCCAGTACCTTGATGAATTCCAGTATATTGCTAGGTGTTGTTGAGGCGATGTGATCCCTTTTAGGAAGCATGTATCCAAGGGACTTTATACTGCCCTTGCAGACTGCTGTGCTGTGCCTCTCCCTGACTGCTCTTTCCTACGTGCGGAGCAACTCCTTTATGGTATGAGAATCTACCGTAATAAGGTATATCGGCCCTACCATTTTTGTGGATACTGTGGAGCGGGCGAGCTCATCAGCCAGTTCATTCCCCTATATATCTTTGTGACCGGGCATCCAAATGAGGTGCACTTACAAGTGAACGAAGTAATACTATAAATTTTCTAACATCAAATGAATAGTCAAGTCTTCTAAACATCTGGTCTTTGAGGTCTATATCACGAAAAGTTAATTTGTCTAATTCTCCATCTTGGTTCGCTGTGTGTTTTGAGTTTACCCGCCAAAAGAAAGGGCTTGAAAGTTTTACACATAGATCCTTAAGCACTTGGATACCGCAATCGACCATTAAACGGATAATAATGTAAGCTTTATAACTCGGGTATTCCTCCATAGCGGGAGAGAATTTTTACGATTTTAATAATCAATCTCTCAAATGGAATAAATATTTTATTTGGGTGTGAACTGAAAGTATTGAAATTAACTGAAAGTTTCTTGAGAAAAGAGCCCATAAGTGATAGAAATTTTTAAGAAACATTTACTGAAGTGAATTGCAATTTCAGATCTAGACAGATAGAAGTTTATTTTCAAGTGGAATGTAAAAACTTTCAGTCCACCCAGTTACTCAAAGGGGATTTATTTATACTTTATTTCGTATTTAATATGCTTAAACGCTCAGTAATTAAAGTTGTCATCTTTTTAAAATGGAAGATCTAAGCTTAATTTGAAAGCCATTGAAATACACGCTACTTAACGGTATTTATATATTATTGTGATTAAAAGTTTTACAATTGATTTGCTTTCGAATTGAAATAAATCTGTCTGCAATTCGACTTTTATGCTCGTAAACAAGAAATTATAAATCAAAAATGTTCGTAAATTGGTCTGCGACAGATGAAAGCGTGACAGGTCAAAGCGGAACAAAAAAAGCACACGCGATTAAATCCTTTCTTTATGTCCCTGGGATGAGAACAATAAAGGGCGAGGCGTTGGCGAAATTTTATGCGGTCATAAAGAATGAGGCGAACACAATTGCAGTGGGCAAACACATGCGCAGACACCAAATGGGAACAGAGAAAGGGTGAAGCGAGCAATGCGGCGCTGTGGACCGGGACTAGCGCGAAGGAGTTGTAAGGATATGCCGGCGTATGTGTGAATGTGAGGTTTCGCGCAAGCAGGCGTGCTGCCGTAGGAGTGTGAGCGTGTAAAAGAGTGTAAGCGTGTGTGTGTTTCGCAATTTTTCTGCAAATTTATGTTATGGTCTGCCATTAGACATGTCGAATTTATGATTGCTGTGATTTTTATTTCGGCGAATACTCCCTAAACGGTTTACGTTTTTGGGTTTGACCTATAAAATGCTACCGAATGCTTGCTGCTGATTGAAATTACAACTGTAAAATTGGCGTTTTATGAAGTCATGTGGGAGTTGAGCGAAGGTGAGGAATGAGAGAAAAGGTGTAAGTGGGGAATGTATTGGTAAAAAATATATTTAAAAATTTAGGCTCACAGTTTAAAATTATATTTCTTCAACAAAGTTAAGCTCAGAGGGCGCTGATTGCCGAAAACACTTTAAATGGGCGAGCTTCAAGTGGCGTACTTTTTGTTGTTAAAATTTGCGAAGTGTCTTACGCAGTACGTTCTCTCGTAAATTATACGAACATATGTATGTACCATAAATATATGCTTGTGTGTGTGTGGATGGTTGCGAGTGTGTATATGTGTTTGTCAATGTGTTTGTGTATGTTTATGGGTGTGTGTGTGTATGGGTTTGTGTGGCTGTGCGAATTTATATAAATTTCTGCAAATTTGTTAAGTTGTTCCATATTTTTCAGACTGTCAACACCATATTGTGTCACGACGCGACGGCGCGAGCAAAAAACAACAACAAAGATGAACATGTGCGTTTAAAAAACAGAAAAGAACAAATGTATGATGCATGTACATACTTATGTATGTATATATTTTATATAATTTTTCGCGCTTAAAGAGACACTTGTTTCTGCGCTTAATTTTCCGAATTTTTATACCCTGCACCCTGTTTGCCTCAAAGTTTTTAACACTTAGAAGGAAATGGCGAACTACTCCCTCAGCTTTTGAAATATCCATCTGCTATTTAGCACATATTCTTATCTCACTAAAAGCCTGCTTTTTTGTCGGAATCAGCGTTATCGGATAATTATTACATATAGCTGTCATATGAATCGGTAAGCAAAATGAAGTCCTTGTATGGAAAACTTTTTTATTTGACGAGTTATCTTCACGAAATTTCTCACGGATTATTATCCAAGCCAATTCTGCAATCTGTGAACAAATAGTTCTGGTCGGACGATTAGAGCGTATAGCTGTCATACAAACTGATCGATCAGAAACAAGTCCTTGTATGAAAAACTTTTTTATTTGAAGAGATATCTTCATGAAATTTGACATAGATAAATGCCAAGGGCAACGTTTTAATATTCAAGCAAATTGTTTAGATCGAACTACTATATTATATAGCTGCCATACAAACTGACCGATAAAAATCAAGTCCCTGTATGAAAAAGTCTTATATATGACGAGATATCTTCACGAAATTTCTCACAGATTACTTTCCCAAGCCACTGAATAATTTTGGAAAAACTCGTTCAGATCGGATGATTATGACATATAGCTGCCATACAAACTGACCGATAAAAATAAGTGCTTGTATAGAAAACTTTTATATTTTATGAGGTATCATCACAAAATTCATTAGAGATTATTGTTCGAATTTTTCGATAAAAATCGTTCAGTTCGGATCATTATGACATATAGCTGCCATACAAACCGACCAATAAAAACAAGTGCTTGCATGGAAAACTTTTATATTTGGCAAGATATCTTCACGAAATTTGACGTGATAGCTAGTAAAAGCAGATTTGCAATCTTTGAATAAATTGTTAAGATCGGACCACTATAACATATAGCTGCCATACAAACTGACCGATAAAAATGAAGGAAACGTTTTTTATATCCATTTTTGCATAAAAAATTGCAACTGTAAAGGGTATCATAGACTCGGTGCTGCCGAAGTTAAGGTTTTTTTTTCCTATTTTCTATATTAAAAATATAGATAAAGGGTTGCTTGAAGTCAAAATTTAATGAAATTATGCGACAACAAAAAATACAATTGAAATTTTATGGACTTTTAGATGTTGCACATAAAAAATGCAATAAAGAAATTTCGACATAAAAGGGTCATAAAAAATTAATAGTAAACACATATGTACATTGCCATTGCTAACCTTTTACAAGCACACACACCTTCAAACCTACCTCCTCTCTACATAAATATAATATTAGCGCGTAGAATACGCTTCAATTTCAAATACATCAGCTTGCCAATTAATTTCAGCCACGTTTTCTCGTGGAAATATTCAATTTCGCGTTTAACCCATTCGGCGGACTCTGCTTGCTGTCAAAATGACATAATCAGCTGCAACCCGTGCTATTTGCTGGCCTCAACGCCGCCCGTGACACTCCGCAGCGTCCAAGTGCCGGTTAACCCTAATTAACGCCGTTAGCAGACACTAATTTTGTTGTTGCTATTATTTTGTGTTTTTTTTTATTTTTTTTCTCTTTTTGGGTGTGAAAAACGCATTTTTACCCTTAAAGCCTCAAAGTATTGAATTCGCCGGTTTGCCTTTATTTTTATTATTCTACGGTTTTTTGGTTTCCCTCTGCTACTTGCACCAGAAAAATCCAATTTATTTTATTACCAACAAGCGTAATACAATATTTTTTAGTGTTTTCTCCGTTTTAACACTTTTGCTTTTTGTTTGCTATTCGCACGAGAATGTCCGCTGTAATTATCCTTTAATGCGATATCCTAATTGTAAGGAGGAGAAAGGATTATGTGCGAAATTGACGTTGACAGATTAGTTAGTCGGGTTAAAAGGGTTTAAATATAGCCTAAATGATGTTCATATTTCTGTTCACGCGGCGACCCGATGCATTATTTATGACTTCGGGAAATTGGGGTTTTCAGATTGAAATGACTTTCGGCGGAATTAGGTTGTAGAAAGTTATTTGTTGTATAGAATGCAATTAATATATTAATTTTCTATACTTACGGCTTGGATTAAGAGTTTACAAGAACCGTTAACTTAGTCTAAAGGCAAGTGCTCTCGAAGATTTTCCTTTTCTCTAAAAATTTCTTTCATAAAGATACATTTTAAAAGGTGCCCTATAATATAGAGAAAAACAGATAGATAAGGAGAGATAAATAGTGAGAGAGGGAGAGCGATAGAGGCAGAAGGTGAAAGATATTCTAAAATAACAACGAAAACGAAAAATTTTTCAGCTTGTTTTGATTCTTTGATAGGATTCAGATTCCATAATTTTGTCTCCAATATCACCAAAAAACTGTGGAAAGTGCTTATTGCCGTAATACTTTTGATTCGCCGGGAGATATGAACCGATGAAGTGATATACGAATACATATATATTGTTAAAATGACTGTAAAGAGACTTGAGGCGCAAAGATGCTATTCGAAAATACTGCTAAAAACACATACATGTATACAAGGTGTGTTCCAAAGTAAACAGGACTTTAAAAAAAACACAGAATAAATGGTTTTTTCGGCAAAATCAATTTATTTTATTCAAAATTGTCTCCTTCTGTTTCAATACAGCTTTTTGCACGGTCCAAAAGCATGTCGAACGAGTGTTTTGTTAAAAATATTAGAGTTACTTCAAATGTTATAAATCTCTGATAGTTTCAGAAAAAAACAACATACGAGATAACCTAAACCTTCTTTTCGAAACATATGTATGTAAGTACCTTGAATTAAATTTATCAACGGCTGTATACGACTTCTCATGAGAGCCGAGAGTACTGAATCGCCGCCGTCTTCCTGAGGAAAGAAGATCTTGGTTAGGTTAGGTTAGATGGCTGATCTAGTGAAATCGCATGTATGTAGTTCTTTGTGAAGCCATAGTAAAGAAGAACTTCTGTGTTTGAACTTATAAATTAGCAAAAGGCTTAGTAGCCAATATAAATTTGCGCTCCCAAGTATTTAAGTCTTGACCTCCCAAACACTGGACAGTAAAGAAGGAAGTGTTGAGTTTGTTCGACCTCATCTTCTTCCATACAGCTTCTGCAGATGGCGTCTGGTTTGCCAACCTTACAGCATGGCCGTCAAAAATGCAATGGTTTCTTAAAAGCCCCACAACTAGGGAGAGGCTAGCCTTGCTAAGGGCAAAAAGATCTCTAGATCTCTTGCGAGCGATATTGGGCCAGAAGCCTTTTGTCAGTCTTATCACAAAGAGACTCGATGCTCGACCAACTCTGAACACATTGGTAATGAGTATAAGGCTAGTATCGCCGCCCTGTTATCTGAGTGGATCATCACTTTTCTGAAGTCTGTGGCAGTAAATCTACTACTACCTTAATGGTTGCAACCGCGGCTTGGAAAACACTGTCATAGTCAGAAATTCTGAAGCTGGAGTTGATAGAGAGTTTCTGAGTTTCTGAAAGTTCTCCTCCAGGAACTTTCCCCTCACTCAGATGCTCACTGCGCATCTGCTCCAACGGCTTCTTCCCACCCACAACTCCCTCGCCGGTATATGGGCAGAGAAGGAGTCGTCAGAGTTCGTTTCCATGATCCAATTGATCCGGTATGAAGTCAAAGTGTGTGAGGATTTCCGAGTGTTCAGACACGTTTTCTTTGATTTTTCACATTTGCTTTTCGTTGATTAGCACAACTTTCTTGCAAAATTTTAAACGAAATCAATCCTTTTTAGAATCAGTGTTACGCGTTTGCTATAAAAGTTCAACAACTTTTCATTGCCACACGAGTTGAGACGAATTCGGTAATTGAAAAAAGTTTCACTGCCTCGCACACACGCACACATAGACCAACATAAACATACTCATACATAAACATTTTAAGTACTTGCGCACCATTTACGCGTAAAAACTGCAAAATGGCTGCTAAATCGAAATGACCAATGGTCCAATGGTCCAATAATCGTTAAACCAAACGTTTTTGACTCATTCAAAGAAAAGCGAAAACATTTACTTGCTGATTAAATTTTATTGCCTCGCTCATATACGGGCAAAAGCCTCAACTTTGTATTTGTATGAAAGCTTTCGGTTGCGGAGCGGGTCCATTTTTGGCCAAAACGTAATTGACTCTTTATGGGTGAAAAGTTATCGGCCATCGGAAATGAGCTGAAGAAAATGACCGAAATCTTGCCATTTAATTTGGTCATAAGGAACGCTTGACCGGCTGGCTGGCTGACTAAAGTCGCCGATTCTGCGTGGGTATGGCAGGTTTTGTGGGATGTATTACTAGTAAGTTAAATATTTCTCATTTTTCGGAGCTTTTTAAATGGATAATCTCGGAGAACGGGTAGTTGTGGGTTATTAAGGAAGTAGATTAATATTTTATGTGGTCAATTGCGTTTGTAGTCTTTTGGTTCTCGACTAATGTAATACATAAGGTGGTTCCGTTTTCTTAAAAACAAAAACTACTATGTTTCTTAGCCGAATTGAAGTGGTATTTTTTGTTTGGATATATTTCCATTTTTTATGGCCAAATGAAAGAACGTCACGGAACCATTCTAGGAGATCCACCTTCATCAAAGCGTACCAAATAATATTGGAGTCCAATCGAAAAACAGATACAACACAAAACTTTCGATATTTTGATGAGTTTAAGTATTATTTCCTATTTCTGTCCTCATTAAATACTCATTAATTGCTAACTGAAATGATTTGTTGTGGCACTTTGAACGTTGGAATCTTCTTCTTTTTTATTGGCGTAGACTCCACTTATACGGTTACAGCCAAGTTCACCGTTTGGCGCCAGTTAGAGATTCCAAGTGTAACCAAGTCCTTCTTCACCTGGTCTTTCCAACGAAGTGGAGGTCTTCCTCTTCCTCTGCTTTACTCGACGGGTACTGCGTCGAATAGTCTTAGAGCTGGAGTATTTTCACTTGTTCGGACGACATGAGCTAGCCAGTTTAGCCGCTGTCTCTTAATTCGCTGAACTATGTCAATGTAGTTGTATACCTCTTACAGCTCTTCGTTCTATCGACTGCGGTATTCGCCGTTGCCAAAGGACCATAAATCTTCCGCAGAAATGTTCTCTCGAAAACTTGCGCACCGACTGTTAGTTTGATGAAAGGAGATATTTCGTCTTGCCCTCGTTTCCTGCCAGATCCATCTGTTTAGCTTCCTTATCTAGTCTGGAGAAAGCAGAACTCACAGCGCTGGTGTTCAGGCCAATGATATCAATATCATCAACACCAGCAGCTGTCGACTCTTATAGAAGATTGTACCTGTTCGATTAAGCTCTTCAGCTCGAATTATTTTCTCCAACAGTAGATTCAAGAAGTCGCACGATAGGGAGTCGCCTTGCCTGAAACCTTATTTTGTATCGAATGGCTCGGAGATATTCTTCGCGATCCTGACAGAACTTTTGGTATTGCTTAACGTCAGTTCACACAGCCGTATTAGTTTTGTGGGGATACCAAATTCAGATATCACGGCATAAAGGCAGCTCCTTTTCGTGCTGTCCAAAGCAGCTTTTAAATCGACCAAGAGGTGGTGTGTGTCGATTCTCCTTTCACGGGTCTTTCCAAAATTTGGCGCATGTTAAATATATCTGGTCGGTTGTTGATTTGCCAGGTCTTAAGCCACACTGATAAGGTCCAATCAGTTTGTTGACGGTGGGCCTTAAATTTTCACACATTACGCTCGATAGATCCTTATATGCGATGTTGTTGGTGCAGATTGTGGGGTCTCCCTTTTTATGGATTGGGCAGAGCATACTTAAGTTCCAATCGTTGGATATGCTTTCGCCCGACCATATTCTACAAAGAAGCTGATGCATGCTCCTTATCAGTTCTTCAGTCTCCGCCACTTTGTTGTTCTTCAGACGAGTAATTGCTATTCAAATTTCTTCATGGTCGGCAAAGCAACGCTCCGTCTTCATCGAATGAGGAATCGGGTTCTCCATCTCCTGCTGTTATGCTCTCACTGCCATTCAACAGGCTGGAGAAGTGTTCCCTCCATAATTTCAATATGTTCTGAGCATCAGTCACTGGGGGTTCTACAAGAGTACGGAATTAGGTATATTAAAACTGAGTCCTTTGATAAAAACGTGAATTTAGGAGAGTTCAATTCTTAAACTTTGATATTTGAAAATCGTAACATTAAAAAAAAATTATGTCTTTGATTTCTCAATATTCGAAGAAAGTAAGGTGAAAATGTCGGGTACAATGAAATATCTCCTGTCTAAGCTCTAGACAACTTTGATACCAAAGATAACATAAATAATTTTAAAATAAAGCATCTAATCAGCTTAGTAAGCAAATGATAATTTTGACTAAGTCATAAATTCGGAGTTTATATATTCAAATCATATTATGTGTGGATTTTATTGCGTCAAATTGAATGGCAATCGTTGGCAAAAAGGAGAAAGCGGTTTTCATTATCTTTTAAAGCAATTTATGGTTATACTTTTCCAATCAAATTGGCGACATATAGAAAAAAATTGAATTTCTGCTTATTAATCGCATAAAAACTGAGCTGACATTTTCGTCAAAGAATTTGACATAATATTAGAATGTGCAGAAATGATGAAGATGGATTAAAATTGGGTATATACTTTTGTTGTATGATTTATTTTTGCCAAAACTTTTGAATCCCATATTATCAACGGGAAAAAATATTCAGTTGTTCCAAATTCTCGATTTTTGTTATGAAATATCTGCTGTCAAAACGCGTCATAACTTTGATGATAAGTCGTCTATTTGGGAGCCACAAATAACCAAGAAACTGTAAGTCGCATTGAAATATGTAAGCAGTCTAAGAAGAACCAGAGTCCACTCGAGGAAACACAAGATCTTTTTATTATGCCAAACTCCAAATATTGTCAAACTGGTGACAACGGTTGTCATTAACCTTTATAGCAAACATATTTTTCGAATCAAATTGACGACTTATTGAAAAACAATTCTAGCTGATGCTTGTCAGACGCTAAAAAAATTGTCAGTTTATTTGACACTTTCATCGAAAAATTTGACATAACAATTTAAGGTGCAGAAATTTATATGATTAGGTCTTGTAAGAACTTTTGGTATGATCGGGAAAATACTTATGGGGAATATAGGAAAACTTGAGAAGCTTCTTTACTGACGTAAACAAATAGAAAAGCCCTTGGTTTGTAGTAAGAGCGTCAGATAATTAAAAGAAGAAGTCATTAGTTTAGCTTAAGATAAGTTAATCTGGTAGGCCAATAAGCCATGCATAGACAGTTTTGGTGCTTAGCGATACCAGATGGAGTTTAGTTGATAGGTCCTAGAGGAGTAGTCTTTAAGATGCCTGGGCTAGACGCGAATTTTAACAGACGCTGTGGCCACTCTATCAAAACTTCCTCCAGTGTATCATACCGTGGTGTCATTAGTGTATCATATTTTGTGGGCTCTGTCAAAATTTAGGTTCATTAGAGCACAAGTCAAGAATAATATATTTTAATAAAATTGAAAAGCGGTCGTCCAGCAAAATATACTCTTAAGCGTCCTAAAAGTCTTATTTTTTGCCTTTTAGTTTGTCTGGACCAACCTAAGAATTGGCTTCTATGCATATCTATATTTATGGAGATCAAGCAACGAAAAAATAAACATTAAATTATATATATTGTCATAAAAAAAGCTTTTCTGCAGTTTTATTGAGCGACAATCGCCAAATTTTTTACAACGCAAACGTGGCCACTGCGGCCAACCAAGCTAAATATGACTAGCTGCGCCACAGGACATCGGCTGAGGGCTCCAAAACATCCAAAATGGGAAGTAATTTTCAGCATACGACGCTTGCGAGCTACAACTCATAACAACTTGGCCATCACTTACTCCGTAAAGGAGATCAGCTTCGGGTGTTAATAAATAAATCTGCGTGCAACGGATATGAGCTGCTCGAAACGGCATATGGCCAATGCCAGGAAACTTCCCCATACATATAGTGTGTGTGTGACTCTGTGAATGAGTCAAAATGAGTGCTGTAGTTGTCATTTTAATGGGCCATTAAGAAGATGTTTTCATTTGGCTACCGCCGAGACAACAATTAGAATTCAAACAATTGTTAGAAACAGCCAACAAGCTGGAGCCACACACATACACACACGCACATACGATTGCCAACAGTTCGTCTCTTTTAAGCCATTGTGCGAGGAGCACTCTTTTATTATGGCTGCTGAGTATCCTTGTTTATTGCGACTGCTGCTGCTCATGCTCCTTGCTTTTCTTCGCTCGAATGAGTTATGGCCGGCAGCAATTCATTAAGCAGGGGAGAACATTGCAATTACTAGATGTTGCATGCAACAACGGCACATCAACAATCTGTGTGCCACATTTAGCATTGTCTTTTTGGCGTTGGGTGAGTGGAGGCTGCGCGAAGACAATGCGCCGAACGCCTCTGTTTAGTTTGCACTTTGACTGGCTGGCACTGTGGTCCTGCCACAGTGAGTTGCATGCGTGTGTGGCCATTTTTGTTGTAACAATATTGAAAATATTTTATTGTGGAATCATTTTTGCTTTTTATTACATTTTGTCACTATTTTAAATTGAAGCGTTAGCAGGCAACAACAGCGTTTTGATTTATGCTGCGGAAACGCTTGGCACTTTCGTTTGCGCTATAATTCTCAACTTGACTGTAATTGTTGGCGTAAATCTCAGTTGAGCTGTTTTGACTCATTTAACCGTGGCGTGTTGGATTAAATGCGACAATTTCACTCGTAGTTAGCAACAGTTGCAAGGAAATGCAATAAATACACTTCAGGCATTAAGATTAAATTCGGCGGAAATCACAAAATTTGCTGCTATCAAATGTGGCATAAACAAAGTAGAGTTCTGGAGCTGGAAACCGGCACAAATATACAATGGAAGCCAATATTTCGTTGTTTTTAAAACTAAAGTATGAGCAACTGACCAGAACTGGATCGTTTTGGCACGGAATTCTCCTTTCTTTAACTTAGAAAATAATTTTCAACTATTTTAGCAAATATGAAAGAAACCATTGCCCTCAAAAGTATGCTTAAGAATATTTGAAAATATACGTTTCTGACTTGTGTAAGTCTCGCCTCAATGAAAATGCTGTAATTTCTCAATATTAACCAATATTAAATTTACTTTCGAAGTAAAGTTTCTTTAAGGGGTGCCTCGGGTAAAAAGCAGCCCTTTTTCAACAATTTTTTCGCATAAAAAAAGGAAATATTTTTTTTAGAATTTTTTATTGTTACAAACACACACTATTAACAAAGGAATTCTGAAATTTTTGAAAAAAAAAATATTTTAAACTCTGCCGTTGCGACGCCATTTCCGCTGACCACTCGAAAAAAGATGCGTTCGGTTTGGCAGGATAACTCCTCTAAAAATACGTGTTTTAGTTAAAACTTCAACTTAGAACTTGGACGAAAGAAAAAACCTAAAAATTGAATTTTGGCAGACATTTTTACACAAAAATTAAAGTTTCAGTGAAAATTTCGCGACCCTTTTTTTTCAAATATTTGTAATCGAAAAAAATCTTCGTTTAAGTCTTCAAGAATTGTATCTCAAAGACCTGTGTAAAATTTCCTGAAGATCGGTTGAGTAGTTCTCGAGAAGTCTTGTCAACCGACTTCAAAAATACAGTTTGGAGAAAAACGCGTTTAAAGATGGCGCCCTTAGCCCAGCTAGCCTCGAACGCACAAGTTCTCTGGACTGTATCTCTAAAACTATTACTCGGATCAATTTGAAAGTTTGGTACAATATTCCAGAGGCGTTGTAGAATTTAATAAGACAATAAAAAAAATCGATTTTTTAAAAACCGTAAACCCATGTAACTCTTTAATAAAATCCACCGACAGCAACGAAGCAATGTAGCGTAACGAAATTTCGTCACATTAGCAGTGTATACTGTCACATAAATGAAGCCCGAGTGGATTAGGAAAATTTTTTGATGTATTTGGTTTAATATGAAAAAAAACTTCAAGAGTTGCCATATTATTGAAACATCAAAAATATGGATAAGATATGGAAAAACTGCAAATAAAGAATCAAGCTAAGGAGGTTTAAGAAATTCTAAGATTTAAAATATTTTTAAGAAGACTTGCCACCTTTTTACTTTTAGTTTTGAGGCAGTTAATCTACTTATTTTATAATTTTATTTGATATTTTTTTTGAAAATGCGGCTCCTTTCTGTAACATATGGAACTTCGTTTTTAATTAAAACCACGCCTCAATAAATATGGCTGGAAGACTTGTTATCAACAATCAGTTTCATCCCGTCAGACTATTTTACAGAATACCAGAATATTTTACAGAATGATTTTACGAAAACAATATTTTCTTGGAATAGTAGAAAATCCATACTTTAGGTCGTGTAAAAGCAGATTTAACTCTCAGAAGTACTACGGAACCATCCAAGTCAGGCCCTAACCGTTCCCTAAATCATTCCTATTATCGGGCGTAGCAATAATCGTATTATCTAAAAGAAAATTGGAACCTAATAAAAGCGAACCACACGAGCTTCGAATCATCGTCAAGGTTCAGTACAAGTTGGATCTTGCATATCTTAAAACTATAATAGTGTTAGGTGGTAAAAATACAGCGTCTACCAATAGAGATTACGTGATTTAGACAGATCGTGGCGGCCATGTTTGTTTATGGATTCGTTTAAAATTTTTGATTCGTCAACAAACAAAATTTCACTACTGTGGTGAATCAAATCCTCGGTTGAATCAGAAAACGCAATTGCTTCCCCAGAAATTAATGGTTTGAGGCGGATAGTGGAATGCAGGTATCAGGGCTTTATTACTTTCGAAGTGAGGTAGAAAATGCAGTTACCATCAATAGCGTGCGTTACAACACGATGTTGATAGACTTCTTGAGTCAATTCTTGAGAATAGCCAGAGAAAACTTATGAATACATACAGGGTTTGTTCGGAAAGTACTAGGATTGTTCGCGGAGCGCGTACCGATAGGATTCGGTAGAGGGACAAACACTTTTGCGCGATGTGTTTCTGTGAGTGGTGCAAGCCGAAAATGCAGCGTTCGTTAGAGCAGAGGTACGCGAATAAATTCTGTGTGAAACTCGGCAAGTATGCGACAGAGACGTTTGATATGATCAAGCAGGCTTACCCAGATGTTGCTTTGGCAAGAAGTGGTATGTTTCGATGCCACCAGGCGTTTTTGGAGGGCCGGGAAGAGGTCACTGATGAAGACCGGAAGAATGAACAAATCCAAAGTGAAAACGATGCTCACTGTCCACCATGAATTTACTCCGCCTGAACAAACCATCAACGCGAAGTTTTACGTGGAAGTCGTCAAGAGACTCAAACGAGCGTTTAATAGGGTCTGAGAAGACATCCCAGTCGATTGGAAGTTACACCATGATAACGCCTCGGATCACACCGCCTTTCTTGTCAAAAGCTACCTAACCAAGGATGGCATCCCAACGCTCCCGCAGCCGCTCTACAGCCCAGATGTGGTCTCCCCAGACTTGTTTTGTTTTCTTACCTGAAAAGGCTGATGAAATGGGATCCCAGCAACAGGCACCTCGGCTCTTAAGGCTATTCCGGAGAATGCCTTCCTTGACGCCTTCAATGCTTGGAAATCGCGCTGTCAGCGCTGCATCGACGCAAAAGGAGCCTATTTTCAAAGTTTTTAAGGAATTATAACGATTGGTTCAATAAATTTGTTTTAAATCGACTCAGTCCTATTACATTCCGGACGGACACACCCTGTATAAGAGATGTGTAATTTACACATTTTTTGTAATTTGAAAGCTCAAAAATTCGTTTTTAAGCGTTGTTCTAAAGTAATTTTTTATTTACCAAAGCTGTATAGAGATTGATTATTGTTCTATACATCATCTTAAAATCCTATCGCGGCTCTGAGATGTTAGAGATAATAGGCGATTTATGCCTAATCAGGGTAAAAAAATTTCACTAATCGTCATGGTGTGACCTACCTCTCGATAGGTCCAGACCGGATCAAAATCTAAAACCACAACTCCAACGAAACTCGTCCGTCGGCAGTCAATGGGAAAGAATAGTTAAAGCCTATGAAATGCAAAAAAACTTTTCATAAAAAATGTATCTATTTCGAAAGCTGGAATAATATATACAAGTATATATATATGGTATATATAGTATGTATGCACATAGTTCAAATAAAAGTTTTTCTGTAAATGTTATGTACTATCAATATTTATCAAAAGAAATTTCAAAACCTTAAGACCTCTTCAGCTCACAAGTAAAGTAATCACGACTATAACATCAAATCTTTGACGACACATTTTCTTTAGAGCACAGATTTCCACTTAAAATACATGGGGTTGTGGGACCAACCCTTTTGCAGTTTAATAGCTCTAGTTGCGCTCATTCGCCCCTCACACACTGTGTGAAGACGCAATAATGTGCCCCAAATGGCGATGGCTATAAAAATGGCTATTCAAGCCATAAAATCCAATGGTCAAAAAAATGAAACGTAAACAAAAGCCAGCCAAGTGACCAAAACAATCAACCTATGAAAACGCAACAACAACAACAGCAGCAACAACACCAACAACAATGACGTAGAACAAATGAAACGAAAAATCCATAAAGGCAAGAAAGAAAGCAACCGTTTAACTTGATTTCATTTTAAATGCTTATTTTATTGCGTAGAAAATGACGCCAACGTGGCCGAGTGCGAACCCCTCAAGCCCCACCACTGCGCCGCTGCATTAAGCAACCCTGTCAACCGTGCGCTACGCCGAACAGTAGTTGTCAAATGGCGGAGCAGCAGCGGTGTAAGGGGTGGCACAACTGGCCGCTGCTGGCCATTTAATAGTTTCGTTACGGGCCAAGAGCGCCGGAGACGCCGATTGCTACGGACATTTCGTACGTAATAAAATTCAAATGAATTGCGATAAAAATCAAATTTTCTCGGACATTTTCGTTACGATTGCGAGCGTTTTTTTTATCGGCAGGCTCTAAAAGGACACTCATTCCGCGTAGCCGCCTGCGCCATTTTGCTGCTGACCCCTTTAACGACGCTTGGCCATTTATCGAAGTCGGCTGTGGTCGACCGCGGCCGGAGCTCTTTGTTTGGTCACTTGTTTGAAGACGAATTTGCTGAGGGTCCCGTTGCGGCTGTTTCGGTTTTCTATTTAGCTAAGTTACTTTTAGTTGGACGGGGAGTGAGATGAGTGGGTTCAGATACTTTTTGAATGGTAGTTATTTGAATTTTGTTTACGCGTAACGGAAATTTATTGCCAATTGATGTGCACATTTTAGATTCACAGGCACAAGCAATAGCGCTTCATGTGTTGTGGGTCAAGCCAATCGCAATTGCTTTTTGTTGCGGCGAAAAGTTTTCTCGAACTTTTTCATTTTTTATTTATTTTATTGTTTGGGGATTCAATTAGTGATAAGTACTCGGTTTGGGATGGAGATTTGAATGGCCACAAACATGTAAATAATTTAAACTGAAATGTAATGGGAAGACATATTAGAGATGATGGAGCGGATGGTGTGGGTGGTTTCGAGGGTGGTGTGTGGTTGAAGTATATAGTGGCCGACACTCAGTGTTTTTAATACCAATAACATGTGACGTTAGAGAGCCTATGAGAAGACGGACACTTGGAAACTTGCAGCTGAGATATTTGTAATGTGAGTGGTCTACTGCTGAAAAGATAGACTTTGAACCGTAACTGAAAGTCAGGAATAAGTGTTACTTTAGGATCACAGCACAGGCAGGTCAGTGGTCACTGCCTTGCACACTTTTGTCTCCTAGTTCGAGAGGGCTATAAGGAACAATGAGTTTGCTGTGTGGACCTTCCTCGATATCGAGGCGCATGCAACATCGTTCTGCCGGAAGCAGTCATTACAACTCTGTATGTGTTTGGAGTTCAATCGAACTTTAAGTTTCTTATCTACAAACTTCTCTGCGATAGTACAATCGTTGGGGAAGGGGCAGTGCGCGAACACAACGGAACGTGAGTAGAGGCGCCACATAAGATGAAGCTTTCTCGCCCCTTCTCTGGATCATGGTTGTAAATGATCTGTTAGAAAAACTTGTGCAGAAGTCGGCTACCGGGTTGTCTACGTTGAAGAAGTAGCTGTCATGGTTTGGGGAAATTTCTGAATATCGCGTACGAGCTAACTCACGGGTACCTTAGCATTGTATGCAATTCAATATCGAGGAAGGAGCAAGAAATGCATCGATTGCCTTATACTGTTGCAGCGGAGCCATTGAAAAAAGGTTGGGACTCTCACCAGAAATAATTCTTTGGCTCTATGAAACCACAGTAAAGCCTATAATTTTCTACGGGATCTCAGAGAAAGAAATTTGTGAAGTTTACGGAGACGATGCTGTATCAGTTTTTGTAGAGTAACAATAGTTCGCTCGCTTACGTTCTGGAAATTTTAATGTTAAAGAGGCACCTCGCTCTGGTCGACCAATCGTTGAAAAAGTCAATGAAGTTATAGAAAAGATTGACTGTCACATAAGCAGCCATGACATTGCTAAGGAACTTAATATTCGTCATCAAAAGGGCTTGAACCATTTAAGAAAGGCTGGCTACTGAACAAAGCTCGATGTTTGGGTAGCACATGAATTCTCTGTAAAAAATTTAATGGACCTAATAAACATCTGCGATTCTTTGCTGAAACGAAATGAAATTGAACAATTTCTGAAGCGAATGGTAACAAGAGACGAAAAGTGGATCAACTACGACAATAATGCGTGAAAAGATCATGGTCCAAGCGTGGTGAAGCTCAACAAATGGCTGGAAAGCCAGGACTGATGTCTCGAAAGGTTATGTTGGGTGTTTGGTGGGATTGGAAAGGAATCATCCAGTATGAGCTGATCCAGCCTGATCGAACGATTTATTCTACATTTTACTGTCAACAACTGATGAGATTGATGCAAGCAATCGAAAAAAACGGCGAGAACAACTCTAATTAGTTTATGCCAGTTGTTTGTTCGATTCACCACTCTCAAGTTTCTGCCAAATCGAGAAGCTGGCATCTTTGACAGCGAGCATTATAAATACAGATACAATTTCAAACCCAAAACGCAATTGGTCGCACTTCCACAAAATGGTAAGACACTAAAATGTCGAAAGCCATAAACACGCCTAGTCTGTAAACCGCAAACCTTGGCATAATTGAAGATAATGCGAATAGACAGTCACCCCTGCCTGAATATTTGAGAATTGGGAAAGAAAGTGCATTAAATCGAATTTAATTGGAAAACAGGACGACGTCTGTAGTGCAAATCATGCCAAGCCGAGCGACAGCGCGCTTCCGAATTCCAAGGAAGCAACTAAGCGGACAAATCATAAAACTCAACAGGCAGCCAGTTAGAGGGAAAAGGTGAAATGCACAAGAGTTACAACACATTGCATGGAGTTGAATAATCTCGTGGAACTGCTGGATGCAAGCAACTACAAAAGGATTCAGCGGAAGGATAAATATGCGAAGCGCTGACAATACGAGAGACTTTCTTAGCGCGCTAATCAGGTAAGACAACCCGGACGACGCATACTAAGAGACTTTGACTAAATCAGAGATGAAAAGGCTGCAGCGCTGTGAGTTTAGCAAAGGCGTGCATAATGGTTACGAACAATTTACGCAATAAAACCAAGCGCAAAGGACATTGTGCTAAGTGGAAGTGTCTTGTTGGCCAAACAATTGGCTTGGTTGGACGGCAAGCAGAAAGGCATGAAGAAAAGCACGCTGAAAGACACGAAAGACATGAAGAATGACACGCAAGACATGTGAAGAAAGGCTCAAACCCATACTAGCGGCAATAGTTGTAACTAAAGTCAAGGTCCCAGTTGGGTTTGCAGCGGAGTTTAGCGGCTTCAACGCAATAGTTTAGGCAAGCCGACGTTGAATTGCTGAAAAGGCGGCAACAATAGCTAATATTGCGTAGCCTTACCGCGTGGCAAGCAAGGATTCGGTACAGCGCGCATAATAACATTTGACAACAAATATTGTAGCGAGGCGTACGCAACGACGACGCAATCAGGCAGTCACTCGGTTATGCCAATTGTGGAATTGGACTCTGTTTGAGGTCAAAGTGGGCATACCTGCGCGCCTGCGTACCGCTCGTTTGTGCGCGCGAAGCAAGGCACAATGCGCGCCACCGCAGGACAGCCGTTAGTTGGACATTTGAAGGTCAAATAACTATCTTTCCTTCCTTCTTTGCTGGCCGACGACAGTTAGCGGCTGCGGCGCGCTTTATTGCCCTACTAACGCAGCGGTTGACGCGCAGCTTTGTTGCCTTGTTCGGTGCGCGTTGCATAAAACAATACGCGGAACTGAGTTTTGCCTTTGGGAAAATGGGAAAAAATGTGTAGGAAAGAGTAAAAAATGGGTAAAGATATTATTTGGTCGCAAACTCTTTCGACAGCAGTCAGGAATCCTTTCGTTAGCAGTCGAGAATCCTTTCGTCGTGTGTCGAAAGAGTTTTTCTGTTAACTCGTTGTTGCTGTTACACGGGAAGCGTGTAAAAAGTGAAACCTGCTCACTCGCGTGCACTTTTTTCGCCGGAAAAGTGTTGTGCGTAAAGGATTCGGGTTAACAATGGCTTCGTCCTTTCGCTTTTTGGCTTCGTAAAAACGGTTGGTTATTTGTTATTGCTGTTGTTGGTGACTTTTTACAGCGTTAATGACTGCGTGTTTATATTGGAAAAACAGTACCGTTGTTTTGTTGTGTATATTTTTGGGAAAAAGGATTCAAAGGCTTAAAAAAACGAAAGAGTCAAAAGTGAGGGTTATTGTTGTATTTTTCATGTTTGTTGTTGTGAAGGTGTTTTATACAATTTTTTGATATATTTTTTGGGTAAAAAGTGCTTGCCACATCGCTGTTGTGAGTTTGTGAAGGCGACTTTTGCGTGGTAGCCTAGAAGGTATGGCTTCCATATTTATATAAATATGATATATATTTATATATGTATACCTCCACTTCCTAGCATTGAACTTATATTTGCTGTAACTGTCAATTTGTACAAATATTTAGCAAGCAAATTCGTTAGTTCCGTTTGTTTTGGTTGCTACCTGGCAGCGGCTGGTGACTCTGCGCGAAAGGGTTCGGCTGTTGGAGGCAAGATTTGTTGTTGTTCGCTCTTGCCATACTCCATATGTTTTCCTGCAGCCCCCTCAATTTCATCTACCACCACTTACCTTGTCACTTATTGCCATTTTGCTACATTTTTTCTCCAGCACTTAACCCTTGCTTTGCCAGCGTCGCCTCGCAACCGAAGTTCATTTGATGAGCTGTCAAATTTGCACACTCGTTGTCGGTAAATATTTATGCGCTTGTAAATATGCTCGTCAGCAATCAAAATATTGCCCATAACAACAACAAAAACAAATTGCAAACACACCATATATGAGTTTTGCATAGTCCTCAGTTTCGTAGCCTCACAGGTAGAAATGTATGTATATGTGTGTGTGTGTTTGGAGGAGGTTTCTCCACAGAGTGGGCGCCCCATCGCATGTGGCATGTTCGCCATTGTTATGTGTTTTGGTGTTATTTTGGGGCGCATTCAAGTGGTGTGTAGTTAAATTTACGAATTCCTAAGTGATGGGGGTATACGTGTGTGTGTTTGTGGGTCTTTGTGCTTGGGTAACTCTTTTGCGCTGTCTCATAAAATTGTTGTAATTGCTGGTTTTGCAAGCATAAATTGTGTTGATTTTGTTGATACTTATTGTAAATTGAAATGTGAGGTGGGGGTATAAGTGTAAGGTTAGTTATAGTGTAAGCTTGCTCGTGTCTTACTAATTTAAGGGGTTATATCCATTTGTGAATTTCCAAATATCCATTTTATTGCTTATATTTCGGATATATATAAATATATATATTTAAAAATATTCTTTGAAATTTTGATAATTTTTAATTTAATTTTGATATTTTAATTTTGAGTAATTGGCTCTCAAAACTTGAAACGCATTTTTCTCGAAACCCTTGAAATTTTTTTGTTACCTAGAATCACAATTTTGACTAGCACTTCGGTCATTGCCTATACTCATCTGTACTAATGACAAATAATTAGGCATTTTTTTAGAATTTCAGATAACTTTAAGCAGAAAAACTTCCTCACTGTCAGTCACTTTGTTTCGGAGTTGCTTCTAGAGATCGGCCTCGGCATTAAGGGAATCCAAACATTTTCTTAATAAATGACCGATTATTAGAGTACATTCGATTATGTAAATGTACATATATTTTCATAAATTAATTTATTAAATAAAATGACTTCTAAAAAATTTACAGAAAATATGTTTTTTCTTACTTGCAATTAGATATAACCTCTTAATCTACGTTTTAAAGGTATATAATAAAAAAAAATATGCTGTTTCTAAAATAGAATTTTCAGATAAGGTTAATTGTAGATAAAACTGCTTTCTTAGATCATACTATATTACTATCAATCCAAATTTGGCATTAAAGGGTTCTTTTCAGTGAAGCTCTCTCTCTAAATAAGTCTAGTGTCTTTGGAAAATTTTCGGATGTGTGAATAGCTGCTTCTCATGATGAAAATCTGTCTCCAAATTTAACTAAATACAACAAAACGACGTCTGCTTCTGGAAGATGGATCGAAGTTTCGATGTCTTGTTTGATGAACGTCACTTCTTTGGATAGTTGTGCGAGAATTTATGTTGTTTTGATGTGGAAGCTGATTTTGAGGTGCAGACTTCACATAGCTTTTAGAAATTTTCAAATATATTGCTGTTCGGTGTAGAAATGAATACAACGAATTGTAGAGTATTGAAATAGGTTCAGTCATTCTTGAGTCAGTGATAGTGTAACTACCTCCACTTTGTGGTATTTTATTGCTTTCTGTATCTTCTTTTCGAATCTAGATATGTATACCTGTATATACTGTACCCAAAAAATAAGGTGACATTTGAATTTAAACTGCGCGTCTAAGGATTTGGAGAATTATTTTTTTTTAGGTTGGTAGTATTGTCAGTTACATTTATGTCAAATTTCATATCAAAATATTCATTAGTGTTTGAGATACGTGTCGTTTTGTGAGCTGCTACAAGTGAGTTTTTCGTTGTTTGCAATGTCAAAATTTGTTGAGCAAAGAGTTTGCATTAAATTTTGTTTACGGAATCAATTTTCTGCAGCGGATACGTTGAGGATGGTGCAGAAAGCCTTTGGTGATAAGGCTATGTCTAAAAAAAATGTTTACAAGTGGTATAGTGAGTTCCAAGCCGGCCGTGAACGTGTCGAAGACGAAGAGCGTCCAGGACGATCATTAACCTCAACCGACGAAGCTCGCGAAAAACCGTCGATTAACAATTAGAGACCTTGCTGATGAAGTTGGCATATCGAAAGGCGCAGCCAATACCATTTTGCAGGATGGTTTGGGCCTCAAGCGTGTCAAATCTCAACTGGTACCGAAAACATTAAATTTTTTGGAAAAAAGGCGTGGCGTTGAAGTGTGTGAAACGATGCTTTCCGACTACCTGGGTGTCACGAAACGCATTATAACTGGCGATGAGACTTGGATCTATGCTTACGACCCCGAAACAACCGATCAATCGAGCGAATATCGTGCCAAAAGAGAGCCGAGACCAAAAAAATCGCTCCAAAGTCGCTCAAAAATCAAGGTCATGTTGACTGTTTTCTTCGATTATCGTGGTGTTGTGCGTTATGGATTCCTTCCAACCGGTCAAACAGTCAACAGGGAATATTGTTTGAACGTTATGCGTCGTTTGCGTAACGCTATCCGCCTAAAAATGTCGGAATTGTGGAAAGAAAATTCTTAGATTTTACACCACGATAATGCACCATCCCATACTGCCCTCGTTATTCGTGATCATTTCGCTAAAAACTCAACCCATATCGTTCCGCAACCACCGTATTCACCTGATCTGGCGCCGTGCGACTTCTGGCTGTTCACCAAGCTCAAAAGACCGCTCCGGGGACACCGTTTTTATACGACAGAGGAGATTCAAGCCGCAGCGAAGACGGAACTGAAGGCCATCCCGGAAAGTGACCACAACCAGTGTTTCGAAGATTGGAAAAACCGTTGGCATAAGTGCATTGCATCGGGAGGGGATTACTTTGAAGGGGATGAAATTGATTTGGAAGAATAAATAAAGAATTTTCAAAATAAATACAATGTCACCTTATCTTATGGGCACAGTTCATTATGAATTCCTTCCAACCGGTATTGCTTTCAGTATTTGTTGTAAAATAGTCTTTCTTTAGGAACAGGGAAAAATTTATATTGATCGAAATCCTTCGCAACAGTTGGCTAAATGATGTGGTCTGCTTTTAGTCCGTCAGATCCCTATGATATCTGAATTTCTTGAATTGTTTACGGTTTGATAGACGGCTCACAAGTCTATAAGCATCCTTAGCGGTGCGAGATGGAATGCCATTACGGAGTTCATGAGAAGTAGTTTTCCTTCAGGATGTCAGCGCTTGAAGTGAATTTCAATAGATTCTGCGGCCTCATTCTCGACAGTTTTTCCAGCATTTCAACACAAAATGTTTGAAGCGTTGCCTTGTAGTATGGGACAAGTGCTCATGAGGTACTCCCTTGTTTTCCTGTTGCGCTGTTAAAAATTTTCTTGGAAATGTGAAAGCTGACAATTACAAAGATCTTGTGACTGAACTACTTACTGCCTATAAAAAAATGGATTGCAACATGTTCCTTAAAATTCACTTTCTGGACTCCCAACTGGATTTTTCTCCGAAAATTTAGGGGCCGTACAGGACGAACATGGGAAACGGTTCCACCAAGACATTTCTGCTATGGAAAAACCGATACCAAGGCAAGTGGTGTGCCAGTTTGCTTGCCGATAACTGTTGGACATTGTTAATGGATACTTCAAAAACAAAATATCGCCGAAAAACATCGACAGTAACATTTGATACCAACAGGATTTGATCGCCGAAATAACAGCCTTAGCGAGATAAAATCCGTGTAATTTCAGGTAACTTAAAATCGGCAATTGAGGGGGTGAGCTTGACATCTCTCGCGAGTCTGTTCAAATTATTTATATTTTGGATATGAAACGTGTTCTTGCTCCACTCATCCTAAAAAAATAGATTTTTTTTCAAAAAGAGTACCGTAAATGGTCTCATTGGACATGCTTGATCGTGCGAATTCCGATCCCAATTGCCCATGATACATAGGTTTATGAGTTTGATATGCAAACCAGCCAACAATGATCATTTGGCCGTATTGAGGCGTTTGCGTGAGAACATCCATTAAAAACGGCCAGAATTGTGGAAGAACATTTTACGGATTTTACACGGTGACAATGCACCAACTTATCGAGCCCCGATTGTGATCGAATCTAAAGCCAAAAACGCAATACTTGTAAATTCCATCGATCAATCACCGTATTCACCAGATTTGGCTCCGTGTAGTTTTTTCTTGTTTCCCAAACTGAAATTGCGACTCCGTGGAACCCAGACAAAACAAAATTCGCTGAAGGATCTAAAGGCCATTGCAAAGGATGCTTATGAGAAGTGCTTTGAGGACTGGAAAAATCGTTGCCATAAGTGTATTACATCTCCAGGACCTTTTTTATCACAATTTATATAATATTGTTGATGAGGGAAACATGAGAGTGTTATGGATAGGTGCCTTAAATAACCTGATTTCTAACTAAATGTAATAGCAATACATTCAGTAAACTCTATTCTTTCAAAAACCACATAAATCTCTCACACTTTACAACAAATTCAATAAAAACTCACATACATAAATAAAAATCGGACATCTGCATATATATTGACGCACAGACACACTTGTTTAGCCACAGATTTTCAGCCAACTAGTGTGGTAAAAATGCAATTACACATTTTAATTGAACGGAAAACCATTAATCAATGGCATAATGAAAGATGACTTTCGTCAGAAAAACACCCTCCACCATGCTCGGCAGCCGGCACTCTGAGTGACAGCCGATTGTTTCCTAAGAGTCAAAAACTCAATAGCGAAGTTCAAAAAAAATAACATTTTACTAGTTTTATGAATGAAAATGTGGCACAACAGTTGTGCGCGCGGAGCGATAGGGGGACGGACAATGGGTAAACAACCCGGTGGCTGTGAGGCGCGGCAGCGAACCGCCAAACAATGCTGACGAGTACGCGACCACACCAACAAGTGTTCCGCTGTGCCAGCATGAGTTTGATGTTTTTATTTGCTTCTTGAATTTTTCAATTTTTTTGTTGTAATTTTTAATTTTTTTTTTGTAAATTTTTATTGTACTTTTTTTTAATTTTTTTTGTAATTTTTGCTTTTTTTTGTAATTTTTGAAATTTTTTTTGTAATTTTTGAACTTTTTTTTTATTTTTTGATGTTTTTGTAATATGTGTTCTCTCTTCTTTGCCTCAGCGTCGCTTTGTTATTTTTACAATTTTTTGAAAATTTTTATTTCTCGCTTTGTTTGGGTTTCTGATTTCAACACTGCGACCGCCTGTTCTTATTGGGTGTGTCGTGCGCGCTGATCCTCCGCTTGCCCTATATCCCTAGAGCAAGCGCATGAGTTTTCGGGAATTGTGGCAAGTGTTTTGTGTGTGTCTATACTTTTGACATGATTTATGATGTTGAAAAGAAAAGTCGTCAACAATTTTGATTGTTCAATTTTGTAATTGTGGCTTAGGGAGTCGCGTCTCGTCTCGCCTTCGATAAAAAATTAGGGAGAGAATAATAAAAATAAAAACAAACACAAATAAAAAACGCGCGCTCACTAAAATCTCCAGCGATTCAGCGTTTAAGTCGGACTATCGCTAGATTTTATGGTTTTATGGCACTCTTTGGTGTTGCTTTATATACTGGGCGGGTAAACGTTGTTTGTTGTGTAGAATTCTTCTATTCTACTTTATTTCTTTTTTATCTAACACACTTTTTCACCCATTTAGCGATCGTTGCAGCCTTTTGCTGTTGGTGTTTTTGTGTCCGTGGCATGAATGAAAAATGTTTCAATAAATAAACCATAATTCCTGACCTATCCAAACCGCATTGCAGCATTTTTCACTTTCGAAGCCTTCTTTTTTTGCTTTCTCCGAACACCGGCAAACAATAAAATTGTTGTCTTCTCGTTGTAGTTGTTGTTGTGAGTGCGTGAAAGTAGTTCTGTAGGATGTTAAATGATGTTATCTACTTTATTAGTGGCTTAATTGCCGTGTGATTGTGGTTGCGACTGAGGTTTACCAGAAAACCATTAGAAAAACGAAAACTAAAAAGAGCATCCAAATGGAACCTGTTCCAGCGCATCTGTACAAATAGCTGCGATGGTGAGTTTATGATAATTTATTAGGATTCAAATTGAATTGTTTACCCTTAAGCTTAATGGCCTGGTTAAGACGTCAAACTCTGTTGGACAATTGATGCTACAGATAATTAGAGAAATAAATGGTTTCTAAACAAGAAAAAAAGAAACCCTATAGGAGCAGCTTGAACTCTTTTTTGGCTGCCAGACTTTACTATTGTTTTTGTTGAAGTGACAGAAAACGTTCACAAAATGCAAGGGACATCGTCATCAATTTTTGTCGAGGAATTTATATGCAGCTATATACATATGTATGTATATGATAGAGGGATCCGAACTGATTAAGTTGTTTGGAGATCCCAGCAAAGCGTTGGATAATTCTATTCTATTCTATGCCAAAGTTTTCCCTATAAGAACTTGATTGATATTGGCGCTTCAGACAACGGAGTAGCATTTTGGGAAGCAAAATACATGTGCCGAATTTCAGATCGATACTACAAAACCCGAGTCACTAGTTCGCATATATACCGACAGATAGATCGACAAGGTTAAACCGCTGATATTTTAATTTCTTATAGTGTACTTATAGTTATATCTTCATGTCGAGAAAGAATAAAGAGTTTATAATATAGAAATATTTCACAATTTACTTACACGACGACTTATAGGGCATCCCTCGGAGGTTAAGGCCTAAGCGCTTACAGGATTTCTCGGATGAATAAACCCACACGAAACTATCAAAAATACAGGGTTTGTCCGGAAGTAATAAGACTGAGTCGATTTAAAAAAAATTACTAAACCAATCGTTACAATTCTTTTGTCTCAAAATACTTGCCTTTCATTGGCCTTTTCAGGAAAGGAATCAAAAAAGTCCGGGGGCCACATCTGGGCGGTAGAGCGGCTGCGGAAGTGTTCATATGTCGGCCTTGGTTAGGTAGCTGTTCACAAGAAAGGTGGTGTGAGCCGGGGCTTTGTCGTGGTGCAACTTCCAATCGGCTCCGATGTCTTGTCGGACCCGATTAACCCTTCGTTTGAGTCGCTTGAGGACTTCAACGTAAAATTTGACGTTGACGGTTTGTCAAAACTTTGCGCACACGAGTCACATTGTCGGTGTTTGTCGAAGACGCAGGTCTCCCAGAACGGTCTTCGTCAGCGACCTCTTCCCGGCCCTAAAAAAAGACCTGGTACCACCGAAACACACTACTTTTTGCTAAAGCAACATCTGGGTGGCTTACCACATATGATCATATCAAACGTCTCTGCCGCAGATTTACCGAGTTTCACACAGAATGTAATCGGGTACCTATGCTCTAACGAACGCTGCATTATCAGGCTTGCACCACTCACAAAAACACGTCGCGCGAAAATGTTTGTCTTGAATCTCTGTGCTCGGAGACGGTCAGTTGTCTCGTTCATTAGCTAGGAACGCCCTCTACCGAATCCAGTCGGGGCGCGCACACTCCGAAGTACAGTAGCGGTGTAAAAAAAATCAGTCCTATTACTTTCCGAACAATCCCTGTGTATTCCAAAACCCTACTTTTTGTACAAAACTTGAAGATTATTTCTAAAAAGTTACGGAAATACTAAAATTTACATCGGAAAGGTAAGATAGAAAGTTGTACTCCCTGTCACTCCGTATTGTATTTAAAGCATATCTTCATGCCCGGCAGGTATCTCAGATTTACTCATAACGCCATAACAGAAAAATATTGTTTAGATCTATGGTAGTTATACAAAGACTCGGAACTAGTAGAGCAATTCTTTTCGATGGGTGCGGTGAACGCATCTCCACAAGCTGAACTTTCTGCTAAAATCTGTTCAAGGACAGCTAGAGTTGTCACTTAATAAAAATTTGTTTCTTAAAATTCTACTCTTAGTTCACATAACCTAGTTCCGACTGATAGTTCTTCCTACTAATTGCAGATTATTCAAAATCTCAACATTAATAAAAGAGATCTTAATAACCTTCAAATTTCCTTTCGAATTATTTTCCAACTTTGGAAAGATTTTCACAAGTTGTCTTCAACATACGGTCGTTTGCCTTTCACAAATTAGACAGATTTCTCCCAAAAACCAAAATCTGTTGTAAAACCTGTTTCAACAAAAAATTGTGCGACATTGTGACCACAATCAAACCACAGGACATTCAACGACAAATAGTTAAATGAGATATCACATGCCAGTCATCCTTACACGCAGCCAAGAAAATAAATGATCTTTTACTTTTTCTCATTCAAAAGAACACGTACAAAAGAGCGAGGAAACTGAAATTGAACAATATTCGTGCATAAAAACTGAATGAGGTAATTTTCATACAATGCTCAAAGAGAAACAAGTAATTACCACAAAAAGACGATGCTATGAATGAAGAACAACCAAAATGCTCGGAAAATAGATTAAGTATGGTGCATGAGTTTGTTTGCATATGTGATGGCAGAAGAGCGTGAGAGAATCGAACAGCTCAAAAGTAAACCACATTTTCTTCAAGATTTCAAAAGATGTGCTAATAAAAAAAAAAAACATAGAAGGAAGTAGTCCTGCTGATCACTTGAAGGCAGTGTATGAGTCAGTTTTAAGGTGAAGCACCTGTGTATCTTAAAGATTGAATGGTGTATGTATGTTAGTATGTTGGCATAAATACCATAGATGATAAATTTCTAAGCCACAACAAAGTGTCTCAAGCCTTTGGATAATCAATTCCAAAACAGATTATATATACATATGTATAAATCGAATAATTATATCTTTGATTGAGGTTTGGAGCAATTTACCCTCGGTTTGTTATATTTATTGATAATAAATTTTGATATAGAGAGTATATTTTTATACGAAATTTTTCATGACAGTACTGCGCTGCGAGATTTTAGATTGCTTGAAAATCCAAGAATTATAAGATAATTGTTACGGGGCACCTGCTCTGATGTTCCGAACTCGCCCAATCAATCAAAAACATTACCGGCCATTTATCAAAGGGAATCCCACATACATATGAAGTGAAACTGATGCATCCCATTAAGCTATTTTTTATATACTGAGGTCATGTCAGCCACACAGGCGTTAAGACTGATGTTCTGTGATGATACTGTGTTCTTTTTATACCCTAAGAGTCTGTCGGGCACAAATAACATGAACCAGAACGGGGTATCTAAAGTTTGCCACCCATAAAGCAATGAACACCTTTTAGTTCTAAGACGACTGCCTTAGCGAGATCACTGTCCTTTTGTTTGATATAATCCTCATGCTTTGAGTCAAAAATTGGGTTCTGTGACACTTTTTGTCACATTTTGTATTCTTCATAAGTGAAAGGACATAAGCGGGTCTCCAGCGGGTTGTAGTTGCAATAATAATAATGGACACGAAGTAAAACAAGTCGGATTTATAGAATATTTATGGGTTTAAATTGTCCATATCAGCATTTCATTTCGAAACTTTAGCAGTTATGTGCTATAGTCGTCGGATACAGGCAGTTTCGACAAATCTTGCCTAAACAAGGTAAGGAAAGATCAGATCGGATACTAGGTCGTTTCCACGAAAGTAGGGTGGACGTCACTTGGACGGACACGAAGTCTTATTCGGCTAAGTACTGTTTACTTGGCAGCATTTCTTGAGATATTTTTAAGAATGTTTTTCACAATGCAGCAAAACCTGTTTTAACTCAGAGACTTATCCAGAACTACACACCTATAAATCCATATACTATATGTATCGTCCGAATGGACGAAAACACTCCAGCTCTGAAAGTATTCGACGCAGTACCGGTCGGGGAAATCATAAGAAGAGGAAGACTTCCACTCCGTTTTAAGGACTAGGTGGGACGGACCTAGCTTCGTTTGGAATCTCCAATTGGTGCCACTTTGCGAGAAGAAGAAATGACTGGCGCATTGTTGTTAACCACGTAAGTGAATTCTACGCCAGTAAAGAGGAATACGAGTATACATACTTTTATAGATGCCAACCTTCAATGAGTTCCACACTATACCAGTCTCACAGCAGGTGTTCCTGAAAGACAACTTTTTAAAAACTCTATTAGCTGACAGCCAGAGATTTAATAAATTGACCCATCGAAGGATACAAATGAAAGGAGTTCAATGGAACTAACATTTTAGACCAATATGTACAAAATATTTAATGAAACGGACCAAGCAGATAAAGGCGAATACTGGAAGAAATACAAAAAAGGTGAAGGTACACAAAGCAAACAAACAGCAAAACAGTGAGTAATGGGAACCGGCAAGTAGGGTGGAAACAAAACAAATAAAGAATAAATGTTTAAATATAAAGGCAAATGTTGAATTGGCTCTTCGGTCAGCGCGATGAATGGATGAATGAATCGGGCTACGGAAATTGAGAACAAATGAAAAAAGGGCGAACGAAAAATAAAAAAAAGAATAAATAATAATTCTGTAAAATAAATTAAGAAAAAATAGAGATTGAATAAAAAGGACAATTGGCTGGCTGGCAGGTTCGCCCAGGTCCACAATTGACATGTGTGTGTGGGTGTGTGTTGAACTAGGCAGTGGACTGGCCAGCCAAGCGGCGGCTGCGGCTGACTTTTGGGTTCGCTGCCGCGGCGAGTGCGACTGCGACTGCGACCACAACTGGCACTTGTGTAAACCAGGCTCGGGTTTTGGTGAGCCAAGTTGTTGGGCTGGCGCACAAACACACACAAAAAGGTGGACAATTTTTTAATTGTGCGCAATTTCCGTCTTGACATTTTTTTGCTCTCCAAATATTGTAGCATAAAAGAAAAATTTTCTGTGTCTTTGTTGTGAAGGTTTTCGCTATAAAACATTTGCTTTCAATTGTTGCTGTGATTTCTTGTTGTTGTTGCTTGGTTACACGGTTTATTTGTTGAGCCAAAAAGTTGGTTTTTGTTTGTAAATACACTCGGCCTCAATGGACGCGGTGGCTTCAGCGAAATCCGAGGCATTTACGCTTATGTTTGTGTGAATGTGTGTGTGTGTGTGACAAAGCTGAAAAATCAGACAAAAATTGATGACAGCAAAAGTGCCAATCTGAGATAAATGTGTGAAGTTGTGGTCAATCGGTTTTGCGTAACTGCGCTTGTTTGTCTATATATGTGTGTGTAAGCTTGTGTTTTGCCGAGTTTTTCTCTTGTTGATTTCAAGCGATTGTATGAAATGGTGAGTTTTCAGGTGTTTATCGCGTTTTCGCGTTTTTTGAATGTTGTAGAAATTTATGAAAATAAATTGAGAGTGATTTTTTTTAGACAGCCTCAAAAATTGTAAATGAAATATTTTGAGAGTGGCAACCCTTCTCTCTAAAAACTCAACTAAACGGATATATTTTCACTGTGGTTAAGAAATCGAAAATTTTATTACAATTTTTATATGAAAAAAAAAATTGTGTATAGAGTTGCCACCCTTCGCGAAATTAAAACTTCAAAATGTTAAGCAGTGCCAATATAGCCTATATAAGGAGTTTAAAAAACGATGTCTGGAAGATATTCGAGAATATGGTAGCTGAATTAAAAAATTTTTCTGAAATGGAGTTACCACCCATAAAAAAATAAATAAATATAGAAATTTTGTTATTAACCAGGAAAGTCGTCCACTAAGGAAATTTTTGGTAGTTCCCAAGGTTCCACAAAGTAAATTTATATAAATTCTTCCTCTTTTTTAATGACGTACAATAGCGAAAGGCTGTTGTTTCCTTTTCAGTGGGGGTGTTTTTTACGTGGCAGGTTCCAAGCCCAGCGCACAACCCTGCAGAGGGGATGTTTCGCCTTCTCACTTTAGCACGCCTTCAAACGGATGTTCTGTGGCTACCCAGAAGATATTTGATCTAAGACCGGAAATCGTGAGCTGCTTGAGCCATATGTAAAAGAAACGTTTCTGACCACTTCCAAGTGAATGGGGCTTAAAGAACTTTCCTCACTTGCGTGAACTTCTACACATGACTCCCCCTTCATACCACATATAAACAGAATATAGCGACTTTAACTTACTTTTCGATACTATTTTTGCAATACGACTTGGATTTTGTTTCAAAATAAGTGGGCACCCAGAGTGGATGCTTAAAGCCGAGCCGAGTGCATTTTTCAGTTTACGAAACATGCGTACTTACGCTGGGCTCGCCTTTGAGCGTCTGCTCTGCAGATAGACGCGAAAGCAATTTTCTCATAGTTTTCATTGCTTTGTGGCCGGAGCAATGAAGCGAGCCAGCTCTCGCGACACCAATATTTATGAATAATATGACTAAAACTGTCCTTTGATAGCAGAAATACTTGATCCAAAATTCTTCAAAAATGAAACCGGTTATAATGTTACTGTCAATGGGGAACGCTATACATAAAGCCATGGATGATCTTTCCTTTCGACAAGACAGCGCTACATGCTATACAGCCAACGAAAAATTTAATTTATTGAGGGAATCTTCCAAGATCGTGCGGCTTAACATGGCTGGACTATTTTGTGGGGTTATGTGAAAACACTTGTCCAAAGTTGGGCTTATCTGCTGGAATTTATTCGAGCCAGTCGAAATAATTAAAAAAAAGTCATAACAAGCCCTTATAATAAACCCAAATTCTTGTCCATAATATGTAATGACATAATAAGTTTTATTTTATCTTGAAAACCACATGCGATTATCCTTTATTATAACGGGTGACCCAAGTAGAGGTACTATTTTCAGTAGTCTTTTTTTGAGAGATTACGCGTGAGTCGTGCTGTCAAGCTGTCATGTTATTTTTGTTCATAGATGTTAGGCATTTCATCATAGAGAGCCTTTAACCTGAACAACGTTTACAACTCGTTCTGTAAAGAATGTGTTTCGCTCAACATAATCGGTTTACTGAGCGTACATTTCGCAACACCATCAACAATCTTAAGACCCATCATTCTTTATTGGAAAATATTCGATCTAATAGACAACGACCAGCACGCAGTAAAGAATAGCAGCCGTAGCTGAGAGTGTACATGAAGATCGCGAAGAGTCGATTCGGCGTCGTTTCCAGCAACTCGAACTGACGTATGGAATAACTTGGCACAGTTTACTTCCAGATCATAAATTAAAAGTGTACAAAATACAGCTCGAAGCCGCTCGATCCTCTCAACGCTGCGCTCTATGGGTTCTTGAAAACCCATTATCATTTTCTAGTCTCATTTTATTCAGCGATGAGGCTCATTTCAGGCTCCATGGGTATGTAAACAAGCAAATTCCATGGGACAAAAAGCAACCTACAGATATTCAAGGGCTGACATTTCACCAAGAAAAAAGCAACGATTTGGTGAGGTTTATGGGCGGGAGGAAGCATCGGTACATATTTCTTCAAAATTGTGCCGATGAGAACGTAAACGTCAATGTTGACGGTTACCGCGCCATGATAACGGGCTATTTGATGACTGAAATTGAAGCTCGTGATCTTGGTGACATTTGGTTTCAAACCGATGGCGTCACTTCCCATATATCGCGTTAATCTATGGATTTATTGAAAGAACATTTCGGTGAGTAGACAATTTCACATTTTGGTCTGGTTTGGCAACAAAGATCATATGATATCGCACCGTTAGATTTTTTACGGTGGAGATATGTAAAGCCTAAAGTCTATGCGGATAACCCCGCTTCGATTTAGGCTTTGGAGAAAAACATGTGTCATTCGAAAGTTAACAGTCAAAATTTGGAACAAGTCATCGAAAATTGGACTAAATGGATTCACCATCTGAGAAGTAGCCGCAGCCAACATTTGAAAGAGGTAATCTTCGAAAAATAAATGCCAAATAATGTTCTTTCGAATGATAAGAAACATTCCCCATTAAGTTTGAAGTATTTGTGCCTTTCTTTAAAAAATTGGCGAATCTCGAAATGGATCACCCTTTATTAATGAACAGTTGGGAGTTCTTTTCTAGCTTAATTTAATAATTAAAATTCTTATTTCGTCTTAGCTTGAAATTTCATATCAACATGATCTTGAGACTCTTTTAAAAAGTAAAGAGTTGGAGCGGGAATTTTCTAGTTTTTGCTTCAGCTTTTGCAAGTCCAGCCTTTTCATTAACATAATATCCACATTATAGTGAATAGCCTAAGCGAATAAATTTTCGCCAAAAGAACGGAAATACCTCCAAAAGCAAGAGTAAAAAGTACAGCTGCAGGTTAATTGGGTCTCTGGATTACTTTGTATTTGGTATACCGGATTAATTTCTTAATCTTACAAATATAGTTTTTGGTTATTGATAAGTATTAATGTACAAGAATTGGTTTATAATTATTCTACCTTTCAAAAAATAAGCCTCATTCCACATATATTTGAACACATTTATTTTCATGCATCTGATGGACTCATTAAGGTCAACTTCCTCTGCAAAGAAACGGCGAATAAAAGCGGTGGAAAAATCACAACATATTCACCAAGAACAAATATCCGCAACATTACCACACAACAGGCCCAACGGAATATTAAAACTGAAAATGCGCGCACAATACCAACACCAAGAACATATAGGGGCGCTTGGTACCCCACAAAAACACAGAACGGAAAGCAAAGGAAAAAAAATAAAACAAACAAACACTGAAAACAAAAGACGCGGCACAAATGAGCGAAGAGCCAAAATCCTTTCTGTGTTGCGAAAAAAAGCGGAGAATAAGAAGAAGAAGAATAAGAAGCGGGCAGGCAACCGCTGCGGCGCTGCACTCTCGGTTTCCGGTTTCCTGAACCGTTGTTGGTTCTTAAAAGAGTGCCACAGCCACAGTGAGGAACAGTTATTGAAAAGCAAAAACACCAAAAACACATAATAAAATATTGAGAAGAAAACCAAAACCAAAACAAAGTGGAGTGAAATGAAAATCAATTGAACGAAATAAAGCGAGAGTTGAGGGGCGGTGGGCGCGATGTAACATATTGAATTTAAATAAAAATGCAAAAAATGTAAAACTCCTCCGTCCAGGCGATATTGATAGCTCGCGGCCAAATTAACAACAATGTGGGTGGCGTGCAACAACAGCAAAAACAAAGAGCATAATGAGTACACGAGCGGTGGGGTCTCCACTCAGCCTCAGCTGTTGGCGCAATTACCACTGCCATCGGCAGGCATGCTTACACCCGCATTCTAGTTGCTCGCGGTTGCTGCCACGACAACAAGCTGCCGCTTTTTATTACACAGATTTTTTTTCGTTTTCATTTCAGCGATTTGTTACGGCGCTTCGCGAGTTCGAAAATCAAAATTGGCGCTTTGATTAGCTGCGAATCAGCCTATGCGCCGCCATTAGTCGACACCTGCGTCCACCGCGTTGTGTTGTTGCTCAAATTAGACAGACGTCCGTCAAAAGCGCGGGTGCCCATGAAAGCCGCCACAAGGCCACCGAACTCACGTTCCCCCACTCAGGTCCACTCAAAGCCGCTGAGCCGTTGTGGCTATTCAGCGGCCGTTCATTATGACCTTTGCTGCTTCGCGGCATTTTTTCCGCATTTTTTGTTATTTTTTGTTTTTATTTTTCGGCTACTTGCTTTTAATAAAAAGCGCGCCCCGAGCCGGAAGTGGCCATTTTGCGTTTTAAATTAAATTTGTTGTTGCTTGTTGTTGTCGTCGTAGCTGTAGTTGGTGATGTTTTGGAATAACGCAACGCGCTGCTAATCAGCGAAATTTCGCGTGAATTTTTTTTTCGTTGGATTCTGCAGCGCCTTTATTAGGAAAGCCTCTCCTCCTCCACCTCTCTTGGTAATTTTTATATTTTCTCATTTGTTGCTTTTGCGCGATTTTTAGTGTCTGCGCACTTGTGGCACGCGCTTTTATTGCTCGCCAGTGTAAGTATGCGTGTGTATGGGTGTGTTGTTTTTTGTTTGTTGGTGTCTTTGATACCCTTTTATGGCACAAGTTTGAGGTTATGTCTTCTGTATGCGATTTATGCCCGCGAAATGCGTGCAAGTGGAAATTAGGAATTTAATTAAATAAATTTTGTTGTTTTATTTTGGTTTGTAGCGTTATTATGGGTTCGTGAGAGGCGAAAATGTAAATTTAAGAGAAAAAAACAGAGCCGGTTTACTTCAAGATGGTACTTTATCTTTAATCAAGGCTTTGGTATTAATCCGACATAAACTCTCGCCTATCCGATGTCGAAATACAGGCCTTCAATTTTTTTTGACTGTTGAGTCTGAATTTTTATAAATGAGAGGCAAAAGTATGCTCTATTTCAAAAACATCTCTGAAGGTTTTCATGAACACTGGAATATTGATAACAACTTAGATCAACAGTTGGGGGCCTTGCAGCATGAAACACCGTGATATGTGCCGACAGTGGGGCAGCAGATCTTATTGAAATTCACACCTTCGCTTGGTGTATCAAGAAGTATGACTACTTTCCTGGAACTACGGTACTTCATCTGGCAACGCTATGGACAAAAACTGGCCTATGAGTGGCTCACAAGCCAACCAGATGCATCCAACCTTGCTCTTAAACATATGGTATCTCATACTTCGTTTCTTGATTATTTTCTGAGAGATCTTAATGAAATTCAGAGGACATATGTTTTGGTTATAGTAAGCCAAATATGAATAAAATCGGGTCAATACTACTCCAAGCCCTCATATGTCTAATATAATAAATTCATTCAATTCTTGTTAGCCTTATGCCGTAAATATCAACTAGCATGTAAGATATCTTGTCAAAATTAAGTGAACGATTGATGCTGATACTTGAGCTTCTTCTTTATTGGAGTAGACACCGCCTACGCGGTTATAGCCCAGTTTACAACAGCGCGCTAGTCGTTTTTCCTTTTCACTGTCTGGCGCCAATTGGAGATTCCAAGTGAAGCCCAAGTGGCCCTTCTGCACCTGGTCTTTCCAACGCAGTGGAACTCTTTCTCTTCCTCTGTTACTCTCAGGGCTGAAGTGTTTTCATTCATTCGAACGGCATGACCTAGCTAGCGTAGCTGCTGTCTCTTAAGTCGCTAGACTATATCAAAGTCGACGTTTATCTCGTACAGCTTATCGTCCCATCGACTGTGGTACTTGCTGTTGCCAATGCGCAAAGGATCATAAATCTTCCCCAGAACCTTTTTCTCGAAGACTGGTAATGTCGACTGATCAGATGTTGTCATCGTTCATGTCTCTGCACCATACAGCAGGACGGTGATGATGAGCGACTTGTAAAATTTGGTCTTTGTTCGTCGAGAGAGGACTTTACTTCTCAATTGCCTACTCAGTCCGAAGTAGCAGGAGTTATTCTGCGTTGGATTTCGAGGCTGGCGTTATTGTTGGTGTTAATACTGGTTCTCTTATAGAAGATTGTACCATATTTATTCAGATCTACAGCTCCAATTATTTACTCCAGGAGTCGATTGAAGTAGTCACACGATTGGAAGTTGCCTTATCTGAAACCTCGTTTGGTATCGAACGGCTCGGAAAGGTCTTTCCCGATCCTGACGGAGCTTTTGATATTGCTCAATGTCAGTTGGAGGATGGAACCATGTGCAGAAGTTCATGCAAGTGAGGAAAGTTCTTTGAGCGCCGTTTATGTGGGAGAAAACATCCGTTTGAAGGCGAGTTAAAGTGAGAAGACGAAACATCCTTTCCCAGGGTTGTGGCTGGGTTTGGTGTCCAACATTCTCAATGAAAGAAAAAACCGCTATACTTTAAATTAATTATCAGTTGAGAAAACGAGTCTTTCCGGAATGCATAAAAGTGACACCACAAGAGTAAAAATTGAAGTTTCTCAGGAGTTTAACCAAGCAGAGCCAAAGTCATTTATTAACTATGTAGGTTTGTGTATCTATATTTAATCATTTTCTTAGTAGAATTTATTTCGTATTCATTTACGCCTGTAATGCCGCTGCCAACCGCCTAATTTATAACCAAATTATCACCGCAACCATGACCACCTGCGACGCGGATAACTACTGGCGGCAGCGGGATGAACACTTGTCATCCCAAGCGGCCTCCACGCACCACCAAACTCTGCTTGCTACATACACATAATATGTACATACATACATTCATATGTAACCATTTTCCAGTATTTGCGCTCCCTCCCGCCTGACTCCTGGCTGCCTCTCCACCTTGTTGGCTTTTGATGTTGCGGCCGTTGCTTCGCGTTGCGTTGCGTGGCGTTGCATTTTTACGTAAGTAATTGCGTGACAACCGTGCGGTGATAATTTTCAATTAAACGCTTTTATAGGCTTGCTAGTTGTTGTTTTCGCTAGCTTTGTTGCTATTGCCGTTACACGCTCGAATGCGCCAACAAGCGTCGCGTGGCTGGAAGAAAACATCCGCACGACAACAAAATCATTAAGTGACAACTGAAAAAAGCGTGAAAATTCGGATTTCTTTCATTTGTAATAGGACAGTTTTATTCATTTATCTTTTCGCATTTCTTTTGTGGGCGCGAATATGTAAAAAGACCTTTTTTCTGATGAGCAGGAGTTGTTGTCGTCATTTGATATAGCACGACAACTCGAATGAAGGCTTTTTGAAAGTAGATACGTTGTTGTTATTGTTGCAATCACCACAAATAAATACTTATATAGCTTTTTAACCGCTGAGAAGTCATCCGTACTGGGTTCATCCACTTTTACCGGGGGAGCTCGCGATAGCTGTCCTCAGAAAAAAAATTTTCTCCAAAGCATCACCATTCATATAATATGACAGGTCTACTCCAGACATTTGTTTTCTTCCTCTTTTTTTGATGTTGTTCGGTCAAGACACCATCTTGATCAGTTCCCGTCGGCAACCCAAACTAGCCCCAAATTTACGAATAGAAGAGTTGTCTCCAGTTTTTCAAATGTCTGAACATCTTTATCCGGTACTACATACTTCTCTGCGTTTTAAAAATGTTAACAAACCTACACTGGTTCGGGTTTTTTCATCTAAGAGAGCTTGGTATTTCAATAGCCTACGAAGTACAAAATTTTTTTCCATTGTATCTAACCAATTTAGGAAAAGTTTTATTCAGGATTTTACTTCCATTTCATTTATGGTTACAAGAAGTCTTAATACCCTAGGATTCTTCTTCTTCCTGGTCTTTCCAAGGTAGTGGAGGTCTTCGTCTGCTTCCCAGAACCTTTCTCTCGAAAACTTTCGGATGTTATCCATGCCTCTCACCATTTAGCAGTACTGGGATAGTAGGGTTTGGTCTTTGTTCGTCGAGAGAGGACATCCTAGGATTGGTGTCAGCAAACAAGAGATTGTTGGTGTTGGGGATTAACGTATCCAAATGTTACCGTTAAATTAGTTCTATTCTGGTTGTTATGAATGGCTTGACATTCCCGTATTTTTCCCCAATATTTCATATTTTTCTTTGATACTTAAAATTTTTCGAAGTTTTCGTGTTACTTTTGGTAACCCTGAATTAAGAAAGGTAAATTATTAGAGTTGATTTTGTTTTTTGGTCAGGCGATCTGTGAAATAGTTTCTGTGGAAATATTATAGAGTAAAAAGTTTGAATGTGAAAAACTTTTGAAACCCCGATATGAGAGATTTTAGTCTTATAGGTTTAGTTAAGTATTGAGCATCAGACTTTGGACAATATTGAAAGGACGGACTCGGTGAAATTTTGCACCATTCGACAATGCAATAACTAAAAATGAATTTTATTCTGTTCGAAAATGCTTCTCTGTATCTTCACATGCTTTATTTACCCAATTTGGTAAGGATATATGTATATAAGTATGTATGTGTCATTAATGTAACGGTGTCACAGCTGGTGGGCGTTGGGTGGTTACACAAATGTGATATGGCGCCCGTATTTACAGCACTCTTTGTTATGTTGTTCCAAAGTTTTGTTTTTGTATTTTTTGGTGGTTGCTCAAATATGGACTGTAACATTGTTGTCATTGTTGTAATGGCGGTTGAATTGGTTTTCCATTTTGTTTACTATTTGTTAGTGCCTTTGTTGTTGTCCTCAACTTTCGGGTTGTTTACTGGGGCTTGTGAGTCTTTAGCGGGGGTGGCAATTATTTGCATATGTGTGTGGAATCCCACTCTTCTACGGCGTACATAACCTTCAATTTGAAGAATTTAGGCAGAAAAAATGTTTGAGATGACAACTAAAGTAAGCATAGAATCAGCCAAGCTCAATTTTTTAAACCTACATTTTTTAGTAATTAAGTACATAAGATCGAAAGCTTTCGCTAAGATATAGGTATTGGCTAATAAAATTGCAATCCAAGTTTTTGCTGAACTTTAATCTAACTCTAAAACTGAGAAATTCTTCAAGACATGAGTTTGACCCTTGTTTTTACCTCTTTCAAATAAGTCCTAACTGCGCAGAATTTTTAAACAAGAAAGTCAGTATTTAAATTTAACTTTGGTAAATGCTTTCATGTGTAGAAGTTCACGCAAGTGAGGAAAGCTCAAGCAGATCACGGGTTCCGCTTTTAGACCAAGTATCCTCTGGGTAGACAAAGAACAACCGTTTGAAGGTCAGCTAAAGTGAGAAGACGAACTATCCCTCCTTAGGGTTGCGCGCTGAGTTTGGAGCCCGTTTCGTAAAAACGTCCTCAATGAACAGGAACAATCAGCTAGGGAAGAGAATGATGACGACCATTGCAAACGCATTAAAGATAACGATTTAAGGGCATGCACCGAATGTCCGATCCTTAATTGGGAAGGGGCCGTTGTCTAGCTGGTTGATGTCCTCATTAGAGTAAATGCTGACATAACCGCTGTCTAAGAAATGCGATGAACGGGACAAGAAGTGAGATGAGTAGGTCCTTGTGACATTTACTATAGTGCTCATGTAAAGGAATGCAAATTCGGTGTGAGATTCGTGGTAGGTGAGAGACTCCATCAGTGAGTCCTGACATTTACCACGGTGGATAAACGTCTAGTCACAATTCGAATCAAACCGAAATTCTTCAGCATATCGCTGATTTGCTGATTTTTCCTCGATGGTGGAGAAGGATGATGTGACGAGTCTTTCATCAGCGCTTAGAGCGCAATTATGAGACTTGCCCGCGTCACGATGTCAAAGAAGGATCTTTGGCCCCAAATGGGTGATCGACTTTTCAGGGGCCCGAAATATGGTTATATGTAGTAATAGAATGCAGCATAGAAAAATTCATCATGCTACCTGGTAATCTCCGCATCAAAAAGATACCAACCAGATAGATCATGTTGTGATAGACGGAATACACGTTTTCAGTATTTTAGAAGATTTGACGCCGAGAAGCTGCAATCACAACAGACAGCTGAAAGATTTTCTGCTCGACTTGTACCCTGCTCTGTAAGAGCACTCATAAACAACTCGGTATGAGGAAACTGTGGGATGGCATTTCAGCTCCTTACGTATAGCTACAACTGAAACCAATGGTTTTCGGAAAATGCTAAAGAACAGCAGGTACGACGAGGAGTGCCGTGTCACAGCGGAGAGAGACAGACTGTCTACCTCGCAACGTTACGATGGACCACAACATGTGCGGGATGGGATAGATACCGAGAGGTGAAGAACTTTGATAAAGAACATGAATCAGCTTTTTTGTAGAAAATGGTCAGACGAAAGCATGCTCGACAATCATCAACCTCAACATCGCATGTAAGGTTCCATCGAGCGTACTGTGTGAAAGATTAAAGCCCACCGTCAACAAACTGAGTGGACTTTAACAGTGTGGCTTCAGCCCTACAAAATCCACAACTGACCAGAAATTCACCATGCGTCAAGTCTTGGAAAAGACCCGTGAGAAGAGAACTGACATACATCACCACTTTGTCGATTTTAAAGCTGCTTTTGACAGCACGAAAAGAAGTTGCCTTTATGCCGCGATGTCTGAATTCGGTATCACCGACGTTGAGTAATACCAAAAGCTCCGTCAGGATCGGAAAGAACCTCTCCAAACCATTATATACCAAATGATGTTTCAGAAGGCGAATCCCTAGCGTTCGACTTCTTCAATCTACTCCTGAAGAAAATAGTTCGAGCTAAAGAGTAGAATCGAGGAAGTATGATCTTCTATAAGAGTGTACAGTTGAGAGCGTACGCCGATGATATTGATATCATTACCCTTAACCAACGCACCGTTAGTTCTGCTTTCTCCAGACTGGATAAAAGAGCGAAGCAAATGAGAAGAAACTTGGCTTAAAACGTATTTTGATGGCGATAATAAATACTTGTATTCAAATACGTGAAAATAAATTTTATTTTTATTGTCAGTCCTGGTCAAATTTGAATAGAACAGTAGATTTTAAGCAACCTTTTAATATTAAGATTAAGTCTAAATTATTTCTAGAAATTTGCTTTTGAATTCTCAAACATGTATACTGAAAGATTGTGACTTTATAAGAGTATTCGGTCGGATCTCTTCAAGCTAGGTGAATTGATGACGTTTGAGTCATCCTATAATATTTTTTTGTCTAATTCGACTTGAGCTTGTAACTTTTTCTCAATTAAGAGAAGAATTACTTAAATCTTAATCTTTTAAATATAAAGAACTGAGACACGAACTAGCATATATATGTATAAGCGACTCAGACTGCAATTTGTTCTGAGACTTTTCAGGATGAAATATAAATTTTTTAGTCGTAATTGTTCTCTTCCTCTCGTTAGGGGTATATTTAAAATTCAAGCGCATAGCTAAGCCATATCCTTTCCAAGCATTGCCGCAACTGACCGCCTCTCTCACTGTATTTCTCTGTAGCGTCCTCCTTTAATCCAAGTTTAACTTATGACCTTATGTAACTGATTTCCTGCTTTAAATTTCTTAGAAACATTGAATATGTATATTCTAACATACATATATATATACACATAGCACATTGCCTGTTGATTGTCCTGACATCCTTAGCTCTCTTCACACACGTGCTTATGCGTCGCCAATATGTTGCCAATTTTATAAAATTTACGGCTTCCTGAGAAAAGGCGAGAATAAAATGCCAAAGAAACCGAGAAAACATTTTAGTTAGGCACCAAATCCGGTTTATCCTGTTGCTCTGCTACTTTCCTTCCGGTTGCCCAATCATCCACAGCGCTGCTTTCACACCGAAATGCCGAGTTAAAAATTTACAAAGCAGCTCGGGTGCAGGCAAGCAGAACAAGCTCCCATAAAGAATGGCTGAAGAAGTCAACGAAAAATATTAGATTAGCAGTTGGTTTGTAAAACTCACCAGCTTCTCATTTGTTTTTTTTTTTGCGTAGAAAGGATGTGGAAGATGACGCAAGGCGAAGTGTCAAAAGGTGTGACTTTCTTGCTTTCAATTTGCGCTTTTTGTGATTTTTGGCGAGAAATGTTTTGCGTATAACGGTAGAGACTACTTTTGCTTTTGGTTCACAGTTTTTATTTTATTTTTTGCTTGACATTTTTGTTGTTGTTGAAAATATTACTGCAGAGATGGCGCTGTGGCAGGGCGTAATTGTTGTTGTTTTTGTTGCGTTCGAAGGGTGTAAATAACAAGGCGCTGGATAACAAGAAGGCAGTGCGTCTTATAAAAATATCATCAAAGCGAGCAGATTTGTGTTGCGCACTCCAAATTGAATTATCCTGCAGCATCCTGTGGCAATTGCTTGTGCCACTTACGCACACTTTGTGCATGTGTGTGTTTGTGTGGATGTATTTACACAAACAGTGGCATTTTTGTGTGCGTATGTAGAGCGGAAAGTGAGATTTATTTCTTGAAAATTTAATTTTCCAACGCTGAGGCGTAGACACTGTGTCACATTGAGCGAAGTTGATGTGATTTTGTGCAAATTTTAAGGCCAAATTGTGAATGGCGCTGACATCTGCTTATTACGCAGATCATATGTAGGCTTATTGGTGAACAAAAGTATGTAAAAACAAAAAAAAAAAAAGAAATACCCTTCACAATTAAAAAAATTTCCATAAAATAATTTCTTTTTGAATGTTCACTTTGTAGGGCAGCTATATGCTATAGTGTTCCGATCTCCACAATTTCTTCGAACTTTTTAGGTTCTCTTTGAGCAGCACTCTTCGCTGAATTTCTTGAAGATTACTTTTCAAATAAAAAAGTTTTCCATACAAGGACTTCAGTTTTATCGGTCAGTTTGTTTGACAGCTATACAGAATTATCGGTAATTCTGACAGACGAGCAGATTCTTGGTGAGAAAGGTAAGGGTGCAAAAGTTACAAATTTCATCGGCGTACGCCAGCAGTTGTACACTCTTATAGATTGTACCTTCTAGAAGTCCCACTACGGGGAGCCGCCATGTCTGAAACCTCGTTTGGTATTCAACAGTTCGGAGAGGTGCTTTCCGATCCTAGGAGTTCTTCGAGAATATGCTCCGGTTTTGAAACCTTCTGTAAGACGCTGAGTCTTTTCGTAGAATTTTTGAACATTACCTCTGTCGGCCAGATTGACAAGCTCTTCGTAGTCACACATTTCGGCCTCTCTCTTTTTTGACTGCAAATGCGTCACGCTTCCCTCTTCAACTCTCGGTATCTATCCCATCCCGCACGTGTTGTGATCGACTGCAAAGTTGCGAGGTGAACAGTCTGTTTTCTTTCAACTGTGACACGGCACTTTTCACGTAAAAGCTGTTGTATTCCTTTTTTCGAAAACCAATGGTTTCGTTTGCAGCTGTACTTAAGGAGCTTGAAATGCCGTGCCACAGTTTTCTTATACCGAGTTGTTCATGAGTGCTCTCAGAGAGCAGGAGTGCTAGTTGAGTAGAAAATCGTTCGGCTGTCTGTTGTGATTGCAGCTTCTCGACGTCGAACCTTCCTTGTGTTGGTTGATGTGCGTTTTTTGCTGCACAGAGGCGTTTGCGTATCTTGGCTGCAACAAGATAATGGTCCTAGTCAATGTTAGAACCTCGGAGCGTACGCACGTCTAAAATACTGGATACTTGTCTTTCGTCTATCACAACATGATCGATCTGGTTGATAGCTTTTCGATCCGGAGACAGCCAGGTAGCTTTATGAATTTTTCTATGCTGGAATCTAGTACTACCGATAAACATATTTCGGGCCCCGGCGAAGTCGATCAGCCTCAACCCGTTCGGGGATGTTTCGTCGTGGAGGCTGAATTTACCGACCGTAGTGCCAAAGATACCTCTGGCGTTAAAGTCGCCAAGCACGATTTTGACATCGTAGCGGGGCCAGCTCTCATAGGTGCGTTCCAAGCGCTCATAAAAGGCATCGTTGGTCACATCGTCCATCTCTTCCGTCGGGGCGTGGGCGCAAATCAGTGAGATGATAAAGAACTTCGCTTTAGTACAGATGGCTAGACGTTCATCCGTCGGGGTGAATGCCAGTACTCGGCGACGGAGTCTCTCTCCCACGTGTTGGAGTCTCTCCCACACCAAATTTTTGGAAATTTTCCAATTAAGGGACTGGAGATTCCAAGTGCATGCCCTCAAGTCGTAATCCTTAAAGCGTTTGCCATGGTCATCACCAAAAGGGAGGTTTCTCTTCCGAGGCTTTTTGTTCCTTTTCATGGGGGGCGTTTTTTACTTGGCGGGTCCCAAACCCAACGCACAACCCTGCGGAGGAGATGTTTCGCCTTCTCACTTAAGCTCGCCTTCAAACGGATGTTCTTAGGCTACCTAGAGGATACTTGGTCTAAGGCCGGAAGTCGGGAGCTGCTTGAGACATATGTAAAGGAATCGTTTGTGGCCACTGCCAAGTGAATGGCAATCAGAAAACTTTCCTTACTTGTGTGAATTTCTACACCTGGCTCCATCCTCCATATACCCTATTTAGGGTATAGATATAATTACATATACCATATACTTAAAAATGTAAATACTTACATAAGAGTCTGATTGAGTGCTGAATCAGACACTACATATTGGTATTAAAAAGTCAAACAATATAACAACAATAATTTCGTTTTTTTTCATTTTCAAAAACTGTCACTTTCACTCGGTCAGTTGACCGTTATCATCAACCTACTGACAGTCTGACAATAAGTCGGTGCCGATTTGGGTCCACTTTCTAATGTGGTTTCGCTATAAATACATAAATTCACACAGCGCAGATAATCCCTCAGGTAAATACCGTTAAAAATATTGCCAATTTTTCTCGCCTACAACGCTGAGCGGATGCACTTTCTCTGCTCTTTACAACAACAATGAACTTTAATTTAAATTTTTGGGCAAATCGAATAAATGTACAACCGGATAATACCAGCTTAGGCGTTCTACAATGCAGATCAAAAAGAGCAATACTGCTTTGCACCATTACACATATGTATGTACATATGTATCACATGTCTTCTCATTCATATTTCCGCTCTTTGTCATTTTAATGCTGCAAATTAATTTCGTAAACGCATTTGTGGGAGCCGAAGCAATGTGTGTTCGGTGAATTTCCTGGCGTTTGGTATGTCAAAAACTTACCGTTAAACAGTAGCTGTGTGTGCGGTCACCTTCGTCACTTATCGGCATACCGCAAAATGTTTCGGTATATTGGTTCGTCAATGGACGGCGACATTCAAATGATGTCCACATGACAATGACCATTGGTGTATTGACATGCGTGTGAATCGAAGTGCTCACGTATACGTACAGTTATATATATTATGCGATTTTTGAAAAGAGTATCATCGCCTGGGATAATCTGCATAAGTGACTTTCACCGGATAACCGCATGCAAATTGGATATTTTTCAAGCACACGCATATGTATTTCTTTATTAGTGTGTGTGGTATTTGTTTTTGCTTTTTATAAGCAGATTGTCAGCTTAAGTACTTACAGCTTTTAGGTTATATTAGGTTAGTATATGATGGTTGACCATAAAGTAAAGTAAGAGACGTTCGGCCACAAGCATTGCAGTCCAAAAGGTTATGGGTAAAAGAGAAAAGGAGAATAAGAAGGAGAAAGAGAAAGAGAAAGAGAGAGCAAAACAAAAAAAAAAAAAAAAACAGCTGACTTTATTTAGATTAAATATTTCGCGTTTTGTTTGGTCACTTGCTGCCATTTCTTAGCTAACCTCGATCCTACTGTAAAAAACTGGGACAGACATTTTCTATAAGCTTCTCTTGAGGATTATTGTTTTCAGCTTTTGATCATAAGCAGGAACACATAGCAATCACTTGGTGCCAAGTCTGGACTATAAAGTGAATTGAATGCTTAAAAACCTAACAAAGCTCCCAGAGCTTCAGGCAAGTTACAAACGATTTGTGTGACCTGGCCTTGCCCTCAAGAAAGACTATGCCTATCCTATTGGACAAAGCTAACCGTTTCTGGGCGCATAACTGGATGTTATAATATGAGGACCACATCCACTATTTTCATTTTCAGCCGACTATATAAAAGATAAACTGATAAAACCATATTAAGTCACGCAATCACAGATGATCTAAGACGTTTTTGTGGCACGAACTATCACCTTTCTCTTTCGGGATACACATTAATAAAGTCATTAAAAAATAATGCATTTTTTTTACTAGATTATATACCTTATGAGAACTATAGTATCGCATTTTTAAGACCGCAAAGACAGTCGTCTCGGAAAAACCTGTTCATATCGATTAAACTAAGTTTTCTATGTGGAACGGTCAGCCGTTTCTTTTTTTTTTTGGTATTTGGCGCCATTTCGAGATACCAACTGTAGCCTGGTCCTTCTTCACCTGATCTCTCCAACGGAATGGAGGTTCTTCTCTTCCTCTGCTTTCACCGGCCGGTACTGCATCGAAAACATTCAAAGATGGAGTGTTCTCTTCCATTCGGACAACATAACCTAGTTAGCGCCGTCGCTGTTTCTTGATTTGCTGAACTATGTCGATATCGTCGTTTATCACGTACAGCTCAATTGTTTAATTAGTTCGAACTAGCACCTGTTGGCAAGAGTTAGTCTGCGTTGGATTTCGAGGCTGACGTTGTTGTTGGTGTCAGTACTGGTTCCAAAATAGACGAAATTGTCTACGACTTTGAAGTTATGACAGTCAATAATGACGTGGGTGCCGAGTCTCGAATGCGACGACTGTTTGTTTGATTACAGAATATATTTCGTCCTACCCTCGTTCCCTACCAGACCCATTTGCTTCGCTTCCTTATCCAGTCCCTAGAAAGCAGTACTAAAGGCGCGGTTGTTATGGACAAAGTAGCGATGTCATCGGCGTATGCCAGTAAGTGTACATTCTTGTACCTTCTTTGTTTGGCTCTGGAGATCGAATTATCTTCTCCAGCAATAGATTTAAGAAGTCGCATGATAGGGAGTCGCCTTGTCTGAAAGCTCATTTGATATCTAACGGCTCGGAGAGGTCCTTTCCCTATTCTGATTGAACTTTTGGTGTTACTCAACGTCAGTTTATACAGCTGTACTAGTTTTGCCGGGATACATCAAAATCGCGGCATAAAGGCAGCTCCTTTTCATGCTGTCAAAAGCAGCAGTGAAATCGACAAAGAAGTGCGTCGATTGTCTTTACACAGGTTTTTCTAAGAGTTGGCACATGGTGGATATCTGGTTAGTTATTAGTTTTCCAGGCCTGAAGCCACACTGATAAGGTCCAATCAGTTTGTTGACGGTAAGCTTTAATGTTTCACAACATGCGCTCGATAGAACCTTTCTTGCGATGTTGAGAAGGCTCATTCTACGGTAGTTGGCGCTGATTGTGGGGACTCCCTTTTTTGTAGATTCTTTGTAAATTCTAATCGTCGGTCATGCTTTCGTCCGACAATATTCTACAAAGAAGCTAACGCATGTTTTTCGCCGCCGTGTTTGAATGGTTCGGTCGGCAATCCACCAGCTCCGCCGTTTTGGTGTTCTTCAGACTGGTAATTACTGTTAATACTTCTTCTTCATAGTCGGCCATGTAATTTCCGTTCCATCGTCATCGATTGGGGAATCGGGTGTCATGCTTTCACTGTTATTCAGTAGGCTAGAGAAGTGTTCCCTCCATAATTTCAGTATACTCTGGGCATAAGTCGTTAAATCACCTCTGGGGGTTCTGCGAGAATATGCTGGTTGTTGAAACCTTCTGTTAATCATCAAAGCTTTCTCGAGCATTACCGCTGTCGGCCGGCTTGTAAGCTCTTCTATAACAGTTTTAGATATTTTGGTGACAAGAATCATATCTCGCTTGTTGGCGGTATAATGGATCCAACTTTTCTCGTGGCTTATATGCATATTTTTTCTTACCGGACTTTTGATCTTTACCTATCGATATTCCTTTTAAATCAAATCGTTAAATAAACTTAGAGCTTAACACCTCCATATATATTTTTTACTTAAGAAAAGGGCAAACAGTGCCTTGATTAAGCCAAAAGCCAAACAAGATTTGCGTAAAGTATGGCACGCGGTCTATTTACATATCGAACGGGCACAAAAAAACACGCGGCTAATCCGCCAACGACATTAATACGAATGCGGCCACAGTGGCTGACGACTCGTGGATATGTCTACACACCCGAACTGACGGCAATCAACTAAAAGTGTAACAGATCGTTGGTGTTAAAAAACAAATACAAAAATAGAAATGAAAAAAAAAAATTGAAGTAAAGGAAAAAAACGAATAAGGAAAACGCAATTTGCATTTCATGTCAAATTTAAAAACAAAATAAAAAACAGCAGAACAATAATGAGCACCGTGTTGGCAACAACATTAACGACAAGCAAATAAATAAATCCTACTTAATGTCACAATCAATACGGTAAAGGACACTGACAGAGGCCAAACGCACAAAAAAAAAGGAGTAAATTTGCTAAAGGGATGGCAAACATGCAGGGAGGGGGGTAACAGTTGTATGATGTAAATACAACAACTGACCAAAAAAATGCAGATTTTGAAATTGTGAATTTTAAAGTTGCTTTGAATGCGGGGTAGTTCGTTAGTTTGACGTAAGGACCGCAGTGCTTACGGAGCCAAGGGTTTACTTGAAATGTGAACCCCTATTAGGACGCATTTAACTGTTCATTTGAAGGTTGCGCTCGCTGCCCAGTGATGTGTTAAATCAATGCAATAATGCCAGCACAACAAACACAGCAGCGCACACCGGCATATTTCGTCCGAGAGTCTAGTAAGTCGAGCAACAGTAGCGTGCAACAGTGTTGCCGAAGAAAGGATGCAGCCACTCGAAAAGGGGCTCAGCTGTCCGCGCGGTAAGGCAACGACACAGCTGACTGCTGATTGTCTAACTGGCTAAGTATTTCAAAGCGTTGTTGTACAAATGAAAAAAAGGTAGCGTGTTTGCTCGATTGAAAAGCGTAAGGGCGCGTTTAATTTTAATCCTCGAGAAACATACGTTTCCATTTTGACGCAATTTTCATTAGAGTTTCTTTTTTTTGCTTTTACGCTATCTCGCTTTCGGATAAAGATGCATTGATGGGCGCGCAAGCGGTACAATCGTTTTGACAGCGGCGTCACGCAGCGCCGACAGACGCTCGGAGAGTGCGTCGGCAGTGGTTGGACGTATGCGCGCGAACACCTTCGCTAATCATGCAATAATATAATAATTTCAAATTATTACGCTGGTGTATTAATTTTGGCGTTTGAAAAGTTTCCATTGGCAACACTGTGCCGCCGATGACATTTCATTGAGGCTTAGAAAGTGAAATGTTGACAGCTTGCCACTAATTGAATGTCAACTGTGGAAGAGTAGCGCTGAGTAGCTGCGATGCAGCTGAGTGTGAGCGATTATTATGAAATTTAAGAGATAATAGAGAAACTTAGACATTGTATAGCTGTTCGCATTGCGATCCGTGGTCTATTAAGACACTGTTCAGCGTTCGAAGAACAAATTTTCTGTGCTTTAAAAAAGTTAATTCCAAAATATATTCGATTACACTTCAGGAAAGAACCCGATATTTGATGGCCTTTGAGGCCACCTGATTATCTAAAAGATTACGAAGAACCTCCCTAAATGGGCTTGAAACTCACCTGTAACTTTTTTCCTCAACTATTTTCATTTCGGATATCTGATCTATAATATTAAGCTAAAATTATTTTTCGAAGAAGTCAACGAAGACAAAAATTCTTGGTATCGATCTTCTCCTATCTTAACTAGACTGAGAGGGTCAATAGCAATCTTCGAAAAGTAAATATTACGGATTCTTAAAACTGTTCGGTTGTTTTTTTCTATATTATGTATACCTCTTCCTCCGTTATTCGTCTTCAACTAAGCTCCTTCATTCTTAAAAAATATTCTGTTGCTTTGAAGTCAGCCAAGAGGTGGTTTAAGTAAATAGGTTAGGTTAGGTTAATCTGGTGACCCAATAAGCCACGCATAGACCAATTTTGGTCCCTTGCGATTTCAAATGGAGTTCCTACGTCCAAGAAAAGTAGTCTTGCTTTAGGATGTCTGCGCTTCACATGAATTTTAGCAGACTCTGCGGTCTCACTATCGATACCTCCTCCAGTTTACACTACCGTGAAGACCCCAGATGCTTACAGCATAGTCTTGCCAATGCGGACAAGTGCACAGCATCTCACCATTTTTTCCCTGGTGCCCTGCTCTGGACATTTCCTGCTGTCTTCTCGATCTGTCCGGCGATTGTAGCACCCAGACAGTGACCAGTTAGTATTCCTATCATGTTCCTACAGTCTCTTCTATCGAGTGCCAAAAGGAATTTTGTGTACTTCCGATGTACCTTTTGGCACATGATTCTTGTGGATTTGCACCCAGATAGCTCTTTCCATCAGGTTTTTATTTTTTTACCATGGTATTGTTCAGAATGGCGTACAGACAATGCATGGGTATCCCATTTTGTTCACGTCTTCGGATGGTACCCATACACCATTCACCCTCGATGCCTTTGTGACCTGACACACAGTATAAGTATAAGTGAAGGTTACTGTCTTGATTTCTGCTTGGCTGTCTACGAAGATGTTGACTTTGGAATTGTCTTCTGGTACATTAGAGGTCAGCTCTGCAGCTTTCGCAATAGTAAAGTCCTCAGCCTGAAATATTCTGCAGTAGTCCGGCACCTTAAAAGGTTGCCTTGTGCTTAACCTTGGACAGTATATTCCCGCACCAACTCCATCGTCCATTTTCGCGTTGCTAACATACTTTTACGCTAGCCATCTTTTTCAATGCTTGCTTTGAACCCTCTTTCGGAGTTGAAAAGTGGAGTCATGTAGTCGTCATGTTCGTGACCGAAGGTTCTATATGTAAATTCTCATGCTTCCAGTAGTCGTCCCGCCGATTTTACTGCGCAGTTTTCAGGGAAGAGGTTTCTAGGTGGCAGGTTTACGAGTTCAAGAGCCGCTGTTGGAGTTGTTTTTAAAACTTCCTTTATGCACAGCGCAGCGATCCTCTGACCCCTTTCCATTGGCTTCCGGTAGGTGGATTTCCGTACGCCTGTCCACCATATTACTGCACCGTAGAGCAGAATTGATCTAACAATTCTGTGTAGCATCAGTGCATGAGAGAGGGAGAGAGCCCCCAGGTTGTGTTGAGCATTTGCCTGCACGCATATAACGCATTGCTAGCTTCCCTCACTCTTACTTCCACGTTGTGCTTCCACTGCAGTTTGTTGTTCAAGACTACCCCAAGGTACTTGGTGCGGATATTGAGAGAGAACTGTGTCCCTTTATCGAAGGGAACCTCCATATAGGAATTTTATACTTTCTTGTGAACATAAGCATATCCGTTTTTCTCTGGACTGTATCATAATACTGTTAATAGTCTGTAGGCACCTACTCGTTATTAAGATGGCAACGTCGTCCTCTTATGTCACTATCTTAGGGGTTTTGCCTTGAAAGTTCCTTAGCAGTTTATTCACCACTAATGTCCATAGAAGTAAAGATACCACTCCACTTTGAGGAGTACTTTTTCACACTTCCTTGGTCATTTTAGCGTCGTTTCATTCAGTTCTTATCCATATAGAGGTCAAAATGCTTCTGATCCAGCATTGTATAGCGGGGTCAACACCTATGACTGGATAATATTCGCCTCGTAGAGGCGTTGTTGGACGCTCCAGAAATGTCCAGGAATGCTCCACGAGCGTATTCCTTACATTAAAGAGCCTTTTTGATACTAACTACCGGTAAATAGGGTGCTACTGATCTGTCTATCTGCAGCCCCAATGGACGCGTCAGATATAAGTATAAGGAATTTAAGTTTATAGGCCTAAACTCATTTGAGTAGGTTGGGTTGTTTCTACCTGCCTTCGGTATGAAATCTTACTGTGACGAATATCAACCGTTCGGTGTTGGCTTAAATATTCTAGTTAGACGAGTGATGACCATAAAGGAGGTGATATAGGTAGAAGGAGAAGTTCGGCCGAATTTCAATGCTGGTTTCGAGAATTAGTTGACCATAAAAATCTTAATATTTTTGACTTCTGAAGACGACTTTTTTTCGGTGATGGCTCATCTGGATGCTTCCATTCGGCACTTTGACGTTTGGTTTCGGGATCATATTAAAAGCACCACGTTTCATCACCAGTCACAATCGAATATTTGTAGCTTATGTCCTTTCTCGACTCCTTAATCAAATCCTTACAATGTTTGATTCGTAGCGATTTTTGCTCTTCAGTCAATTTGTGCGGAACAAACTTGGAGCACACCTGCCGTAGACCCAATTTATATATCAAAATGCGATGAATAGAGTCTTTGGTGATATTTAACTCCATTTCCAACTCCATTCCCGACTTCTGATCGTCACAGAGGTCCTCACGACCTTCTTGGAATCTCTTAAACCACTCATGCACATTACTACGGGACAGGCACTGATCACCATAAACTTTTTTCATCATTTGAAATGTTTCAGAAAACGTTTTCCCAAGTTTAAACCAAAAATTTAATATTTGCTCTTTGTTCAAAATGCATTTTATGACCGATGACCGAAAGCTGCTGTCACTTTTTGATCGATAACATCGATTGTAGTTATCCAATTTTCTTCAAATTTTTACGAAATGTCAACAAGAGAGAATTTTTATTTCATATACCCACCAATAGATGGCGCCACCAGAAACAGTATATTTAAAAAGTTCTGTTTCTTTTGCGACAGACCTTGTATATGTAAGTATATTCGGGCAGGCAAATATTATCTCTTCGTGAGCTTGGTTACCAAAGAAAACCTTTACAACGAGCATTAACTTGGAAGTTCGTCATATCGAACCGTCACACCGTCAGCATAAGGCTTGCTTTATCATCAGTTTCTCTTATTTTAATACATGTCTGGATATAGACAGAAACAAACGCCAAAAAATTATCGAAGCATTGTAGAAAGCGAAGCAGATTCCGCAAAAATATTCACTTGCGTTGCAACCCCTTGCTCGCTTGGCAATTGAAAATGTGTGAACCGTCTAAAATACCTCTTCTTCTGCAGAATTAGCGACAGAAAATAGTTTTACCTTTAATAAAATTGGAATTTCGCGAAAGCTTTGACAGCTGCGGCCAACACAGCCGCAATCGGCGACAGGGTTGCTAGGCATGCAAAACTTCAAAAATCCGCATATGTCTGTCAGGTTGTGTGTACGTCTGTCAGTTCATACCACTCAGCGTGTCTCGGCATTAACATTAATTGCACTCAATGTCCTCTTGTGCGGCTGATGTATTTTCCACTTGTCCTAAACATTTACATGCATTGATCTCGCGCCCGCAGGAAAGTTATGCGGCTGGGGTTACAGCACAGATACACACATACACCCAAGGTTGTGATGCGCCACCGCGAGGTAGCTACCGCATATGTGGCCAAACGGGGTCACCACCAATAAGCTCGCTTGTGGCTTGCTTTCGCTATTGTTTGCAGCCGTTGGATGCACCCCAAAGCCAGTCAAGCCGGCTGTGTTCCTGCTTTGGATTTGTTTCTTTTAGCTTTATGAATTTTTTGCTTTTCGGGTTTTTTCGGTCTTTATTGTGGTATTGCGCACTGGTCGACTGTGGGCCACTGTAGCTGTGGCTAGAGATCAACACCCTTAGCATTGCTTGGTGGTGGCTTGCAAATCTCGCTTTCGCTTAGTGGCATTATTTTCGATAATGAGATGTTTCTCCACTGAACCGGGAGTAGTGAAGAATTGAATAAAACATAACACGACAAAAAAAAAGATTTTGAATTCAATCTCATTGAATAGTAAAGAATGTAATGCGGCTGCTTATCGTTGACATGGGTGGGTGTATCGCTGTCGACATGGAAGGTAGTTAAGTAGTTAGAAAGGTACGGTACAGTGGGTCATTTGCTATGACGCTCGTATTTGGATATATCCACACAAGTTTCTGCGTACGTCGAAATAAATTTCTCAGCGCTTTTTAAGACTTATTCTGATTCCAAATCATATCAAAGCGCGGCTATAAAGGTAAAGTTCGATAATTCGAGACCAGGAATAGATCAAGAGTCTCATCCCTTTAATGCATCTGAGATGAAACTAGATTGCAATTCGAGAGTTTGCGTCGGAACCAATGACAACATTAGATCATCGCTGCAGTGCTTCTTTTAGCAGCGGCCCGTAGGCCAATATCAGTCAAACTTGTCCCTTACTTCCCTCTGGCAGTTGCAAAGTCCTTATCACCGAAATTAGTTACAATACAAATTTTACGTATATTATAATCTTTTCAATCTCTATTGCTTAGGAGTGTTCAGACGAAAGCCAGACTCGAGCTCGAGTAAGAGATTCGCTTGGTGGTCAACCCATCTAATGAACCTGTAAAGTCCGTCGTACTTTTTCACCTTGTAGGTTTTCCCAGGATTCCTTCTGATAACCATCAGACCACCATTACCGAAAACCGGCATCGCTGCGAAGATCGGAGAGATCTACCTCTTGCTAAGATCTTGATAAGGTTTCTACCTTCGCGAAAAATTTTCGCAGAGATGAGAGAGATATATTCTTTCTAAGATATTGACAAGGGTTCCACCTTCACAAAAAATGGGATTTCTGCTGAGATAAGAATGAGCTGCCGAAAAGAAGGAAGAAGCCAAAAAGGAGGAGTCGGAGTCCGTGGAAGACGACGACATGGATTTCGGTCTCTTCGACTAAACAACTCAACACTAAAGTCTAAGCTTTTGGTATGGTTTCGACCTTCACGAAAACCGGAATTGACGCAGAGATCAGAGGAATATATCTCTTTATAACGTCGTGGTACGGTTTCTACCTTTACCGAAACTGGAAATGCAGCAGAGATCAGAGGGATCTATCTCTTTCTAAGGTCCTGGTACGGCTTCCAGGATCTGTCACGTTATCCTCCGCAATAGCTGTTAAAAAGTCGTCGTGGGATCTCTTTGAGATTTTTTTAATAAATTTTCAATGGTTGCGATCCCAGTCCCAGTACGCATCGCATCTTCAATCGATGGTCTGCAAATATGAGATCGCAGACTTTTGTCACGTTATGAACCTAACTGCGGCAGAACAAAACAATCGAGGTCGGACTTCGTTGAAATTTGTTTAATCAATATAGACGGTCGCCATATATAGCATTCAAGCGTTCCGGGAAATCCGCAGAAATGAGAGAGATCTATCTCTTTTTAAGGTCCTTGTAAGGTTTCTTGGACAGACATTATTCAACGAAACTTTGAGCCCAAAAACACCTTAACATTTCCACTGTCGAGGTTGAACACGTGCACCCACTACCGTTGCCCTACTATCACCACCCGTCGCACATAACAAATGGATGATGAAAAAAGCTCAGTCAAAACATGACATTCTTACGCCAAACTCGCGTGTGTTGTTGTTGAATTCGCCACCTCTACCGCCACGCAATTGACGAGGCTGATGTGAATGATGATGCCAGCTCGGCGCGATTGTTATTCGCATTGTTGTGCACATTATGTTTGCATTTAATAAATAGTCGCGTATATGCGTGACGGTGTTGTGTTGTTGTACGTGCCCACTTATTGTTTGATGTGGATTTTAATTGAACTCGAGTTTTGGTCTACGAAAAATGCCAACCCACACACGCAACACACGCACACGCATGCACATACTCGTACCGAAGCAGACGCCCACGTCAGCGCAACGCAAAAAGAAAATAAATAATTTGAAAAATATGCAGAAAGGAATTCACATTCGTGGGCAATTTAAATGTGAATTCAAATATCGAAATGAATTTTGAATAAAAACACGTTGCGCTCATTAAAAAACCAGAATGCAAAACGCCACCGCGCAACACAAGCCACCCTCTTAAGCTGCCGCACACTTCCTGCCTTTTGCGCACTCGAAAGCAGCCGCCGCGTAGAAGCTGCCGCGACGCGTTCCTCACATTTGCGGCAGCGCGCAACAAATTCAAATCGCATATGTCACTCAATGACGTGGAAGAAAGAACGAACGAACTTGTAAATAAATAAATAGAATAAAAAGTGAAAAGCGAGCAGTAAAGGGGTGGTGTAGCGCGTTCTGAATCGTCCTTTCCATGCACGCTCGCTCGCGCATAATAGAAAATTTGACAGTTCAACTGTCAGCATGATTGCAAATCGCTGATGACGTTTCGAGTTCGTTTTTTCACTGCGCTCTTAATTTGAATTTGATTAATGATGCTCCAAATAATGACACGTCGCGTTGCATGGCCAGCGTACAAATGCGCCGAAGAGCGCGGCATGCAACATCTACTAGCGTGAGCTTTGTCCGTTTGTCCCGCGCGCAGCTGCACCTGCTGATATTTTGATCACTTTCATTAACTCCAATTTCAGTGAGATTTATTTTTTATTCGAAAACGTTTTGTTGCGCTAATTTTACAGGCAGCTGTTGCAGTGATTTGCCATTCGCTTGGCTGAAGTGCAGTCAATTGTGAAAAAGGGTTAATCAATTAGTTAGTTTTGCTGTAAATGTGGTGTGGCGCGCATGCAATTGAAGTTGGGATAATTAATTGTTAAACGAAGGATTCTTGATACCTAATTTGTAGAACAGGAAGATAGTTCTCATAGTAGCCACAGTCACAGAGACAACACTGGGATTATCTCACATACATTAGCTGATAGTTTACATAACCTATCCCGAGTATGAAGGAAGAGTAGTTGGTTTTTCAATACTCAACTTCAAATTTCTTATCTTCCCTTGTTTTTTGAGGAGATGAGAGGTCATAACATGTAGACAGGCACTCTTCGCCGCTTTCTCATGGGCCTGACACTGCCTGATCATTTATAATGATGTGCTTTAGTACAACTAGTTTAAAGAATATTATGAAATTCGGCTGTTTGCTTCGTTGATCGTTAACAACTTACGGTTTTTCGTCTTAGATTCGGAAATGTCGTTTGTGGCTAACCATGGTTTCTGCTTGACAACAAAATCGGCTCCGTCCCGTTCCAGACTGAGTAGTAAATATTCGGCAGCCCTTTTTGCGTGTAGGAGGTTAATCTGATGAATCCTCATACCCAGACTCATCTCTAAAAGCGATAGTTCAGAGACCTGCTCATTTGTGTTCCGCTGCTCCTGGAATAATCGTTCTAAACTGAAGTCGCCTCCGCACATTCGTGATCCACCTTTCATGCTGGCTATATCCAATATAACCGGATCTATCTTCATGGTTGTTTTAGTTTTTTCTTCAGTTTTCTAGGTCGCACTACCCTGGCATCCGCAGAGAGTATGCCTAGAGTCATCCACACAAAGCCATAGCTTCTGACGGCTTTGATTCATTCAGAGAAATGAGGGACTCCGGACCGAGGGACTCTGCATTAAGCAGTATTAGTGCTTGGCAACAAGGCTCCTCGGTTTTTCTGCGTGGCAAACGAGCATTTTTAAAATCTTACAATCTTCTCAATCTCCCTTGTGGAGTAGGATTGATATGGAAGCAAGACTAGAGTCCGAGAACGCAGTGGAACACTTACTTTGTGTTCGGCAGCACACCTAATGAATGATCGGCATTTTTACATCTTGAAGATGCGTCTACTTCTATTGTCATTTGACCTTCTTCTACTTTTCCTTCGTCACACTCCACTGGCGTTCTTAGCAGAGAATCCGTAGATTTACTATCTTAAAGCTGTAGCGTATGACTTCTCCGAACTCATTGAGCGGACTCCGCATACGCAGTATCAGCACTTGGTGATAAATGCTCTTGGTTCTGTCTGCCGTATTACATATTTTACATCTGTTATAATCTTTTAAATCTCTATTACTTAGAAGCATTCAGATGAAAGTTAGACCCGAGTTCGATTCGCTTTTTCTACATCAGTTCCCTTAATGAACCTCTGAAGTCCGTCGTACTTTCTTAACTTGAAGGCTTTCCCTCTGACCACCTTTACGAATACTGGAATTGGCGCAGATAATGTCTTGGTATGGTTTCCATCTTCACGAAAACCGGATCTTCCGCAGAGATAAGAGAGGTCTATCTCTTTTTAAGGTCTTAATAAAGTTTATCATAGAACCTTGTTTATAATATCTAAACAAGTTGGTGCTTTTCAAGTATTTGCTAATGTCTTAGATAGGGAACTCCCGAAGCCGTTTGATTGTTATTCCATGGCTCTATTGTGGGGTTTTTTGCCGATTGTAGACGAGACCTGAACGCTTGCTGAAGAACTTAAACTTTCCGATAACTCTCTCTCTCTCTTTTTAACCATGAATCTTTTGATGATGAGAGAGATGCCAGAGCCTTCGGTTTGTTCAGAGGACGTTTCA